>NW_004955451.1:6277198-6309314 GCF_000276665.1 Chinchilla lanigera
AAAGTAAAAGCTTTCAGTTTTTGTCCATTTAGTATGATGTTGGCTGTTGGTTTGTCATAGATGGCTTTGATCACATTGAGGTAAAGACCATCTATTCCTATTTTCTGTAGAGTTTTTATCATGAATGCATGTTGGACTTTTTCAAAAGCTTTTTCTGCATCTGTTAAGATGATCATATGGTTTTTGTCTTTGGCTCTGTTGATACGGTGTAAATGGATGTCTGTTAATATGTTTTCCTTTTATTTTTAAAATAAATTTAAAAAAATAAAATAAAATAAAATTCCTAGTGAAAAAAAAAGATAAAAATCCATAATATGTAAAGAACTATAAATCAGAAGACATGGCAGATGAACACATATAAGGAGCATTGTCTGGGACAATAATTAATAACATAAACACACTCAAACCTGATAATGACTAGGGAAATGAAACTGAAAAAATTAGGTATTTTTTTTTTTTACCCATCCAATTTTCAAAAAAATAAGAGTGATAATCTCAGGTTTTAGAAGTATGTTGGAACTTAGATACTCATACATACAATGATGGGGAGTATAAATTGGCACAACTCTTTGAACAGTGATTTGGCAGATTATATACAAAGTGTGCACATCATTTGTCCTAGCAAGTCCTATCTACTAGAGAAATTGTCCCCATGTGCACATTTAGGCATTTATAAGTTGTTTATTGCAACTGGTTTATAATGGTGAAAATCTAGACATCATCTTGTGGTTGAAAATCTGTGAATGGAAGACTTATAGGCACAGAAGCACTAAGGCAAAAAAAAAAAAATAGTTTAGTTGCAGAGTTCTGCAAGGGAATTCATATTCAGAAAGACTGGCTTCTGAATTAAAAGGATTAAAAAATACTACATAATTAAAGAGGTATCAGTAGGTTACAGGCTGTTCATGGTAGAAAATCAGGCATGACTATTATAGTGCAAAGTTCAGAGATAAAGTTAGGGAGTTGATATCAGGGTTCTATTTTAGGTACTACAGCTAGATGAGATGCTGATTCCTTTTTGTTTGTTTATTGCAGGGTCTGGGTATAAAGTTTTTATTCCCCCTGGCCCTCAGAGATAATGTGTATGCTTATAATTGGCAGTTTTGCTCTCTCACTCCTTGTTGAAACCCAGTATCCGTTATCCTTTTTTAATTACAAAATTTTAATTTTATTTGGGACAGCAACACACTTCTGTAAAAGACCACTATTTTTCAGCTTTCCTTGCAGCTAGGCACAGCCATATAATAAAGTTCTGGCCACTGAGATAAGGCCGACAGTACTGTATGAAATTTCTAGAATGCTACATATAGAGAACTGGTTTAGGTGGGATACAGGCTGTTTTGTTCTTTCTTTCCACTTGCCTATAACAGTATGTGCTGAGGCACCATTTGAAATAGAAGCCATGCGGTATGATGGTAGAACTGAAAAACTGAACTTAGTACTAGAAGGCATGCCATTCATATTGACTTTTAACTTTGTAGAACTCTAGACTTCTCCATGCAAGAGAAAAATACAGTGTCTTGTGTTTATAACACTCATATTTGGGTTTTCTGTAACTTGGATCCAAATTTAATCCTAAATGCTACAAACCTAAATGTCCATCAATAGAATAGTTAAATAAATTGTGGCTTATCTGTGTTGTGGAATGTCATCCAGCAGCTATGAAGGATAAAATCAACCCACATGTTTAAATAATAGCTACCTTATGGTCCTTTTTCAGTTTTGAGTTCTACTCTTGTGTTCATAGTTTTGTTCAGATAATCTCCTTGGAGAAAATCTTCTAAAAGTCTCAGAAGGATTTTTCACTTCTCTGTACATCTGTAATATTGTTTGCTCTTTGGCACTTAGGCTGTATAGGCTTGAATTATTAGTTATCTTTTTATGGAAATGTAGCATCTTGGGTTCTTCATTAGACCATGAGCTGTCTTAGGGCAGAGATATTTGACTCATCCATTCATTCAACATTGAAGATTTGGTATTGACCTATTCTAACAGAAACAGGCTACAGATGGTCCTCAATTTGATGATGGTTCAACTTAAAATATTTCAACTTCACAGTGGTACAAAAGCAGTATACAACCAGTTGGGAACTTATTTCAAATTCTGAAGTTTACTTTTTTCCAAGGCTAGCAATAAGTGGGCCAATAGTTTCTCTTATGATACTGGGCAGTGACATGGAGCTGTGTCTCTCTAGTCAGCCATGTGCTCATCGTGTCAACGACAGATATTCTATAGTATACAGTGATGCTAAGCTATGATGTTTGATAGATGAGGTGTATTAAATTCATTTTTGACTTACTGTGTTTTCAGTATATAGCAGGCTTATCTGAATGTGAGTCAGAGAGCATCTGTATTGATTCTTGAATGGATAAAATATGTATAATAAATTGGACTCAGAGAGTTTACTATTTTATTAGAAATGTAAGTATGCCTGTGAGAGACTGTGACAGAACATAGGTTTTATAAGAGAAGATGTAGGTTTACAGAAAAGAAAGGTGACATTCTATTGGAATAGGATTAACAAAATACTGTATCATCTCTTTCTTATTTTTCTCTCCATTCACCTCTACTTATATTCATCCACTTTCAAAGAGTGATTGAAAGTAGGTATTAATAATAGGCAAATAATGAGATGAGGATTGTAAAGAGGAATGAGAAAGGAAGTAACAGTACTAATACTCCTATTTGGGTAGAATATGGGGAGCAGGAATGGAATATTGGGAAAATGAGGCTACAAAGGAAGAGTGCCTGCAGTTGTACTCTTGGAAATTTATCTTAACAAAATTAAGCCTTATTTTCACAGGACTTTATATATGAATATTCATAGCAACTTTATTGGTAATAGCTTCAGTCAGGAAATTACTTACATGTCTAATATCTGTCTGTGGATGAATGGCTAAACTGGTGCATCCATACCACAGAATACTACTCATCAGCACAGAGAAAGTATTCTATTATATCACGTTCGGGAAATAACATAATTATGGAGACAAAGAACAGGTTATTAGTGGCCAGGATAGGAATGGGGGAGGGTAAAGCTATACAATGGTCACAGAGAGAGTTTTGTGGTGATGTCACAATTGAGTTTATGGCAGTGGTTACAAAGGCTTTATATGTGATAAAATAGCATAAAGGTACACATGTGAACCCAAGTACATGTATATACATATACACATAGGGTATTTAACTGTTGAGATCTGGATAAGTGCTATGGATTGTACCTACTTCCCACTGTTGATGTTGTACCAGCTGTATAAAGAGTTGATATTGGGGTGGGGTGAAGGAAAAATACAAGGAACATCCTGTTCATTTCTTTGTGATCTGTCATGTCTATAATTATTTCAAAACAAGTTACTAAAAAAGAGAATTTAATGTAAAAAAGGGTGAAACCAGAGGAGACTATTAAATGCCTAAATAAAGAGTAGTTTATTTAATGTTTACAATTTCTATTTTGTAGATGAGAAAACAAGCTTATTAAACTTCGCAGTTGAGCTGATAAATAGCCCAGTAGATACCCAAGTGAAGATTTGTTTCACTCCAAAAGCTTGCTGTCTTGTTGTCCACTTTAGCATTTCCATTGGATCTCTGTGGAAGCTTCCTGAGGGTTAGGACCTGGTTCATACAATTCACTTAAACAGAATTATGATATTTAAGTTCCTTTAAGGGCTTCTTGAGATTGATGCTGCCAAAGGATCATGTTAATTTAGATCTTGCATTAGTTTCCTGTCACTGCTGTAGCAAATAGAATACTGGATGGTTTAAAATAAGAAAAAATATATTATTTCTTACTCTGGAAGCCTGAGTTCAAAATTATGCTGTCAGTATGGCCACATTCTTCTAGAGGTTATAGGAAGAGAATACTTTTTTTGTTTCTTCCAGGTACTGGCATTCCTTGTGGATGCATCACTGCAATTTCTGCTTCTGTTGTCTCATAGCTTCTCTTCTGTGTCTGTATCTTCTCTTCTGTTTCTTATAAGGACGTTTGTCATTGGATTTAGGGCCCACCCAGGTGATCCAGGATGAGCTCATCTCATTATTAATTAATTATGTTTGCAACAACCTGCTTTTCTAAATAAGGTTTCACTGACATATCTTTTTTGGGGGCCACCATTCAGCCCACTGGAAGACTGATAGTAAAAATGACTATAAGTAGAGATAACCTCTGAAGAGTTTGTGTCACTTTCTTCATCTTCCCAGGTCATTGTCAGGTTAACAACTTTGTAAAAGCAATTTGCATTTTTCCTTTTCAGTATATGATCAATGAACACTTACTGTTTGGAGAGGACTAAGGTGTATAAGACTGTGTACTTCAGAGAAGCTGTCATTCTAATATTTTAGTGGGCCATCATATTTTAAGGCCCAGTCTCTTGGGGAGAGCCTATCCTCATTTGCACAGGTGGGCTTAGTTGCTCAGTTTTCTTACCTCTTACAGAATTTTATTTATACCTGTGTTACTATACTTATCAAGCTTTATTATAAATTACTTACTTCCATTTGTTTTCCTCATTGCACTAGGAACTCTGAAGAGTATGCATTACATCTTATTCATTTCGATGTAGTAAATTTTGAAGAAGTCAGTCAGTGAAGGCATGGACACTAAGGAATAAGTCAAGCAAAAGGATGTGTAGAATCTTCTGTGTTTTTCAGATTATCTGATCTGGGCAGGGGATATTATGAGCAGACCAGGAGGACCTGCCAGTTAGACTGTGTCTTGATCATCTTTGTATTCTTAACCTCTTGTACTGTAGTGCATAGTCAGTTGAAATGAAATCGAAACAGATACTGAAATTCAGGAGCATAGGGTAGTGAGATTTGATTGTCCCTCAAAAACATCCTGAAAGCACCTTGAAAGATTCTACTTTACTTAATTGGCCGTAGAAATTCCTTAAAACAATCAAGTAATTTTGCTTTGTCTTTGGTGGTATTTAACTCAAGAGTTAGCCCAGGTGTAGCAGAAAGAACAGTTGTCCTAAAATTAGACAAACCTGGGCTAAAATGCTATATTGCTTCTGTGTATATGATTTTGGACATATCATTTAGCTTTTCTGAACCTTTCTTCATCTGCAGCATGTGGTTCTTTATATTGCTTATTTTCCATAGGTACTATGAAGATTAAATTTGTGTGTTAAATATACTTTAAGTGCTTTACAAACAGAAAATATTCATATTGAGATCCTTCCCACCTTTGATAGAGAATAACTGGAAAATATGAAGATCACTAGAATATAAATTAGTTATCATTTATACTTAAAAATTTTCCTGTGAGAATGCTATTGATAATAAAGAAGAACAGTAATTTATTATATGGTGTCTTCTATTGATCAAATCCAGTACTTTATTTCCTAATTATACTTACAGTGAATTACAGTGAATTAGCAAATGATAGTACTTACTATAACTATTAGGAGCATGAGAAACAAGATAAATCAAGATACTAGTTGTAACTATAGTAACCCAGGAAGGGGTGCAAAAAGGCTTACATATGGAATGGTAAATATTCTCTTGATTCATGGACCCACACTTGGGAAACATAGCTCTAGTGGGAACCTAAATATTTGATTTGCATGGGGTTATATTATTTATTAGAGGACTTAGTGGAACCTACTGCTTAGAGTGGGATACCGCTCCCAAACAGGTTGGGAAAATCTCCAGGATACCAGCCAGGGCACCGAGGAGAGTTTCCAAGGACTTAGGCCAGTGTTTCTCCCGCCCTTCTTGGGAAAGAATGCAAAGTGCAGCTTCCATCCCTAGATCCAGGCCATATGCTCCATTAACCATCGCAGGCACCTTGCCCAGTTGTTATTTCAATAACCCTGGTTGTTCTCCTAATTGCCCTTAGAGGGCTCAGTGGGTAGGCCACCACTGGTAGAACCTTGAGTTTCTCCTCTGGTTGACCTGGAAACGGTTAGATGAAATTTCTGCCCATAGTATTAGTACTGGCTTAGGAAGCTTGACTTTCTTGCCATTGTAATGGGTGTTGCAACTCCTGGTCTCTGTGGGTTAGGCCAATAACAGCGGAGTATAGTTGATGTTTGAGGGTGTTATGGGGAGGTGATATTTCAGGAAAGAATAATTGATTTAATGTTTCTTCTCTCCCCCTCTCCCATAAACGTAGGAGGTATGGCATGACAGCAAAGAGAGGAATAATACATCATATTTGTCCTAAAATTAATCTTCACTTTTTTTTCCCCCTGATACTTGGAATTGAACCTAGAGCCTCTGCCTTGTGCTACATCCCCAACTCCCTTTTTTGTTTTAGAATTTTGAGACAGATTGCTAGATCACTGTGTTGTCCTGGCTGGGTTTGAACTTGGGATCCTGCTGTCTCAGCCTTCCAAAGTACTGGGATTATGTGCCACCATACCTAGTTTTGTCTTCACATTTTTAACGTTTCACTATCCAGCATTATACATATTTCTGGGCTTCATTGAGTCTATATATGTTATCTTTTGGTAGTAAGTATTTAATTTACAATTGAAAAATTTTATTGAACCTTTCCTTGGGTCTTGGGTACAACCTCAGAGCTTGGCTCACCTTCTAACTTCCCAAGAGAAATAATTTCTCCAGTTTCTTGTAGACTTTTTTTAAACTGTTTGATTTGTGCTATAAAGCTCTTAACATCATCTGGGTAAAGGTTAGCTGGAAGATTTACATTTGGAAGACCGGGAAGATCTTCAAATGCATCTGAAGAAAACAAAACCACTGTCCCCTCTGTTGCCTCACCCATGTGTCACTAGGAGAAACATCAGTATAGGAAAAAAATCTGCTGTTGCCTGTGACTGCTGTGCTTACAGAAAAGGAGTGGGTGAGAAAATAACCCATGTGGTGGATCAAATCCTTCCACCCCCTGCCTGTGTGACGGATCAAATCCTTCCACCCCCTGCCTTGAGCTGCCTTTTCTAGGAGCCAACTTTCCCTCTTGGGTCCTTGGGAGATGCTTAATTTTAATTGAGGAGTTCTACTTCATGTTTTGAAAACCACGTAGACATGGGAAGTAAGTTAAAGAGTTCCACTCCCTGCTTCCTCATCCCGAAGCAACAAATCCAAGATGCTCAACAACCTTAAAACAGAATCTTGGGCCGGTACCAGAGGCTACGTCTGTGATAGGCTTTATATTTCCAGAAATCTTAGAAATTAAGTTCACCATACTCAGACAGAATGGAGTTGTATTGCTAACTTCGCCCTGGGAGTAACCCAGTGGGGATGTTCCTCTAAATTGGATTTTCCCTTTTCCTAAATAGTTTCCAAACATTTCAAGGTGGTCACACTTACGGAGAGGACAGATTTCATTGCTCTGAGAGGCTTCTGTTTTTGAGAGGGGATGGGACAGTAAGTGTTTCTCCCCAGCTTTCACAGTGCTTTCTTGTCACGGGGCTCCATTTGTCATTTGCTGCCTGCCACATCTTTGTTTCACAGCCTTGTGGAATCTTGGCTTCAGAGAAATAAATGGGCCCAGGAGAGAGTTGTATTTTAAGAAATGGAATGAGGATCACTCACATTTTAAGTTAATAATAAAATCCAAATGTAATTGGCCAGATCCTCCCAGGAGGGAGTGTGTGTAATCTGTCCTCAGGCCAATGTGAGAGTTTGGCATTTCTAGGCATAGAGGAGGCCACCCTCATACAGCCAGGGAGGAGCCCACTTGGGACCCTGTGGCCAAGACAAGATTAAACACTGGGAAAGTTCTGTGAACAGAAAGGGCAGACAAACTGTGAAGGTGGAAATAGAATTGAAAAGTTGTTTGTGGAATTATATGAACTGTGGAACATCACAGGTCATATCTTTCCCACTTTAAAAAACGCCTGTCAGTCATACACTTCTCTGGCTACTGCCTTCCCTCCCCTTTCCCTTTCACAGCCAAGATTTTAAAAATGTGTCTTACTGGTCTCACTTCTTCACCTCTCTTTTACTGCCTACTCTTATGTTCAGCTTCTGTCTCTTTCCTTTCACAAACTGCCCTCATCAAGATTATTGGTAACTTCCTTGTTGAAAAAAGTAAAACAACAGAAGACATACAGTTGTTTTATTTAACTTCTATCATTTGACAATGCTTTATTTTCTGGGGTACTACTCTCTTGTTTGTTTTTTCTCTATTGTTCCTTCTTAGTCTAAGAAGGCTTGCTATGCTACTCCATAGGAACCCATCGATAGTCTCTTCTTATTTTTGCCTACTCTTTTTAGGGAATCTTAAGCATTTTCATAGTTTCAAACACGATTTACATGGCAACAATTTCTTAAATCTGTATCATTAGCCCAGTTCTCTTTTATGAGCTCTAGATTCTATATACCTTGTTTTCTCACCTTGAGTATTGCTTTTTATATGGAATATTGCAAAGCTAACTCCTTCAGCATTCCCAACCACCCAAGCTTGTTTCTCCTTTCTTATGTACATGGGTAGATGTGTACCTATTTTGGTAAATAGCATTGTGATACCATGAGGCCCTCAAACCAGAAAACTTGGTGTCCTTTGTTAGTAGCTTTTTAATTGATCTCTCTGCTTTTAATGTTTTTCCCCTCTGTGGCCTTTTCATGTAATCGCAAGATTTGATTTTAAAGAGTAATTCAAATCTCATCAAGTCTTTCCTAAAAGTTTCTGATGGCTTTCTGTCTCAAGTAGGATAAAATAAAAGCTTCTTGGCAGGGCCTATTCTGGCCTTCTTCTCTCTACCCTATTATTTTTTTGTTCCCTTCGTTGTTTGTCATTCTTTCTAGATGTAACTTTTATAGGAGTAGAAACTTTGTTTTATTGCTATATCCCTGCTACTTTGAAGAATGCCTGGCACGTAGTGGGTAACCAGTAAATATTTTTTTTTAGATGAAAAACAAAACAAAACAAAACAAGTGTCTTTAGACCCTGAGTCTCAATCAGATTAATCCCAGTTCCCTGAACTACAGCATAGTTGTAAAGTCTGCTTTTTTTTTTTTTTTTTTTTGCTCTATAATCGTCTTCTCTTTTCCTGCTCAACTTCTGATTATTCTTAGTACTGGATTCTATCACCTCATCCAGGAGTCTCACTTTGATCTTCTAAGTTTAAAGGTTAATACCTTCCATAACTCATATGCAATTAATGCAGAATTTTTATTAATGTATCCATCTCTCCTGTTAGACTAGCTTCTGGCAGAGATGATATTTGATTTGTATCTCCAGAACAGTTGAGCTTTATAAAATACACTCTGGAAACTCTTATTTAAATAATTCTTTTGTGAAATTAGTTTAAGTCATAGAGTCCTTTGCTAATGTACACTAGCTGTCTTCCAAGTTCTTCTACTTGCCAAGTTTTGATTTTTGTATATTGAGATGTTTTTAAACATAAGAACAACACAGACCTGCTTATAGAAAAAGCTCATCTTCCTACTAAAGTTTTTATAAGAATAATAATATTATATATGGTATCTGTATTGTCTATTCTGTGCCTCTCTGATGTAGACTGTCTTATTGACAAGTACTTCTAGATGTAGATATTATTACTCCCATTTTACATACATGGGAAGAGACTCAGAGGTAGGAATCTGTTCAAGCATGTATGAGTAATAAAGCTGGGATTTGAATCCAGGTCTCTTGATTGCTAAACCCAAACTCTTTCTGTTGCACCTTGCTGCCCCCTATGGGACAAGCCTGCAAATCAGAACTGCTTATTAAAAATATTATGGAGATTATAAAATTGGAGTTCTTCTATGCTATAGCATCAAGAAAGATGCTTTGAATAGCCCTTATTTTAACTGATGGGAAAAATGACACTAGCCTTAAAACTAGGAAAGAGAATTGCCTTTGCTTAGTTTTTTCTCTGCTTATAAGTATAAAGGCATTTTACAGATATTTGTGCTAACCAAATCATGTTGTTGCTGATGCATTTGCTAGGTAAAGTTGGGGTTAACCACGAGGAAGGAGGTACCTATTTAGGACCTCCTTCAACTTGTCCAAAAGTTCATTATATCCATAATGAGGCCATGCTACTTCTTTGCTCTCTGTTTCACGATACCAGTTCACCCAACATTTCTGTCTTCCCCATCTCCTATCCTAGAACATTAGTGCCATATGGATGGGAAGTCTGTCCTCAGCTCCTACTTCAGAAGTGTACTACTTTTTGCCTCATTCTTGTCAGTTCCTCTTTATCAGAGTCTGGGCCTGTTTTTCCCTTTCCTGGTTTTGGTTGATTCTCTTGGCTGATACTGCCTTCATCTAGCACCAGAGCAGTCCCCATTCTGCATTTCCAAATCCTTTTCTTTGATCTGTGTCCTTTCATACCTTGGAAGTATAGGCTAGCACTGAACTGAATCTTTCCTGTCTCTGAATGGAGTTGATTTCAGGTTATTGCTACAGTTTCTGACCCCTCCCCTGTTCTGGTTTTGTTTCTTTTATGCTTTTAGGCTCTGATCAGTGTTTCCAGCCACTTGGCCAAATAAATGCCTCAGCACAATGAACCTTACCAGCAGAGAGAAGATCAAAAATCTGGTGACTCAACCAAAGAACTGAATTTTATTGCTTACCACTCACTGCCTTCCTTCTGTGCATCTCAGGAGATGGCGATGGTGATGGAAGACAGTCTATATGTGATGATGTAGAGTTAATTTTCTTTAGGTCCTGCTCATGTGAAGGATCTATCAGCTTAGTGATAAGCAATCCCGAAACTGGTTGTTTGTATCTTGCATATTGTAGAGCATCCATGATCCATCTCATTTCACGCCAGACTTCATCTGTTTGCTTGGGAATACAATGGTGAAATACATTAAGCCATGAAACAGCTATTAAAAAAATGTTTTCTTGAGAGCCTAAGATAATCCACTTTCCACAGTATTGATTTTAAGTAAGTGTAAAATATTTTTGAAACATGTTTGCTTAGCCAGAAAATGCCTCTTCATAATCTTTGTGTTTTGCATATACATTTTTTTAACCATAGAACTTTGTCATATAGTGGGATAGTGGAAGATCCAGTAATTACAGTGCAAGACCTCTGTAATTACCTTTAGCAAGTCATTTGATATTTTTGAACCTTAGTTGGCCTTATTTTTAAACTATGGACAAAATATCTTCCTCATATCTCACAGGGGTGTTACAGTGATGCAGTGAAATGATAAATTTGAAAGTGCTTTGTGATACTGCAGGGTACATTGCTCACACATATAAAATGTTGTTAACCCTTAGCATATAATAAAATAATTCTCGTTGGAGCTTTGTGGGGAAAGGATATAATAAAGAATGAATTTCAGAATTTCTAGGGTAAGAGAAAATGACATATTAAATTTTTCTTATATAAAGAGTAAATATTGCTAAAGTACAAAACACCTTAACCTTTTTATGCCTACCTTTATTAGTTTGTGTTTTCAGTACAGGTTTACATTCATCTTAGTAGATGTATGGGTTTAACATATCTTAATTCTTTTTATTCCCTTTCCCCTCTTCTTCTGTTTCTAGATCCCCTTTCCCATTTACAAAAGATCTATCTCCCTGTTTCCTGTGTCTTTTTTTGAATTAGTTATCTTTTGGATCTCATGATATTTCAGTCATATGATATTTAAACTTGTGTATTTGATTTTGTATTTACTTAGCATTATGGTCTCAAGACATATCCATTTTCCCACAAAGACTCAAATGTATCCTTCTTTATGACAGAGTAGCACTCCATATTTTTATGTGGCATATAAATACCCCAATTTCATTAGGCACTCACTTCTTAGTAGGTATATAAACTACTTCCAAGATTTAGCTGTTATAAGTTATGCTGCTATAAACATGGGTATGCATGTATCACTGTGGTATGATGTCTTTAACTCTTTTAGGGAGATAGCTAGAAAGGGGAGAGCTGGGTTGAATGGAATTTCTAGTTTTATTTTTTTAAGGCATCTCTGCACTGATTTCCATAGTGATGGTGGTGTTTGCATTCCTACAGACAATACAAACACCTTATTCTTAAGTAATTTAGGCATTCTTAAAAGTTTTAGAGTAGTACATTTTAGGTTGTGACCATTTTGATTTCTGGATTACCAAAATTATTTTAATTACATTTTCATTATAAAATACCATAGTAGTTTTTCTGAAGTACACTGGTGTAAAAGTCACTCAGATTCTTTTGGTCCCTTTCTGTACATGACAGACGTTCTGCCAGAACTTGACAGATACCAGCCACAGTCTCATCTGCTTATTCTGTTTCCAAGGAAGGGCTGTTAGTTACACAGTGCTTCAGAGAACTCTGGAGCCTGTGGTGTGCTTTGCATGTACTTTTGTTAGATGGCTTGGGCAAGGCATTGACTTCTGCAGGCCACTTACTTAACTGTAAAAAGAGCACATTAGAATAGTCAGTGGTGGTGAACCTATGGCACACGGGTAGCAGCAGGCTGTTTATCATGAAAGCTCTAAAAGGTTCACCATCATTGGACTAGATAATAATTAAGGTTACTTCCAGCTCTGATACTTTGTGATTATTTTGTTAAAGAACATTTATAAGTTGTCATTCCACTTCAAGGTAGAAGGTGTTCTTTGTATGAGTAATACAAGATTAAGGTCTACCTGATTATAGAGATTTTAAAGATAAGGTATTATCCAGTATTATAGTTTCAAAAAATTCCTTCTTAGGTCTTTAATCAGTACTCAAGCCTATTCTTTAAGAATATTCACAGGCCTGGTACTCCCAAAATAGAGTCTGAAATAGTGACTTTCGGTCTGTTATGTTGAGAGTGACAGGCAAGCCAGAATAAATTAATGAAGGGCATGGTGGGGTTGATAGCCACTTTCCCTTGATTTGCAATTCTGTTCTATACTGAAGTAGCAGGAATTGGCAGAGCACTCAGGGCTGGTGATGATAGTAGGAGGTTGAACTCCAGGATTTGTTAACTTGGTGAGTTGAAGATGAAGTTTGGCAGTAGGCAGGCCCATGTGTGGGCACTAAGCCATTTTGAAAGGAGAAATCCAAAGTTTAGAGCTAAGACAATTGGGAATCCTGGATGAGACTGAATTTTCATGATGAAATCCTTGCTTTCTTGTTTGGCCTTGATTGGTTCTATCACATGCAGTGTACTGTTGTCTCAAAGTTACTTTAGAGGTATTACACAATTGTGGACAGCTTTTACAGTGTCTGTCAAGGACAAGGACTATGGTTGTGTATCTTTTTCCCATCAGCTGTATAGAGTAGGTTCCCCCCAAAATGATTGTTTATTGAATGGATGAATAAATAAATGGGATATATACATAATTTTTTAGATCTCTATTTTCACACAGTTATAAGGATTAAGAGAATGTAGATTAATGCTCTATAAATTATGCATTGTTACAGAGTTTCACTTGTCATGACCTTCATGATTATTGCAGTGGGTTAAATGTGTGTCTTGGTTACTTTTCTCTTGTTGCTGAGACAGGATATCCAACACCCAAAGATAAAGGGAAAAGGTTTACTTAGTTTACAGTTTGTAGAGGTTTCAGTCCGTAATCAGCTGGCTCCAAGGCAGAGCAATATGGCGGACAGGAATTGCAGAGGAGAAACAGTTCATGGTGGGCAGAAGGTGGCAAAGCAAGGAAGGAAGAGGGCAAGCCTCTTTCTGTTCCTTATATTGTATCCTGGCTACCAGGATTGGGATGGTGCCAAACCAATCAGTGAACTGATTTAGTAATCACCCACCCTTAATCCTAGCATTGCATCATGAATCAGTCACACATTCTAGATTGAGCCACCTCTGAAAAAGCCCCACCTATGACTGCATGGGGCTTTTGGGGGACATCCTGATATAAGGCATAACAGTGTGGCTGCTAAAGAATATGTTTATATCCTAATCTCCAGAACCCATGACTGTTACCTTATATGATAAAGAAGTGAATATTAATTTATATGTAGAAGATGTGGTTAAGGATTTTGAGAAGAGGAATTTATTTGTGTTGACCCCAGTTCTAATGACAGATGTCCTCATAAGGGCACTCATATAAGAGTGAGGCAGAGGAAGATTGAGAAGGTATAAAAGAAGGAAGCAATGTGACCACAGAAGCAGGGAACAAAGTCATCATGGCTATGAATCAAGGAATGCCAATGGCCATCCGAGGCTGGAAGAGGCAGAGAATGATTTCTCTCTTACAGCCAGCATGTTAATCACACTTCTGGTCTCCAGAGCTATGAAAGAATACATTTCTGTTTGAGGGCACCCAGTTTGTGGTAATTTGTTGTAGAAGTCTTAGGAAATTAATATAGTTATTAATAATCAACCTGTTTTCTTCTCATACAATGGTTTAGTCTGTTGCTTAGGGTGCATAGTGTGGAAATTAAAAAACACTGTCTAGAAGCAATGTTTACTTCTCAATTTTTTTTTTTCAGTGATGAGGTAGAGAGGTGTTAACTGAAGAAAACTAAAAACCAGTAAGTACAGGGAGGCCTGTATATTGAGACTAAAAGGACTTAACTAAGTAGCTCTAAAAGAAGTACAATTTTCACCCATTTTACCTTATACTGTTGATCTGAAAGTAACTGACAACATAATCCCCCCTGATTTTAAGGTCCAAATTCAGCTTCTAAAGACTTGCTGACACATTTTTAAAAAGAAAGACTACAAACTCACTGGCCCTGCTGATTAAAAGTTCTGTGTCCATTTCTCACCCTGCTCTTTACAAATTTCAGTTCTCATCCCATAAATTATATCCCTTTCTCTGTACTCAGGCAAGATAATATTTTTATTAATATGTAAAGGTGATTGGTTTTCTCACAGCACAGCTACAAGGTGCTTGAGGGGATGATAGATTGGCTATATTTAATGAGCTATGTTTTTATTACAGCTTAGAAGCATTTGAAGCATTACAGTATATAAATTATGGCCCAATTGCCCTTTAGGCTTTAGCAGCTCAAAATTGCCACGCTCCAGGTCTCACACTTTGACATTACTCTCTTCTCTTCCTTTTTTCTGTTCACTTTGACATTTCTGCTGTACATGCTGTCTATAAAGCCAGTATACCTTATCTGTGGTTTTCTGCACCACCCCTGGTCCAGCCCTCCCCCTTTCTGGCTGCACTTCTTGGCTTCTTTTCCTAACTGTATTTATATAGACTCCCTTGCTCTTTACAATGTTTGGTTTGTGTAGTGACTTCAACACTGTCTTAGATCTGGAATCATACAAATGTTCTTGCGACTGGCGGTCGCCTCTGCAGGTTATGGTGTGTGGTGGGCTGAGCTCTGAACACCAATGGGTGAGTGGCTGCAGCTGGTTTTCATTTTGAGAGAGACTGAGAAGTCAACACAGGACAGATAATACTGAAAGTATCTCCACTCAGTGAAGTTTATCGGCGTTAGGTGGAGCAGGGTGGTACACGGAAGGCTATGCGTACAGTGAGATGGTCTGGTTTTACCCTGCCCGAGAAGTTATTTGTTGAACCCTTTGGGAATTGGCTTTTATCCAAGTCTGTGTGTACCTAGCTGGCTGGAAGAAGGGCATGTACGGGCGCTCTCAAGTTACCTGCTCTGGGAGACCAGAACAGGCGAGTACTTCGAAAAATTCCTAGGCTGGCTTGCCTTTATCCAGCACTTTAATAGCGTGATGAAAAGGACAGAGAAAAAGCCAAGGGAACGGTAGGCTAAGTGAGAAAGAAGAACAAGGGTAGTGGTAAGGAAGTAAGAACGGAGTCAGGAAATCTGGGAGGAATTCAAGACTTCAGTGGACTAAAGAAAATCAGCTTCCTCATTGGATGAACATACTGGATTCAGGAAGGCCTAAGTGGACTAAGGCAGAAACAACCTAAAGCATGGTTAGAGAAGTGTTTCTCTAAACATATTTCTGGTTGTTAGAGCTGACTAGGTCCTTAGAATTAATCTAAGTCTATCCTTTCATTCCATTCATACAAGAGGAAATGAGGCCTCAGGGTATCAGCTGAATTTTCCACGACTCCAGAGTTTATCAGCGGAAGATTTAGGACTGAAATGTGTGCTCTTTGACTTCTGGTGCATTATTATTCTTATTGTGTTTCACTGTCTCTAAATGACCTTTTTCAGATGATGCTATATATTGAACCCAGGTCCTCGCACGTGCTAGGCAAGCACTCTAGTGCTGAGCCATACCTGAAACTATTTTTTATTTTTATTTTTTTAAAGACCCGAGACAGAGTGGTTTTGCTGTTTCCCAGATTGGCTTTGAACTTGTGATCCTCCTGCTTCAGCCTCCCAGGTAGCTGGGACTACAAGTGTTTGACTGTCACCATTTCTAGTTTGCATTTTTAAATCCTGTATTTTCAGGTCCAGAGGGCAAGTAACTTCATAAAAAGTTATTTCTTTATTCTGAGAGGTCACCTAAGATACTTTACTTTTAGGATGAGGAAAGTAGGATAATCTTAAAGATTTGTCTTCTCGCTGCTTGCAAGTGTATTATAGTATTTCCTTCATGAATGCTTCAAAGCCTCAGTTCTTGTATAGTCATATTTCAAAGGAGTTTTCCTTTTTACTAATGAATGAAAGAATGAATATACAATTTATTGCATAGTTTCTGTGTGTCAGGCACTGTTCTGAGTGCTTCACTCCTTCACTGTATGGGTGTATGGGAGATATATATGGGAGATACACAAGTTGAAACAGATATAGTCCCTTCGAGTCCCTTCAATATAGTCCCTTCAAGCATTCTCTCCTTGAACTCTCTCATTTAACACTATGAGGTAGTGCTATTATGATCCATATTTTTCAGATGACATTTGGGCTAAGAGTGATTTATTGGCCCAAAGTTGAAAGCATTTCCTTATCTTAAATTCTCATTGTCCCTTGTCTGGATAGTTATAGAAGTTTCTTATTGGTCTCTCTACCTTTTAGTCATCTTCTTAAATCCAAGAGATGGATGCAAATTATTTGGTGAGCAGGACCAATCAAAGTGCCTGCTTACAATCAGCAATCAGTATGGTCATAACAACACACAGGAGACAAGCAGCGCTACTCCTTGAATTATCCTACACAGAGTTGTGAGAGCCTGTAATTTACTTTCTCCAAAACTTTGGCTGGCACCTTCTTACCTACAAAATTAAGTGCAAATTCCTTAGAAGGGGCTTTAATAAAATCTTTGTGATCTGACCTCATTGCTATTTTTCAAGATCTTACCTAAGTTCTCATTACTGTTCAACATTTATTTTATATTCCATCTGGGCTTGATATATCATTCCCCCAATACTATTTTTCTGCTTTTCTTGCCTTACCTGTTTAGACTTTCTGTCTGACTGTTCCACATTCTATTTTTCTCATCATTGTCTAATATATTCCTACAGGCCCAGCTCAGAGGTCAATGACATCTTCTGTGGCAACTATTCTGATATCTACAGTGAAAGTGAGTTTTTATTTCTTCAGGTTGATACAGTGCTTTTTTTTTGGCACTTAACAAATTTTACAAATAGTATTTACTTCTTGTCTACCACAAGAAGTGTATAGAAGTGTGGGTTTTAAACTCCTTAAAGTAAGGGACTATATCTGTTTCAACTTGTGTATCTCCCATATATATCTCCCATACACCCATACAGTGTCTGACACCTGGGTGCATACAATATTGATTAAATTGATCTGAACGTGTATCATGGTGGTATTACTCAGGGGCCTGCTGCTATTCTATTAGAGTATAAGATTTGGATGTGTCATTTAGAAGCAATTTCAGGCCAACTCCAAATTCTTATGACTGCTACTAGTTAGTACCCCATTCACAAGACCCTCAGGTGTCACCTGAAAGCTTTTCCAGATAACATCATAGTCAATGAACACTTTTTTTTTTAACCTCAGTAGCCACACATTAAAGTGTCAGATAGAAGTCCAAAACTGAGGAATTTTAGGTCTAACTGGATTTGGGTTAATATAAACTAGTAATTTTCTCTTTCTCTGAGATATTGAGTAAACTAATATATATTTTTCTTTCTGTTGGAATTTTCAGTAGGCTACCAAATAAGATTAATACTCTGATTATTTCTTCTGGTGGCGATTTTTTTTCTGCAAGGCGGTAAGCCATTGCTGCTTACTATGGTGGCTGATACAATTCTTAGGAATAGTGTGATTTATCTGAAACTTTTTCTTTTTCTTTTTCTGTAACTTTTTCTTACACCTTTGAAAACTCAGATATACTTGAGCTCCACATTTTAGCTAAATTACCAGGCTGCTTGCACACTGTGGTTTTTGAATCAGCCAAGATTCCTGCGCTTTCCCTTGCTTGGTTCTCAGCCCTCCCACCCTGCCTCTCCGGTCGTCCTGTTAGCTGAGAAGAAACAAACTATTACCTGAATGAAATCTAAAACTTGCTGATGTCTTTGTTTGGCAGCTGCAACCTCGCTGTCTGAGATTGCTTCCCTCAGGGACTGTTGAGTATTCAGAGAATCCAGCTCCACAACAGCAGAAAGGCGGCAATACAGACTAATAAATTTCTCTCTGTAGCTGCAAAAATGAACTGGAAAATGGACAAGCAAAGTAGAATAAGTTAAGATCTGGTATCAAAATAGAAAACTTCATACGTCAGAGAAAACCAGTTGAATGAAAACACGATTTATTAATCCTATCAATGGAAAATATTGAGCCATAAGTAAATTACAGACATGCTCTTAAGGGGCCAGTTGTCTGGTTTTAGTCAGACAGTATTCCCTTTTAGGTTTACCAACTTCTGGTAGGGTATGGGGAAATGGTATTAGTTTGAGCTGCAGTTTATGTGGACTGTTTCCTAAAGCTGGGGATTTTTAGTTTAATAGATAGTCACATGCCACATAGTGATGTTTCAGCTGGCCATGGGCTGCATATATAACGGTGGTCCAATAAGTTTATATCACCTAGTGACATAATAGCAATATTAATTTCTGTAAGTATGCTATATGATGTTTGCACAATAGTGATATTACCTAACAGCACAAATTTCGGAATTTATCCCCTTTGTTAAGCCACACGTGACTCTGTGTGTGTGTGTGTGTGTGTGTGTGTGTGTGTGTGTGTGTGTGTGTATGACGGGGAAAATAAACTTACTACTTTAAAGAAAAAAAACCAAGTATCAATTTGAAACCTAGTTTTGGTTTTCTTGTCTGATTTCCTGTTACGTATCTTGCTTTTTCCTTTCTAAGGCCTGAACCCCCAAAAGATACAAGATTGTATTTCTCAGTGTATCTTTTGTCTGACCAAAAACCATCCCTGAGTTGCCTAATATAGGCTTTGATCTTCCCTCTGCCCCTCACCTTCTGAGCTCTTTTGCAAGTATGATGGGAGTTGCTATCTGGACAGACCATTTTTGTTCAAAGCTACAGAAACAATCTAGCCTTCATCTCCGTCATTTGTCCCTTCTCAGGAGGGACAGAGCAATGCAGGATTGAGTTTAGTGCAGGCACCCTGAGGTGCTCAGACTTTTTTTATACTTCTGTGACCACCTTTAATCATATCAAAGCTTCAGATTCCCAGAGGCTGAAGAAAATGTCCTCATTCAGACTAGTGCTGTTCCAGTCTTTTCCTGGCCCATTGTTGAATATGGAGACTTACTCTTCAGAAACCTTATTTATTTTTTATTTATCACTTTTACCATTGTGTTCCATACTTTGGAAATAGGAGCATCCCCACAGCATCTCTGTTGGAAAATTTATATTTATGTCTCATGGGAGGAATTCTGGAAAGAAGATAAAATTGCCACCCTTTACCTCTTTGCTGTCATTTCCCATGACCAAGCTTGAGGCTATTTAGGGAGGCTAAATCACAGTCTCTCAGAATGGGTCACCTGGCCAGCTCTATACCTCAGTCAGGAAGGCTTATTCAGTGTATAGTGGGAGATCTCTGTGCACCTCATTATTCTCATCTCAGTGTTGCCTGCTCCCTTTCTTGATTTTCTCTTGATTTTCTCTTAGGACAATCAAGAGATTTGCCCTGTTCACTTTCCTCTTACGGAGTGGAAGAGAAGAATCTGATGAAGGCTTTGGTGCTTTCATCCTTACCCCTGTACAGTGGCTTCCTGTTTCATTTGAAGGAGGTGTTTCTCAACCCAGGGAAACTCAGGCCTGGAGTTGAGTTTTCTCTCTGGTATCAGATCCTCCTTCCCTTCATTTAGCTCTTTTAGCACTTCTTTGTCTGACACAAAGAAGAGCTGATTTCATATACCTTTTGGTAAATGTCAAACTATTTCACTTTTCTCAAATGATGGGGTTCTCATGCAATTTCCTCACTTAATGACCTCTGCCAGCATCCCCTTAACTTCACGATAAAACTCAGTCATCTCTGCATAAAGGAAGGCATCCTTCTCTTAAGGATCTAGCATTTGAATATATCTACAATCATAGCTCTCATTGTACAGCCACCTTCAACTACCACTAGCTCTGCATCAATCCTAAGATTTGGTCAGAATGAACTTCCTGCAAACACTTTTACACTTCTATGGTTTTTAAAAAATAATTAGTGCATGTTTCTAATACAGAATAGTGATATTTGTTTTGGGGAGTACATATGATATATCTTCATCATTTTCAATCCCTTTACCTCCTTCTCCGCCCCCCCCCGTCCTCTTTCCCATCTCTTAAGAGTTTCCCTTGTAGTTTCCTGTCATCTCTCCTTTACTTTTTTCATTTATTTATTTATTTTTAGGTTTCTCAAATACTTCTATGCTTTTACATATGCTTTTCCTTATTGTTAAACACCAGTTGCTACTAACACGTTCAAGACTCCTTATTCTGATAATGGAAGATCTCACTGAAATGTCTCCAGAGTGACATTTCTACTGACTTCTTTTCCAGGAAGAGCTAGTTTCTCCTTTTGTGCTTCTAGAGCACTTGTTTCTAAGCGTATTGTGACACATGCGTACTTAATTGTTTTGGTATTAGATTGTGGCTTACTTGAAGGCAGGAATCATGTCTCAGATTAGTTTTTCTTTTCTCAAAACCTGGAACATTGTAGCTTCTCAACTAATACTTATTGGACTTTCTGAATAAAGAAATAGACGCATTGAGGCTAAATGCGTTTAGCTAAAACGCATGAGTTGATCTGAAGAGGGAAGGCCCTGCTGTCTGGAAGGCACCTCTTTCCCTTTGTTCTCACTTCTCCCATTGTGTGCTGGAGTTTTGTATTCTGAAAGGTATATTTCGGGTCTGGAGTGTTTACTAGCAGCCCAGTGGAAAGGAGTCACCATTAGTTTGTAGCTTATTCTTGACCCTTGTAGCTCCCCAGCTGTGTCTTTGTGCCTTTCAAGGAGAGAGTATATCCTGTTAGCCCTTGACAAATGTCCTTTTTAGGCTTCAGGAGGAAGAGAGTAAAGTGTCTTACAGCCTGCTTTTGCAAACCAAGTTGTAAAGGGAAAAACCAACTCAAGTTTTTTCCTTTTCTAAAATATGTCTTTGACTGTAGAAAGATACTGAATGATTTCTTTAGAAGAAACACTATCAGCGCCATCTAAATTCTTAAAAACCAGGGTGTTCACAGCTTTCCCTTGTTGTGTCTTTGTGGTAGGAGCCATGGATCAGTGGGTGGTCTCATAGCACCCATGCTATCCATGGCCGTGAACCACAAGTGAGTTATGAGGAAGTTTCAACTGTAACGTTTCAGTTTCCTGCTCCAGTGGTTTTTATCCAGAGTCTTTAATGTCACTTTAACAAATGTTACTTTAACATAGTCTTTTGTGGTTTAGCAATGATACATTTGGTAGCCATCACCAAGGAGGGGAGGATAGACTGGAAGCTTCTAATTTTTAAAAATGTGAATCACATGCATTTGATAGATAAAATGGTATAAGCCTGCAATAATGTCATTATCTGGATCACATGATTTGTCAGTAAGTCACAAACGAAGACTAATTTTCAGTAGTGTTGTTTCTCCTTCTTCTTTATAAGGTAGTGAGAAATACAGTTGGCATGAATACTAACAGTGTAGTAGGATAGAAAGTACATGGGCTTAGATATTGCACAGGACTGGGTTTGAATCATAGTTCTGCCCGTGTGATGGTGAGCAGATAACCTCTGGGAGTCTCAGTACTACCCCTACCAAAGGGATAATAATGCTTACCTAGGATTAAATAATGAATGTTTATAAAGTACCCAAAACAGCATATGACACAGATAGAAAGTAAATGTTCCTACCCTAAACCTTTCACCCCCAGGAAATATGAGCCATTTTGTGGTTAGAATAGTAGAACAGGATTGGGATTAGAATATTCTTCCTAAGGATCTCTAACTCACTACGTACAGTCAGCTTGGGTCAGATGGCCTCTTCTGGAAGCTAAGGAATCAACTAGATAACTTCGTAGTGTTAGAGATGATTCCTTGCCAAAGCATCAAAAAGAACCTGAGCACCTAAGGTGCCTCTCTAAATTCTGGGTAATGAGTAAGTTGGCAGTTGGAATACAGGAATGGTATCCTAAATCATGAAAAATGGGCATTAGGAATGAAGGTTGAGACGGTGCCATTTTTTGCAAGCCTGTGGCCTGGATTCCATTAGGCTCATTGCCTGGATATCCCACAGGCACCTCAAAACTCATCATTTGTCAAACTGAACTCATCGTTTCTCCCCTCCCCCAAAACCTGTCCCTCCCCTCCTATTTCCTGTTTTGGTAGATGGCAACATTATCCATCTCAGCACCGGATTCAGACTCTCTGGCTCCTCCATTTTACTCTTCAGCCACCTCAAATCAATCACAAAGTCTCATTGATTTTAACTTTAAAATCCTCTTGCCTCTGCTTTCTCCTCTGTTGTCCCCTGTGGCTGTGTTTGTTCGGGTTCCTGTTGCCCACCTGGACTACTGTGGCAGTCTCTTGTCTCTTTGCCTCCCTCTGCCCCCGCTCCATTGCTTTCCTGCAGTCCATCCCCCACAGAACTGCGAAAATCCAGTGAGATCATATCATCCCTTTTAAAAAATTCTTTTTCATCGCTCCCCTTTGCCTGTCTGGTATTTTCACGTCCTTGGGAGAATACAAGTAGCCCTTCCTGATCTTTTTTTTTTTTTTGGTTTTTTTCCGGTACCGGGAACCGAACTCATGACCTTGCGCTTGCCAGGCAGGCGCTTTTGGCCCTTCCCGATCTTGACCTTTAGATTCCTGGGATGCCCTAAACATTCATTGCAATGAGCTACCAAAAAGTATATCTAATTGGGCATTATTTTCCTAGGTCTCTAAGACTGTGTGTGTTTAAAATGGTTTTCCTTTTATGCTGTTCCTATTCTTTCACTTTCTGAATTTTTTATTTATCCAGCTAAATGGTAACTCCGTAAGGAAAGCTGGAGTGTCTTTCCTCTGAAATTCAACAGCCTATGCTTTATAGCAATGTTTTCATTATATGAGGTCCGTTGATGTCAATCTTTGTATCCTGTACTAGAGTTTGAGTTTCTGATGGTAGACTGTGCCTTATTAACGTCTGTAGGTCTAGCTCCTGCACAGTACCTGGCATACAGTGTAAGCTCAGTAAATGTTTGCTGAATGAAGGATGCAGCCAAGCACAGAAGTATGAAATATATATCAGGCCTCAGATTATGTTTTAGAAATTCTCCAGTGTTTTTGTCTTTCTAGTCCAATTAGTATGAATCATAGAGCCAAGGAAATCAATAAAAATCAGTTTTTTTCCCATCATATGTCTACTGCTAATAGTGACTGCTTGCAGGATCAGGGCAGGGTGACCTCCTCAGTGTAGGTTAGGCAAATCCTCAAGAGGCCACATTATTGGATGGAGTTTCTAAGGGCTTATGATAGTGCTTTTCTTTTTATTTTGGGAACAGTGTAAAGAGTGGTGCTTGGTGGCCTCCAGGTATGTGCTGTGTTATTGTTAAGGGGTCCTATTTCTGCTCCTGCCCAGGGGATGGTGGAGTGTCAGCCCTGAGGCTGTGCAATGAGGAGTGGGTACAATTGTACCACTTTGCCTCAGCTCAACCTGCTTGCCCAGATCTCACAAGATCCTCCTGTAGGATGGGTTCTTTCAACTGTACAAGCAGCCCTCTGAAGGAATACCTTACAGGTTTGTTCCAGTGGTCGTTACTCCATGAGACAGATGGCTGAGCTCCTTTGTATCATTTTATCCTCACTAGATTTGTTTAGTGCTGGAATAGATACAGATGCAGTTTTCCATAGCTGGTTAGCAAGTTATTTATGATTCACTTAGGCCACTGGCGGGAATGTGATCAGTTTGCCAAATCTCCAATCCTTTCATGGGAATGGAGATGACGTATATAAGTCACACTAAAATGTACTGTGGCTCTTTGTTCTAATTTACATATTCCCATAATGCACATCTTTTCAATTTTCATTAGTGTTCCCATGTAGTTATTAAAATTTTTCTGAGTTTTGACTGAATTTCCAAAAACATTCTCTTTTTTCTCAGAAATATTTAGTGTATTTTGATCTTTTCTTATGGAACTGCCTATGGAGAACAGAAGTCCCTATTAAATAGTTAGCATATTTCTTAGAGGAGCGTACATCTATTATTACAAATCTTTAAAAAGTCCCTATATAAGGTATTATTAATTGCTTGATGGGCTGATGCCTAAATGAGAGAGTAACCATGATAATCTGCCTCTTGAAAAACTTGGATTGCTTGAGGGATAAGATAGAGTTTGTCATGATCTTACTAAGACCCAGTAATATTTTTAATATTGTTGGCTGGTGGTGTTGAAATGCAATAAACATTTTATTAGAAGGTGTATTAATCCTCAGCTACTGATGGCACTTTTCTCTGCTCTCTAAAGAAAAGCTAATAGAATGTGTGTGCCAATAGAACCAAGCCTAACCAAGTGGTCTTTTCTGGAAACTTACATATTCCTTACTAATTCATGAAGGTGTATCACCCATGATATTGCAATAAGGGAAGACCAAGATGGTAAGAAAGTGTCTTACTATAGGAAGTAACATCTTAAAAGTCAGAAACTATGGGACACAGCCTTTGATTGATGGCCTATTTTTGGTAGATCGAGGGTGGTATCTGTTGGCTTTATATTGCTTTTAGTAAATAAGAAGAGGTGGGACAGATCAGACACACACACTGTTGGATTCTACTATACTACTGTGCTGACTACTTGCATAGTTCTCTGTATCTGTGTCATATGCAAACTTCAAGTATGTGCCATGGGTTTCTGACATCACTATCACCGGAGAGCTTTCTAGAAATGTACATTTTCCAGCTCCTTCCCAGGCCTAGTGGACTTATCATAGCTGGAGTTGGGCTGTAGGAATCTGTATTTAATAAGCTGTCCATGTGATTAAACTTTGAGAAGCATTATTCCAGTGCACTGTATCTCAGACATGTGGGTTTTTAATAGGTGATCTGCTAAAAAATGGTTCCAGTTTGGTCAAATGATTTGGAAAATGCTGGGTTAAAGAAATTTAGGTTTTGTTTTCGATTGGGGAAAGGGTAGTTCTATGGATTTCACAGAACTTTTAATAGGTTATTCTACTGCTCAAAGTCATCCATTGACTTCTCAGTATACTTAAAGTAACATTTAAATTCTTTATTGTGGCTTGTGAGGCCCTGCATAATTTGACTTTATTAACTCTGATCTCATCTATCTTTGTTGTTCTTGGTCAGAACATGTAGGTACACTGATCTCTCAGCCAGGCATAATCTTACTGTAGGACCTTTGTACTTGGTGTCCTATGTCCTGGGAGTCTCAGGTGCCTGCTCAAATCTAACTTCTTCAGAGAGGCTTTCACATGTCTTCATATGCCTCTTCACTCTTGTCTCTTACTCTTCCTCATGGTCCTTCTCTGATATTTATTATACTGCTACTTGTTTATTATTTGTCTCCCTCAGGAGAAGTAGGCTTGGTGAGGGGTTATGGGTTCTTCAGTCTCTGGAATAATGCATGGTACTTAGTGGCCTGCTCGATAATATTTATTGATGAATAAATGAATGAGGGAATGGAGAAAGCAGGTGAAGGCTAGTAGACTTTACCTAAATTGTAGAGTGCAAAGTAACAGTAGAGAGACAGAGAGTGGTTGCCCAAGAAGAGTGTGTAAGCCTCACAGAAAGCAGGATAGACAGCATCCTTTCATGTCTAGGGCCTCTAGGACCCGAGGTATTGTATGCTAGGTTGGTACAATATCATTGACTGTTCCCGTCAAGGCCATGAAGGCATGGGAAAATGAATTTTGTGTATTTTTGCCTGTGATCATGGAGTAACAGTGAGTGTTTTGTACCGAATAGAATACTGGTTAACTCTCCAATGATTTCTTTTCCTTAGTTCTTTTTTTCTGACAATTATTCCATAAAAGTCATTCACTTTCATGGCTTCAGCTTTTATTAGTAGACACTGGCTACATTTCTGCTTAGTACCCAATTTTCTGTCCGGCGTTTCTATCGCCAATGTGACGTGTCCACCTTCAGCCTTAACATATTCAAAGCTAAAAGCCTCAATTTACTCTCCAAAACATATTCTCGATTTTTATATTTTTGGTAAAGGCAGTGATGTCCTCATAATCACTGATGCTGAAAACTATAAGGGCAATTCCACACTTCTCCTTCCCTCTTTTAAGCAGTTGTCCACTCTCGTTGCTTACTCCCGATAATATCTGTCCTCTCCTCTCCTCTCCTCTCCTCTCCTCTCCTCTCCTTTTTTTACTACTACCATAACACTGGCATAATAGTCTCAGACATTTTTGAACCTTGCTTTTAATCCATGTTAAGCAGGTTCCTCACCCTGATTCCCAACAATCAATACGGCCCCATCTCATCATACAACCTTATTCTTCCTGCTTTCCTCACATGTCCTAGATCTAGCCAAAGTGGACCACTTGTTCTTTTCCTGACTCTGTTCTTCTGTTCTCTTGTCTTTGCTCATTCTGTTCCTCTGGAGAAAAAACATTTTGTTTTTAATTCATGTTTTTAAACATCCTATCTAACCTTTTACACCCACATCAAATATACTCTCCTCATGAAGGATATACTTTTTTTCTTTTTTCAGTATCATATAGTACTTCATGTTTATGGGACATTATATCTCATTTTACAATAACTTTTATTCTTATTTTACTCTTACCATCATACTGAAAGCCTCTTAAGGGCAGAGCCTTTGTTGTACTCATTTCTAAATCTCCCCAGTAGGCATCCAAGAGAGATATTTATTGATTTGTTATGAAACCTTTGCCTAAAACTGTACGTCATTATAACAGCGCTATTATATCATGAACTAATAATGTTCTTTATCTGAGGAAATGGTCACATTCATATCCAGGCCCTTTGGGAGTGGTATGGCCAATATTATTAATTATGTGACACAGAAAAGGTGCAGAAAGGTTAAGTGATTGCCAGTGTCACACAGGGTAGGACCCAGGACCCTCAAAGTCCCAGTTGGTAAGCTTATTCCCACTTCCCTTACGAACTCTTCCCTCCTCTGGAGAATAAAACTTATTGTTCATCATCTATTGAACATCATCTGAAGTGCTTGGAATGAGGGAAACTGAGGCTTAAGACGGATATCCCAAAAGAATAAATTTAGATTCAGTTGCTCTGGTCACAAAATGAGGCACCAGACAGTTACCTCTTTCTGTTTCTAAATCTGGTGGCTAAGGTGCAGTCCAAGGAAGGTCTGCTTCTGTTCCACCCACCCACTCACTCAGCTGCCCGCAAGTTGTACAATTCACTTGAACTAACAGAGCCCTTGCTAATTGCCTCTTACTGGCCTGGTGCAAGATGTAGCATGGGAAGGGAGACAAAGCCTCCCTATTCACATTCTCAGTGGGCAGCAGGGGTCTCAGCGAAAATACAGAAACTAGAGCCCAGGCTATTCATTTTTGAAAAGTCAGGACAAGATCTTCCACCATTCAGAACCCCACATTCAAATCACAATATTGCATCCTGGGAGACCCTGTCTGTTTCTTATTTGATCTGTCAGAAATTTAGAGTCTCATAAATCAAGTCTAATAAATCAGTACTACTTAGAGCTGCAGACCTTTTTCTCCCTCCAAAGTGATACAAATCCTACATTTTAATTTCATTATTATTTTTTCCCAGTTGGAGGTGGGGGTAAGGAGAAGGAAAGAGAAGGGGCGGTGCTTTTCATGAAAACATCGTTCTTGTGTTTATAGTTTAAGAAAGCAGAGGAGAGGCGTTAAGTACAGCCTGATAACTGAACTTTCTGTTTAGAATTTCTTCCTCTCCATTGGGCCTTAACTAGGTTTCAATAATTATTGCTCAGGCACATAGTCTTGGAGCTTTGCTGTTTCTCAGACTTGTACACAGTTCTAGGAAGGGTTGTTGCCAAAGCCATCATGTGATTTATTGACCCTCCACTGGGACAAGGGGGAACAGATATAACTTTGTGATTTTATTATAAGGAGGCTGGGTTAATATTTCTAGGTGAAACAAGCTACTATACCAAGTTCAAACATCTGAAGAGGGAGGTTAAGAAACCCTGAGTGTGGGGTGTAAGGATTATTCTGTCCTGGGGCTGTACAGACGTCGTCTGAGGCAGGGAGCAGGAGAAGAAAGGACACATTGTGACCCATTTCCAACACCTCCTGTGTGTAGAGGCGGAAGTTCCTTGCCTGCAGAGGGACACGCGCGGAGGAAAAATAGGAGAGTTACAACACGGCACTTACATAAACAACACCAAACTGGCATAAAACATCTAACAAAATCACACGACTTCAAGCTTGGAATTTTTATACAACATAAATATTAGGGTTCAGCCCATTTAATAATGCTACATAAAATCAAGATTTAAGGCAGTAATGTTCCACATAAACTCTGAAAACAACATTTATGCTTCTTATAAAAGCAGAAAATGATTGCATTCCGTGGGCTTTTCAAAATGATGAATATAATTCCATGAAGCAACAAAAATGGATTGAATTAAAAATCCACTAGTTTCAGTTTAAGTTGGTTAAGGGGGAAAAATGTAGTTTCTGGCCAAGGACTGAGAAAATTTTATAAGTATCAAAAAAATTGTGTGCACTGTTAGGCAGTTAGGCAGCCTTCTCCCAACATGTATATGTAGCCCAAGAGTCACCAATGAAATATGAGCTGCCTCAAACCTGCTAAGGCCAAGAAACCCTTTAATAGGATCTACTGTCACAAGCAGAGCTGGTATTTTTTTTCTTGAGCGTATGGCCACCCCTGGAATAATTCATGCTCCTCTAGTATCATTACGGCATCTCTTGTAGTTTAGTCTTTACCATTGATGACTGGTTGGGACTGGCTGTGCAGTACTGACTTAAAATCAGAGCAGTACTATAATGGAGAGACACACTTGCAATCTCTAATTTATCCCCCTGCCTCCATGGGTCAGAGGCCAATTTTTGGTTCTTTCTTATTGAAAGAGAACCAGCCACTTGTAATGGTCTTCCTAATAAAGGCTAGATTGTGTGTGTGTATGTGTGTGTGTGTAGGAGAGAGGCAGTAATGGTGAATATTGGCAAAAAAAAACCAACCCCACAAAATCAAACAAAAATAAAAACAAAAGCAAGCTGGGCATGGTGCTGCACGCCTGTAATCCCAGCACTCAGGAGACTGAGGCAGAAGAATCATTGTGAGTTCGAGGCCAGCCTGGGCTACAAAGCCAGCTCAGGGCCAGCCTGAACTGCATCGTGAGACCCTGTCTCAAAAAAGAACCCAAAAAACAAAAACAAAAACAAAAACAAAATTCTAATGGTATATTATATTAAATTTTTTTCTAGACAAAGCTGAGAAAACTTTTACTAGGATCTTTTGTACCATTAGTTTTTCTTGCAGTTGCTTATTTGTGCAGGTTAGATTTGTGCATTTTGATTTAGATGAGACAAGTTTGACAGTAAATTTTCTGTGGAAAGATAGCGTGTCCTAGTTTAGCCATCTCTACAGATTACACTACTGTTATTCTGTTCTCAGATAAATCATTTGTCCATATAATTATACTGTTGTTTATGCATGCATGTATGTATGCATCCTTCTTGGTTTATGCTACCCTGTGAACCTTGATGTCTTTTAAGGTAGACTAGAGGATTTTTCTTTTGTTGACCAGGACACACTACAGTGGGGTCCAGGAAAACTGCAAGAGACTGAAACAGAGGAACTGGAGAAAAAGAACAGAAGTTCAGTGTACGTCTGCTTGTATGCATTAAATTCAAAATATGCGTGTGCATGAAAGGTGGTGTTTAAGTAAATGAAAATAAACATATGTATGTATATTCATGCCTCTTGAGTAAGTGTTACGCTGTTCAGTTTCTATGAGCTATAAAAAGAAGATAAAATGGTAAAGTCTAGTACCTGGTGTAGAGGTATATTGATCTGCTTAAGGAGAGCTTTCACTGCCATCTGGAGCTCATAGAAGAACAATTGCATGGGGCAGTCAGAAGTATGATCCACACTTTCCATAGATTCAGAGCCAGAAAGCTTTTGGATCCATTCCCACTCCTCTCTGTATGTTGAGTCAAATTAAAATTAGAAATATAACAAAAGTTCAGAATACAGCTAAGAACTGTCTTAGTATATATGTCCAGAACCTGGGTAACCCATTGTTGGTGGTTTAAAATTCAGTGTAATTCATGAATTTTGAACTTTTTGCTACACAGATGGAGTTTAAAATGAGGTCTTTGTAGATTAAACTTAGTTTACCTATCAGACCACACGCCTCAAAACAACAGTATTAATTTGTATGAATTAGTTTTTTAGATGGGAGCTTTCCAATGTTTTGTAACAATTTCTCAACTGTCCTCATGTTCCTTTCCCTAGGATCCTCTGTAAGTTCTAAGAGCCTACATTTTCCCTCAGGGGCATCAGCTGGTTAATTCTGCATTTGGGTAACCACGGGACTCTGGTCCAACTCAGGCAACAAACCACACGGCACATTTCAGCCCTGGCCTGTTGGAGTCATGGGGACTATTTTGGTTTCTTTCCCCTTCCAAAAACTTGAGGAGAATCACAAACAAGAACAAGACAATTCCAATAAAAGGAACCAGTGGACACACATCACTGCCCCCGTCTTCCGCAGAGACAGTCATCTGGGCCTTCTTCCTCCATGCGCTGCAGTCCTTCCTAATGAACTTTTCCAAATGTCATGCACAAAGGAAGGGGAAGGAATGGTGGTGGGAGGAAAACACATCTGGTTTGTTCCCCAAAGGCTGCTCTTCAAAAGGCGCTTGGAAGGATCAAGGTAAATGCCTTTTGGGCAGCATTGTTTCCACTGGTATTTTAGCACAAGTCTCTAAACACATTCTGTTGGCCCAGTTTTTGCTTCAGCTCTGCAGGGAGCAGCGATGTGCTCTAGGCACATTGCTTTCCTCTAGAAGAGGAAAGTCCTCCTCTTCAGGGGTGAAAAGAGGAGACACTGGCATATGTTCTCACCCATGGAAATCCTCTGAGAGCTGTCAGAGGTTCATAGCAGTCTGGCCTCCAATCATGTGTTAGAAAACCAAATTGGTTGTGGCATGGACCTTTCATAAAACAACAGTAATAAAAACTCTTAATTGAGTATTCTCAGGAAAGTTTCTGTTTTTAAGATACATTTGATTTCAAGCCTCACATGTGATAAGACTGATAAAAATCAAAATTAATTCTGCAACCTGGCCATATTTGTGGCTTCATAAATCATCGCAATATTTGCAAACCCACCTGAGAACTACTTTTTCTTTCCCCTCACTCATGCTGAACTAAAGTTTTATGACTAGCATACATATACACGCCACCTAATGGACCGCATTGCTAAAGTCAGGTCTGCAATAAAGTCAAAAAATAAATTAGCAGTAAGAATACCTCGGAACACTTAGCACTAACTTGTCAGTTTAGGTATGAAGACGTGGGAGATGGAACCGGCAGAGTGGAGGCTCCTGGGATCTTTGGTAAAACAACCTTGGATCTTTGGCCAAGGAAAATTAATTGGCATAGCTCATGAAAGACAGAAGCTGAACATGAGTGAAAATGACCATTGCTGAGTCAACCCACGGATGAGCCAGGTAACTTTTTGGGGAGAACTCAGATGTTGATTGTCAAAGTGACCACCAGAGGGCAGACTTAAAGCCCAGGTGCAGTTCTACATATGAAAGGAGAGAATTATGGCGGTCAGTGAGTTCTTCGAAGAGACCATCACCATCGCCATCATCTCCTCCACTGTCACCAAGCAATACATATGTCATAAGCCTTGTGAGATATTACAGTGAGTAAAGCTTTGCCACTTTTTGGGACTAGGTTTTAAACAACCAACTTGGAGATTTGTTTGGTTAAGCCAGTCCATAGGTGTAACTAGAATTTTGGGATCTACCTTGTACTCTTTGAAGCCTGAAGAAATCTGGAGATTTTTT
>NW_004955451.1:6309414-6421331 GCF_000276665.1 Chinchilla lanigera
CCTCTTTGAGCACAATTCAGGTCATTATAGTAAACTTTCAGAGGCCTGCTATTAGGGTTAGTTGTAAAATTGAGCCAGATTGCCATGATTGGGCAATGTTCCCAAAGCGAATGGGCTAATTCACCAAATGCCAAGGCACACAGCAACTTTCCAGAAGCTCAGACCTTGTTACTTCTTTGCTTCCATAATCATAAGAGGTGCAGGAAACATATGAAATCTTTAGGCCCCATGGTTAAGAATAAGGAGAATGAAGGTATTGGAACGAGAGGTTCTTTACAATCAGAATCAATAGCTCTACCAGGGTCCATTCCTACAGGTGATATTATAACACAGAGAGCAAAGAGAATGTGACTGTCTCAAATTGTGAAGAAAAGATATTGGAAAAGGTAATTGCAGCCACTTATACACATTAACCGGCTGAGCATCAGGGGTTGGGGAGACCATGAAGGGACAGCTCACTCCTCCCTCCTGACAACGGTGACAGATCTCCTTATCCCAGTGTGCCGCTGCCCCGGTGTGCTGTGAGATATCTCACCGTAGAAACCACACAGCAGATCTTTGGGCACATCACATCCGGTCCTTTGAGCCATGCACAGCTCATCACAAAGAAAGTCTCAACTCCCGACCACTTACTTGGAAATGTTATTGTTTTCACGGATCTTCACGTGGCACAGAATGTTGGGCAACTTTTGTGTCACAAGAACTTTGATTTGGTCCACAGAGCTACATAACTTTAGGTAACCTAGATACAATCCGGGAGAGAGACGCTGGTGACTCCTTTTGTGGTAGGAGAGAATATCCTGTAGGATGGAACAAAAAAAGAAAGAAAAAAGTACCTAGAAAGGTAGTCTTACAACTTTTTCCTTTCCAAGGTGGGCCCGTTATGAGTGAAAGGAGCTGTGACTAATTAGATGGGAAACCTCAGGTACCACCATAAATGCTGGGCAAGTATTAGTGTTACACCTAGTTTTACCTTCAGCAGAAGTCTCCCTCAAGTCAGGCAATCAGTCTTTTTTTTTGTCTTTTTGAGACAGAGTCTCACTATGCAGTTCAGGCTGACCTTGAGCTCACTTTGTAGCCCAGGCTGGCCTTGAACTTGCAACGATCCTCCTGCCTCAGCCTCCTGAGTGCTGGGATTACAGGCGTGTGCCACCATGTCCGGCTCCAGGCAATCAGTCTTTAATATATTCTACAAACTTATTTTTTCCCAGATTTCTGTGCCAAGGAGACGTGTGGGTTATGACTGGGAATAGACTGGTGGTGGTGGAAGCAGACAATAAAGGTAGAATTCTTAATTTCTCTCCCAGGAGGGCTTACTGGTTAGCTGGGAGAAAAAATACATTTGCCAGTATAAAACTCAATGAAGCCTTTACAGGAAATGTCATGACTTCAGGATAATTAAAACGGAAAGTCCATTATTAAGTGAAGCCATTTAAAACAGAATCAAAATTCTGTAGTAAGTAGGAAAAAAGCTTTGATTGGTTCTTTATCTTAAAAAAGTAACCTGAAGAGTTTCATTTTATATTATGAACAAATTATAGTTATGCACCAAACCTGAGAATGAAGAGAGAATCAAACATTGATTTTTTTTTTTTTTTCTGGTACTGGGAACCAAACTCACGACCTTGCACTTGCCAGGCAGGCACTTTGCCACTGAGCTAAATCCCCAGCCCAAACATTGATTTTTATTTTGGCTTAGTTTTTGACTAAATTGTATGGTAGCCAAGGTGATACTCTTAATCTTTGACTTTTACAATGTGACTTTCAGAATAATGAAGACAGTGACTTGCAGATTCTCTAAAGTTTCATATTTCTTCCCTGGGGTAGTAAAAATTTTCAGTATTGAAATGTTCTTATGAATTTATTGTTCATTTTGTGCTCTTCAGTTATTAATTGGCCTACTACTTCTTGATTCTCAGTTGTTAGTGGCTTTGCATGTGAGTTAACTGGGTCTGCACCTCATTTTCATCAACTTCGCAAAATTCTGCATCTTTACAACAGTTGAAAGCTTGCCTTATAATGGATTTGCATTGAAATTGCGTTGCGTTGCCACATCAGAATATTCCACCTGTTGTGGAGACTGAATGAAGTTGCTGATACAGTAGATGTGTCATCCAAGTCTAAGTACAGTGAGATGTTTGATGGAATCTTGTTTTACATGTGATCAGTTCCCGAGTGAGCCATCTGGATTAGGACTCTTGTCTCCCTGTACAAGTTCAGGGTCTCAGAGAATGAATCCTTGGAAAACACAGACACTCTCTTCGTCCCAACCCCTGTATTATGAAGTAAGACTTTCTAAACTTTGGGAAGAAGAGTATGGGAAACAAAGTTAGCAGTGAGGAGGCATGCCACTGATTATGAGAGGGCTTTCTGTAGGCTAGTTTAGCTTGGTATTTAGACAGGGTAAATAACTGTCTAAATTTCACAGACTCCAAACAAGTATCACTCCAAACAAGTAAATGAGGTGTTGGCTATAATAATTAACTTACCATTCTACATTATATTGTGTATATCCAACATCATTTTGTAACCCACAAATATATAGTTATATTTTTAAATTAAAAATAACTAATAAAAATGAGTAAATATAGTGTGTACATTTACAAAGAATGAAATAAAAGGAATCTACCACTGTGTAGGGAAGGCAAGAAGTGAAACAAAACTGAAAATTTAAATGTATAGAATTCTATGCAGAAATTACAGGCCTTTTTGGACCACTGAAGGTGTGATACTTTGAAGGAGTACTCCCCGCTCTGTAGAATTAAGCATCTACAGCACCTAACATATACTATTGTGTATTGTTTTCTCTGTCCTATTCTTTGTCAAACATATAGAGTTCCTGTGATCTGCTGGACACTGAGAAACACAGGCTTCAGGTAAACATGATGTGATTTATACTCTGTGGGAGCTGAGAAAGACAGATGACCACAATATATTGACAGCAGTTTTATAATAGAGACAGTGTAGGCGTGCAATGGAAAAGAATACATAATATATTTTTTCTTCTTTTTCTTTCTGTGTTTTGAGGGGCATGGGTTTTAGGGAGCAACATTTTTGACTTGTGCATACTAGTCAAGTGCTCTGTCACTGAACTCTCCTTCCAGGCCCTATGTTTTCTTAAACTGGACTGTGAGATTAATGATATAGTTGTGTTTTGTTTTATTGCTTTGTTCCCTTAACACCCAATACTATTGTGAATTTATTTACTTATTTATTTATTTAGGTACCAGAAATCAAACTCAGGACTTTGCACTTGCCAGGCAGGCGCTTGTGCCACTGAGCTATATCCCCAGCCCCACTATTATTAGTTTATAAGGTAAGTACACAACATATGGAAATCAGGTGAGGCCTCTAAAACATGAGATAGCAGAAGAGGAAGAAATTAAGTAAGAGTAATCACAATTGGGAGGCAGATATAACTAACAACTTGTTTGTACAGAAAAGCAAACTCTAAGCAGCTTTTTAAAAGGCATCTGGAAAACACAATTTTTCTTATGCTCAATCAGGAAAGAATTCTTATTAGTACCAGGGGATGGATAAGGCTGAACTTATTAAAATCTTCTATCATGTCTCTATAGAACAGATCATAGTAGTAGTTGATTGGGAGAAGTTCAATTAAGGTAGTGTTTTGGGAAATGGGGAACTAGTCACAGGGACATAAATGGTTAATGTGGGAAGGAAAAATAGAAGTATTCGGATCAGCTGAATTTGATGATATGTACCCTAGGGGTACTTGATGAACAAGCAGATGTGGCCATAGACCCATGGGTCATTATTTTTTAGAAGTCATGGAGAACTGGGAAAGTCCCTGAAGATTAGAAAAGGACAAATATGCCTGTCTTTGGAACAGAAAGGGGAGAAACACAAGCTGACCCTAGTAATTAAAGACCTCCAACTTATTGATCTTTGGGGAAAATGAGAAATAACTGAGCATATGATCAATTTGCAGTCACCCAGGATATCCTGAGGCATTAAAGGGGAGTCAGGGGTTATGAAGAGCAAATCATACAAACACCTTTAATTTCTAACAGCAGTAAAATAGGATCCACACACTAGGGAGAAATCTCCAGGGTAATGTTTCATTGGATAACTCAGGAAAAATAGGAAGTTGGCCATATTTAACAAGCTGAACATCTGGGTTGAAGATCTGCGGGTGATAGAGATGCTATGGGACCAGAAGACAGATTGAGTGGTGACGCAGTAGGGATTATTCCCAAGGGCCACTGTGTTCAGCTTACTTATTGACTTTTTGGACAAAGAAAATCAAGAATGTGTATATCAAGTTTGTGGGCCTCAAATTTAGTGTGGTTTTGATTTTCTGGAAAATAATAATAAAGCTATGAATGACCCAAATGCATTGGAAAAATAAGTCTATCATCATTAGGGTTGAAACTTAATAAGAGAATGTGCTTGTAAAGATTCAAACCCAAGGTCCAAATATAGGATGGGTAAGGGTGTTAGAGAAAAACATGTGGGGGTCAGGTCTGACCACAAATAGAATGTGAGTCAGGAACATACTGTGGTTATACAAAAAACAACATCTAGGATGGAGCAATTCACTCTTTCATTCAGTTTTTTAGAAAACTATCCCTGAGCATCTACTATGTATTCTTTTGCCTTGACATTGTCAGCTATCCTTCACTGGAATGCTTTTGGAGCCTTCCTAATGTATGTAATGTGAAGGAGCTGTCCTCCTCATATAAGCCAAAATTCACTAGAGAGTCCTTCAAAAACCAACTCGAGTATTTGATTTAATCTCTAACCCACATTTTTAGCTTCTGCCTCCCATTATAGTCCTTTTATGTCCCCTGTCTCCTGCCATAATGAATCAGCATAATACATGCTTTTATATCCCTTTTGTGATCGTTTGTTCATGACTTCACTCACTCTTAACTATTATTGCACACATACTGTATGTCAGGGATTGTGATAGGTTATTAATGACACCAAAATGAATAATACATGATCTTTCCCTCAAGGAACTTAACATTTCAGTGTGCTGGAGAAACGTGTGAGCCAATTTTTCTATCCCAACATAATGAAGGCCATAAGAAGAGTGTGTAAGGTCTCTGTGGACACAAGGGAGGGTGAGATCAATTTCTGCCTTGTGTCTTTACTATGGCCTCTGCTGAATTCCCTCTTTACTCCCTTTTCTTGTTCTTTCTTTCTCCACTTGATAAAACTTATCTTCATGGCTCAGCCAAATGCCAACTCTTCTGCGATGCCTTCCCTGATATTTCCAGGCAGAATTAATAGCTGCTTTGTGAGTGCTCCCATAGTACGCTGTTTGTACTACTATCAGGCTCTGGTTTAATTCTGCCTTGTATTACCTTGATTTGTTTACAAGACTGTCTCCTTCCCTTGACTGAACTCCTTGAGAGCAAGGACCTTGACTTATTCATTTGTTTTTCCTCTAGCACCTAGAAGAGTGCCTGGAACCTAGTGGGTGTTGAAAAAAACCGTTCATTAAATACAAAATGAAAGGCACAGAGGTGTGGGCTGTGGGGCTGGGTCTCTGGGAGAGAAAAAGCCTTGCAGGGACCAGGAAGGGTGTGTTGAGCGTCTCTTCCTTGGTCTGATATCCTAAGAGCTTGTTAAAGGAATAATAAATAGTTACTTTTCCAATAACTATAGGGCTTTTATTTGGGTGGATGAGGTGTAGAAGTTGCATTGTGACAGAGTGGTGGCTGGTGGTTTTTGTGGGACCGAGATTATACAGACTATAAATAATTTAAATTTTCTGGAATATTTTCTTGCTTTTAAAACTAAAGAGATTTTACCAGAAACTCTGGATCTCAAACTTCTCTCCTAAAAGTGGAAAATATTTCAACAACGGAACTGTGTTCTTCCATTGTAATAGCTGAGGCTGAATAGGGTCTACTGTCTCTAGCTGAGATGACAACGCTCTGGATTAATGTGGTTTCTATTATTTCTACTTGGTTCTTTATTTTTTTTTTAAAAAATTGAAATATAATTTATATACTACAGATTCACTCTCTTAAAGTATGCAATTCAATGGGATTTATTATACTTAGAAGACCACACAAGTACCATCTCTATCTAATTCCAGAACATTTTCATCACTTGGAAACCCAACATTCATTAGTTGGCACTGTCTAACCTCTTCTTCATTGTATTTTCTTACTATGGATATAGTGTATAGGGGCTGGGGATTTAGCTCAGCAGCACAGCACCTGCCTGGCAAGCGCATGTCGTGAGTTCGATTCCCAGTACCAGAAAAAAACCAAAACAACCAAAAAAATAATAGATATAGTGTATAAATAGAATCATATAATATGTGATACTTTGTGTCTGGCTTCTTTCTCTTAGCATAATATTTTCAAGGTTCATCCACATTGTAGCATGGGTCATACTTCTTCATTTTTATGGCTTAATAATATTCCACTATATGGCTATGTTACATTTTATTTACCCATTCATCAGCTATTGGACATTAAGGCTGTTTCTGCTCTTTGATTCTTATGCATAATACTTTTATGAATATTGGTAAACAAATTTTTGTGTGAACCCAGTTGTTCCTTAAATGCAGGCCAATTAGCTCACAGCCATTAATCTTTCTAATTTGATCATTTTGAGACCTATATTAGATACTGCTTGAGGGTAAGAAAAGTAGAAATGTTCAGGAAGAAAAGAAAAAGGCAGAAGATATAGTAGGTCTTGGGCACCTGGAGTATGAAAAAGGTACACGGTAACTGGAGGTGGAAAAGAATGACTGAGGAGAAGAAGAGAAATAAAACAGGGATGGGAGGAGAAAAAAAGACAGGCTGCAACATGGCTTCTTTATGGCAGACTTCTAAGAAAGGGACAGAAAAAATGAAGGCAGAGTGCATTAAATAACATGGTAGAGTGAGAAAGACATTAGGCTAGGTGTCAGAAGATGTGAACCCTAGACCCTCTTATGCTGCATTTTGGCTGATAACTTTGGCTATTTATCTACTTGAAATCTGTGGCCTCATCTGCAAACTGGGTACGAAAGAATCACTCAACCTCACTGGATTTTGAATCAGTTTATATCATAGATGTGACAAAGGGGCACAAAATTGAATATAAGTATACAAGTGAGAGATTAATTTTCAGAGGAAACTTCACATGTAGGTGTCTAGTTCCTGAAGTGACCCTTAAAGATCATGTTTAGAATAACCCAGCACATGAGGGGCTTTCTTAATGGAAATACTCTCATTGACAAGTAGTTTGCTCGGAGGGACACTAATTTGTCCTTACTATCTCTCTTTTACTTTCCGGGTAAGCATGAGAAGGATTTTTCTTTCCTAGATAAGTTAAAGAGGTCAGTTCTGAAGGTCTAGGATTTGAGCAGGTTAGGAAATTGACAGAGTTGGGTAGTGAAGCTTCCCTGGGGTCTTACAGCTATTAGAGTAGTTGTGGGCTGGAATTTTGTTAAAGTTTTGAAAACCTACTTTTGAGAACCCATTGTGCCTCATGTAGCTTTTATATAGCTTCTCTTAACTGTTATGAACAAGTAAATGAAGTGATGAAATGCTCCTAGGCATGGATAGGGCAGTAGCAGAGGTGTGCTGGAGAGTAGGACAGAAAAGATGTGCTACTTGTGTCCTGAGGCAAAATAATAAAACTCACTATCATTTATTGTGCTACTTTTCTGAGGTTTTACCTACTAATTCATTTAATATAAGGTTTTTTTTGTTTTAGAGGAGGTGATACAAGGGGCAAGAAGTCCAGTAACTTGCTCTGGTTATGTAACAGAAAGGATGGAGTCAGGAATAATATCCTAGTCAGACAGATTCCAGGGTGGTACCCAGAGTGTGTTGTGAGATAGCAAGAAAGAGCCCAGCTTTCCAATGACCAAGGTGCCTGATAGTCATCACTCTACTTCCCTGAGGAAAGACAGTGATCTGTGACCTGTCATTGTGGGAATCACGCAGTCTGCTTTGGGTCTCCAAAACCTGTGTAAACCCTTGTGTTCAGTTGGTGGAGCCTAGTTCTGACAATGGAATCTTAAGTTTAGGATGGATTAGATACTAGCTCTAGGAATTTTAGCCCCCATTTTCTCTCCAGAATAAGACCTATATAGGAGGGTAGGGAGAGAGAAAAGGTGGGGGAAAGAGAGGGGAGAGAAGGGGTAGTTGGGAATGACATCAAGCAGGAATGTGCCAGTCAGCGGGGGTAAATTTTCCACTTGGATCTGCGTGGAAACCTGATCCTGCCTCTATTTTTGGTCTCCTTCTCTAACAACCTTTCACCAGATTGGAATTTCTCTGCACCTGTAACACATTTTTAATGTAATAAGTCTAGGAAAAACCAGGTATTATATCATGCTGGGGCTTGTGCTGTGTTTCTAGGAGCAAAGGTAGCCCAGACCCTAGTTTATCCCTATAGGGGATTAGTGTATTAGTCACCCTGTAAAAGCTCAATTTATTATGATTTTTTAATGTTTCTTTTAGCACTCGGTTATAAAAGGTGAAGAGGGGAGCTACAAATGTGTCTGTGTTCCCTGCCCCCACCTCCTTCACACAAACACATACACTCTATCAATTTGCTATGAACCCAAATTCAATAAAATCAGATGCAAAGGTATTGGCTTTGACCAATTAGCTTACCTTTGCTGTGTTGGGCTTTGTCCTGGTTTGGTCCAGTGCAAGTAATGAACAGGTAAGGTTATTGCACTCGGCATCCCTCACTTGGGAATGAAAGTAAGTTAGCTGTTTAGGGTGACCACGCATGGCTCCTGGGACTGAGGCTGGGATTTGGCTTGTTCAGTGTGACTGAGCCCTTCCTTGCTTGCTATTGCAGATGGGCTGTTTTGCAGATATATGCTGTTGGTTGCACGGGGCTCAATGTACTAGATGTTTCTGCCAGTTACTATAAACTGATAGTTTTATACAACTACCTTTCACTGGGTTTTAAAAAAGAAAGAGAAGGAAACAGCTTGAAGCCTGTGCTTACACAGAAATACATAAGACAGCGTGGTGGCTGGGGCAGTGTGCACTCAGGGGCAGTCAAGAGCTCGGGTCCCCCTGCTGTCATCCAGGCCAAGAGTCTGCATCTAAGCTGCTTCGTATTTGAACTTAGGTGGCTATTCAGTGTTCAGGTGAATCTTTCATCCTTTCATTTTATCTCCCATCCTTCATTCACTAAAATAGCAACTCTTACTCTAGATGTAATAGAGCAGAGAAAAGCCTGCTTCTAGTCAGAAAATCTGAGTTGAAATTTCTACTCTGTCCATTTCTAGCTGTGTGCCCATGAGACACGTTCCATGTTTCTAGGGGCCAAAGCTCACGCAATTTCTGATTCCTTCTTTAAGAAAAAGAATACAAAATTATCAGTGAGAAATTGCTGGAGTGCCAGTCAGGGACTCAGATGGACTCGTTCAAGTGAAGAGCTGAAAGACATTGAAGCTTTAATAGCTTCACTAACTTTGCCAGTGTATAGCTGTATGTCAGTTAACCTCTTTGAGCCCCAGTTATTTCATTCCTAACATGGAATTAATCATGCCCATTTGTTCCAAGAGAGTATTGTAAAGAACAAGCAAGCGTAAATATGTGTAAGAATGTTTTTGTTCGAAGCATCATACATGCAAAGTACACGTCTATTTGTACTATATGGTATTATTGTTACAGTCCACTCTGCATATGCCCCACTCAGTTATTTGTCTCAATGTTTCTTTTTTTTTTTGGTTTTTCTCCGGTACCGGGAACCGAACTCACGACCTTGCGCTTGCCAGGCAGGCGCTTTGCCGCTGAGCTAAATCCCCAGCCCCCTGTGTCAGTGTTTCTTATTGGTCTATTGGTTGGAGTATTTTCATAGTGACCACTATTTGTATTGCTTGATGAGTTTCAGATCTAGCGAGGGATAGATAAAAATAAGCTTCAGCATCTTTTGTGTGTGGAATATGAGTAATGACCTGACTCTCTCTATTCTATTGCTCCACATGTAAATGGCTCTTGATATATTTTACTAGAGCCTCCCTAACTGTGTTTGGAATTTCAAATATATCAGAAAAAAGACTACATACCTGGATGGTTATCAGTAAAATGTCTAAGGCTGTTGGCTCCTCAGGTGTGGACAGAGACTTCCTCTGGCTTTGCAGTTTTGAGATCTGCATCCACTTGCCATTAAAAAAAGAATAAAGCATCTCCACTTCTCTGATAGTGACTATGAGAATGTTTCCATGCCGGTCTTTAATGGGTTCATAGTAGACTCTTCCCAAGTTGTGTGTTCCAAGTAAATTCTAGAAACAAATAGATAACGGTAGCTGAGATGGTATTGTAAAAGCAAAGCAATGTAACCATGACAAAAGACACTGTGAATCATTGTATGACTTCTGAGAAGCTGTATGTTTTGTCAGATTTAAACCTAGGAAATGTGGCATCATAGGAAGGCACTTAACAGAAACTTAAATTCACCATGAGCCTGTGAAGATTATTGCAAAAGGCACAAACATCATGTTGTTTTACAGCAAATTCAACAACTGTAAATACCTCTTCCCCACATAGACACCAGCACATAAACCTCAGTTACCAGTACTTGAGGAGAATCCCAGATGTTTGAAAGAAAAATGCCTGATATTTCAAATATGCTACTTGGGGAGTTTTCAAGAGATCTACAGTAAGCTTGTATGAGGTAGAATTGTTTCCCCAAATGACTGCACATTCTCTGCAAGATACTTTAATTGAGAGATTGGCCTGGCTTGACTTATCTGCATTTCAGGGACTTCTGTTTATTTAAAAGCAATAAAATTGCTTATAAAGTAGATCAAGTGAGATAGACAATAGTTTAAAAAAGTAGGCAGTGAAGGACGTCACATTAAACGTGGAGGGGTCTACGTGAGTGTTATGAAAAAATAAATAGGAGTTTAACAAAAATGCAGGGCTTACAGAATTCTAACTTAGAACCTTGGATGACTAGGATACAGATTTTACTTACTTCAAATATCTGTGTTTTAAAGAAATTATAAATCTTCCCAGAGATCCTATTTTTGTGAGCTCACATAAATGATAATGCGATGACCTGCTAGCATGAGAGCAAAAGTAGAACTGGCATTTATAAAAGTGGCAAGGTTGACCTAAAAATAGAGCCAGCTGGTCAATATTAGTATGTCCCAAAGCACTGGCCTTCTCCCTTATAGGTGGGGACCATGTTTTAAGCTTTTTATTCTTCTGCACAAAAATCAGACATAAAGAGTAAGGGAATTTCTAAATAAGTATGGACATATTATAACAATTCACTTGGCAGTATCACTACTTTTAAAATGGCCTAAAGACTCAAATTTTCTCCTTTCTGACAAGTGATTCTAAATAATAGAGAATTGGTTTGGGTAAGGTTTTTAGTCCAGGCTTTTATAGTACTATAATTTTATATAGAGGCAGTTTACTAATAAGCAGTGTTGTGCTAACAAAATGTAACAAAAAGGGAGGCAATATCGGATTTGTAGCATGTACCAATCTCTGTGGTGTAAATATCTTTGCCATAGTTGATTCAAGCTACCTGGGCTCTGACAGAAAGCTTTCAAAATTTGTGAATATTTAACAGTTGGCTCTGCAGAGCCAGTACAAGCTGGCCGCAGCACACCACCGCTATAACAACTTTACTGTACTGGTGTTGAGTTTCAGGGCTGGCTGCCATTCATTAGCTGTTGGACTGACTGTTTACCCTCTTTGGTCCTGAGTTTCACCATGTTAAGTGAAAGGTCATTACAGTTCAGTTATCCCTTATGCTAATCCTTACTTCGGAGGCATCTGTGGCATGCCTGCCTGCCATAGTGGGCTGTTTGTTACCACTGAAAGTTCTAGAAGTTTCACCATCACTGTCATAGAGCGTTTGGGGGCTTAAATTAAATAATGCATGAGAAAGTGTTTTTGCAGTCTTGTAAGCCTACTACAGTATAGCCATATTGGCTTTCCTTTCTGCTATAATTGGAAGTTCTCTTTGGCTTACCCCTACTCACTTTAAACATCCAGTCCAGATTTCACCTCTTCTGGGAAGACTTTATCATCCTTTCCTGACTTCCCTGTTGCTTACTGTACAGACTTCTATCTTATCAGTCTTTGGCTTTGCTGCATAAAATTGATGCTCATATCATGAGATCATGAGTTTTTTCATTTATGTCCATGAGTCCCTTACGTGGTGCTTGCCCCACACAGTAAGAACAGTTCTTTGTTGACCAAACTGACATACAATATTTCATTAGGTCACTGGAAAATATGATTCACTTTGAACCAAGGCTGATGGTATACTTTGATGGAGGTGCTCACCTCATTAAATAGTTATTGTCATTCCTTCACTGTCATCTTTGGATGTTTTCTAATGGGCTGAATAAGAAAGCACTAAAATAATCCTGAAATTTTTCATTGACATCAAATTGGGCTGTACAGCTAGTTTTTTGGGGGGGAGCTCAATGGAAAAGCAGAACGTTCTTGTGAAAATAAATTGTAATCCTATTCTAATGGGGCAAAGTCAAGGTTCTTTAAGTAGTAAAACAGATTATGTTAATACCTGTCATGTAATTAGGTTAGGCAGTCTGGGCCCGCTGACAATACTACAAGGTAGAGAGGAGTAAGATCCCATTGATGGTAAACAGGAATGCCTCTAGCTTATCCCCAAATCATAAAACTAGAAGTAAGCCCTTGATAGATGCACTTTTTTTTTGAGAGTTTTATTTAATATGTGGGGACCTGAAAGAGATCCAGAATTGGGATGTGAAGGCTTACAAAAGTGGAGTGAAATTTTGAGGAAAGCTTTCTTCTTCTTGAAAAAAGAAGACAGTTCATAGATTGTTATCTAGCCCTCATTCATTAATACTAATTTCTAAAAACTATGGAAGAGTGAAGTATAAAGCAATACAATCTACACTGTCAGAATATTACTGTCTTCGAGGATTAAATAATTCAGATACCTCTCATTATGAGAGCAACACCCACTCTATTCCTAAGAAGAGGCCTCTGCTATTTTCCTGAAAGAAAACACTTACAGGCTTCCTCATCTTACTTTTTTTTTTAACTCCAAATGCTAACAGATATTTGTTTCTCTTTCTGCCTATCAAATTTTAATTAATTTGTTAATTAATATTTCACATTTTTTCAGATAAACTTAAATGCCAATTTTAAATATACTACCAATGCTGCAGAATTGATTTCTATTTTCAAAAACCACAGTGAGGGTAATTTATTTAAAAATTTTGTCTACTTTTTGTAAATTAACATAATAATGTGCTGAAGTATTGGGAATTATACAGAATGATAGGAATTATAAAGAGGAATTATATAGATCTGGATTCAAATCCATACTCCGCTATTCTCTATTTGTGTGAATGGACACAAACTACCCTTTCTATACCTCAGTTTTATGAGGTATAGAAATGAGTATCACTACTAGTGCATTCACATTAGGTTGTAGTAAAGATGAAATGAGATAGTTTGTAAATCATTTAGCACAGCGCTTTGCACCTAATCTGTTAAGTAAATGAAAGTAATTATTGCACTATTACTAATTACTCTTTGCTATTTTAAGGAGGACCTTGGCATAGAATAGAAACCAGAAAACAAGGAGTACATGGAACCGTTGATATATGTGGTGAAGGGTAAGTCAGTGTGCTGTGGACACAAAGGAGAGAGAGAAAGATTATGGGTAAAGTCCTGTGTGCCATGATAAAATATCTGGGCTACTAATGAGTCGCAGGTAGGGAATGCCATAGTACAATGCTTTAGGTTGGTGCCGCTGGCAGAAGCATGGAGAATGGATTGGAGAGTTTTGAGAGGAGGCCTGGGAGGATGACACTGGGGGCTTTAATGTAACTGAAGTAATCAGGGAGTAGCAGTCAGACTGGAAAGAAGAGGAGTGCAAAATGAAATATACCATAGACAAAGCAACAGAATTTATGGATAGTTTGTGCCAATCAAATTCTAGATGGCACATTTTTACCTTCTTTAGAACATTGTAAAGACTTCAGATTAGTAAAGTGACCTAAAGTGTTATGTATATACCAATTCACAAATTCATTTTTCTTTTTTCTGAAGTTTTTTTCCTGTACCTTATCATTGTACCCTTCAGGTGCCTTCAACATTTGTAGAAATTTTAATTCTAGAGAACAGCAGATAGTTTGGGCACTAAATTGTCCAGCAAAAAATGAAAGCAACTGCTATTATTTAATCATGGAGGTAGAAACATGGAAGAGGAAAGGGAATGCCTAATAGTGCTAAAGGTTTTGATGAGGGCCCTGTAAGAGGTGATTATGATTACTGTGCAGGGTTGGAGAAATATCCAGGTTGTAGCTATGGTGCAAGACATATTTCTGTGATCAGCTTTCCATTTGGTCAGATAATTATCCTCTAGTGTGATTTTGGGAGGATACTCTGGGTTAGACTGACAAATATACTTGTTTAGCCAAACAGTAAGTACAGAGGGTCTTCCACATGCTGATCATTGGAGATCTAGAGATACCCAAGACAGATATATTTTTTGAACTCAGGAACTCACAGTCCACATTAGTTGCTATGCAGACACTGATAAAAATTATTAATGAATGGGGTTATGATCATTGTCCTGAATTAAGAATACAAGGTGCTATGAGAATGAGTCAGCAAATCAGAAAATCAGGGAAAGGCTGAGGAAGTATAAAAATTAAGCTGAGGTTGAAGGATATATAGGAATTCACAAGGGAAAGAGGTGGAAGACAGTTCTAAAGTAGATATGAGGCTGGGTGTGGTGGCGCATGCCTGTAATCCCAGCACTCGGGAGGCTGAGGCAGGAGGATTACAGGTTCAAGGCCAGCCTGGGCTGCAAAGTGAGATCAAGCCAACCTTAACTGCATAGCAACACCCTGTCTCAAAAAGACAAAATAAAAACAAACAAACAAGCAAACAAAAAAGAAAATAGCATGTGAGGTAGCAAAAGGAATTCAGAAAGACAGACTAGAAAGTTGGAAGAAAACCAGGAGAGTGTGGAATTATGGAAGGCAAAAAATGTACTAGGAAAGGGGGAATAGGACCGTATGTATCAAATGCTGCTGGGCTGTCCATCGCAAAGAGGACTTAACATTGTCCACTGGATTTAATGACACTGAAATCATTGGCAGGGATAGAGACAAATTTTGTGGGGGCCTTATTTAAGATAAAGAATACAAAATTACAAACATAAAATGTGGTATAAAAGTGAATGTTTATTTAGAATGAGTAAAGGCCCTTCCCCCACTACTAGCATATTTGGAATTGCTTTCTTTTTCCTGAAATTTCTTTAGGCTGTTTACCAGAAAGGTCTGTTGATTGTAGCCTGACTTCTTCTCCTCATCTAATATACTCTAGGACTCCCACACTCCCAAGGGTTCATGCAAATGAGCAACTTTGAAGCTCTGTCTGACTCTTATTACTGGGGGACTTTGGGTACCATTTTATAGGCATGATAGTAGAAAAATCAGGGCTGATAACTTATGGGAAATGAGAAAGTCAGTGGAAAAATTTGAGTATAAGAGGGAGGAGAGAGACTGCTTGGTAGCTGAAGGGTTATGTAGAGCCAAGAGAGGAATTTGGAGGAAGTTACAGTGGAGATACTTGAGTATTTTAAAATAAAGATGGGAAGGGAAAGAGGGAATCCAGAGCAAGTGGGAGAGATGAGCTTTCGGTAGAAGTGAGAACTAATCTGTTGGACTAGCAGAGGAGAATAGGCAGAGTCAGTACAGGGAGATTTGTAAATTTGGTGGTGGAAAAATCTTTTCCATTCCTATCTATCTATCTATCTATCTATCTATCTATCTATCTATCTATCTATATTGAATTAGTGATTTGGGAATAGACTGTGGAGAAAAGAAAGAAGGGATATGGGGAAGTGGAGGTTTTTAGTAGTTGCAATATGAGAAAGAAAATTTACTAGAGAAATGGAATGGGACTGCTAGCTAACAGTCCATATGAAAATTGTAGTCAGGAGGTTTAACATAAAACCAGTTAACCTTTTATGTGATTTTTCTGCACAATCAAGGTACAACTACTTCACCATAGACATATTCATCCAGACTTCAGATTTTTCCAAATAAACACTATGGAGGGAGAAGGTGTAGGATATTTTCAAGGAATTATTATGACAAATCAAGGAATCTAAGCATAACATGAAGGAAAACAGCTTCAGTTGCATTATGAAAAGTGGTGGGATCAAGACTTAGAAGCCAAGGAAATCTAACACTGTTGCTATGGGAATATGGAGCAGGGTCACACTGCCATCATGGCATCCTTCAGCACCTGACTGCACTAGCTTGTAAAAGCCTGATCTTCTTATGTTACTGATGTGAGATGACAGTGTTGTAGGTAGTCTCTAACAAACATATATTAAAGAGCCTTGCTTAAAATTTTAAGGTTGTTCCGTTTGTGATCCTGGCATATTTCAGGTGTACAGTGGGCTAGTGGGAGGGTCCACTAAGGGGTGTAAGCCTTCTGGGAATGTTCTTGGTCCTAAAGAAAGAGCATTGTGAGGGATAGTGGCATGTTCTACTCAAGTGGGTCAGTGACGAAAGGAAGGAGGGCTCTGAATTCAGCAACAGTAATCATGGCCCAGTTCCAAGAAGTTCTTGACTTGGAGGAGATGATTCTGCAATAAAGAGTGAGTGCAGTATAGGGCAGCTTGCTAAAATCTCTGATACTACTTAGGACACAAGGCAATAAATTACCTTTTTACTGGAATATAACACAGGGGAGCAAAAGTAACCTTTCAGAATTAATTATATTAGCAACACAACACTTATTATTAGCACACAGTGTGGAATTATTATTGTAGGAATTCAAGAAACAAAATTCTTATAATTGTAGGCAGGGGTAGAGCTGTAGAATTTCATTTTTATGATTATGACACTTTGGTACCATGGCTGGTATAGCCTGGCCAAAGGCAGTTTACATTGATTCCTGTACACTTCCAGGGTGGACGTAACTGCCAGCTGTGTAGTTAGATACACATCACTGACAAAGTCTCAGTGATCTCTTAAGGACCCCAACTTCATGTAACAGATGTTTTTCTGTGCTAATATCCACAGACTAAGGTCATATTAAAAAAAAAAAAAAACAATGACAGGAAAACCCAGAAGAGCTTGGTTAGTAATCAGTGCCATTTCTAGGAGGAGCTGTACAACCTCCACAGATTTCGGCAGGGCTTGGACACTTGATTTGATTTGATAGATAAAATGCAGAGATGAGTACAGACAGGATTACAGGTACCCTTTCAAGAGTTGCTTTCTTTGGTTTTTATAAGTAGGAAAAAATGTACATAAATTCCCATGTTTTATCAAAAGCACTACATCAAGAAACTCCTTTGGGTATCTGCTGGTCTCTGTCCTCTACAGATCCACAGATGCTCCCGTGCTCAAACAGCTGCGAGGGTCCTTCCAGTGACTTAATCAAACTTCTGTTATTTTGCAAGTGATAAAACTGAGGTCGTGCCGGAGAACCAAGATGTCTGATTAATAGTAAATCTAGAGCTTGAGTCTCCTCACTGCTTGTTGATGCTAAAGGCACAAATTCTGCTCATGAGTAGAAGTGCCATTCAGATTGTTCAGGAAGCTTTCATGTGCCTAGAGATCTGAAAGAGGAAAGAGCTCACCCTTTTCCTTCCCAGGTAGGACTGGCAACAGAACTTTCCAGAAACAAAGACAGAAACCTGAGTGTCTCGTCCCTCACCTGTAGCTGGGCTGTCGCAGCAAGCATCTTCTGCCGAGTCTGCAGCACTGTGGATGAGGACATGGAGATGGGTACACTTTGCCTCAGCCACCTTATGTCTTCCCACATACAAGACAGCTGCAAAAGAAGTCACAAGGGCGTATCATTGTCCAAGCCAGTACATGATTTAGGTCGTGGCATCAAAGCAAAGCAAGGAGAAGGAAACTTGACCCCCGATGTTTGTTCTCCAGTCCATTTTCAGATACATGCGAAATAACTTTTTGATCTCTATCCAATTGGAAAAAGATCTGAATGCTAATGAAACAGTCAGATCCACATTTTAGTCGTTGCCAAATGATCCCATAATTCAGAATACTGGAGACACAATCTGACAGGAAGCAAGCTTCTTTCTTTGGAAATGTAGTGTAGGCATTATTTGTGTGTGTGTGTGTGTGTGTGTGTGTGTGTGTGTGTGTGTGTGTAATGACAGGGCACATTAGGGCTTAAAGGGACCTTTGAGATAATTTACTTCCACGCCAGAACTTGAATCACTAGAACCCCCTCAATTAGGATTTTATAGATTTATATGCAGTAAGCTTGGTGTGAAGTGGGGAAAAATGAAGTCAGAACTCAGTATACCTTCGTGAACCACAGAAAATCTTGTGTAATAGAACTGGCGTGAGAGTCATCTACTTCAACGATTGGTATTTGATCTTCATTGGTGACTAACATATTGTCTTTGTGATAAAATATAACAGCTATGTAGAGTCCCCTACAAAGATAAAGCAAAATTTAAAAATTGTCCTCAACTATCTCCTCTTCCAAACTTGAGTGAGTCCTGGAAAAAAAAAACTTAGTTTTTTGGACAGAAAAAAATATAATTTTAAAATATACCTAGGAACATTATTCCTGCTATGTATCACGAGTTCATTGGCTAGAACTCAGAGAAGTTACTGTCTTGCCCAGATTCTCAGAATTCATTCCTTTGATAAAAAGGAAATTTCCACCAAGTTTCCACTCAGAATCAAAACCAACTAATTCCTGAGAAGTTAACACTTCCTGGAAAAACTATATAGGACCCACCGTTTTAAGGTCTTCACAAACTTGTTTGAGGAATGGAATAGATGTTTCAGGCTTCTTGATACTGACTGCTTGCGTCCTGTGGTTTGTAATTTTGAACTTTCTAGAACAGAAAAATACAATATAAATTTCACTTGACAGGTCAACACTTCTATTCCTTCTTTCCTTCTTTCCTTCTTTCCTTCCTTCCTTCCTTCCTTCCTTCCTTCCTTCCTTCCTTCCTGTTGCTATCCCCTCAGTATCACTCATCAGCTCATTCATTCCTATAAAAAGCTCTCATACCTTAAGATTCCAGTGGTTAATTCAATTAATGAATAACTCTTCAAACAAGTTGGAGATGAGTAATATTAATAATTCCAAGAGAAACATGTTTTATCAATACTCTTAGATTCATGATTTATCAGAAGGATAAAAAAATGGAAGCAACTCTTTTGCCTTCTTCTCCTATCCCTCAGTTGCCTTTTAATAGTCACACAGTTCTCAGTGGTGCCAAGTTCCCCTGGTTAGTCCACATATTCTATTAAGTTCTTTTCATTATAAAATTAATATAAACACATTATAGAAGTCTGAAGCATGAGGGAAAAAAGAACAAAATGTCACTAATAGCATCACATCACTTTGTACAATCACTACTGGTATTCTGGGGCAGTTTTCTCAAGTATGTATGTTGGCTTACAAATATACTTGTAGGGGTAATATGATTATCATGCTCATTATCTAGAAAAGAAACTGAGACTGAGAAATGAAATAGATTGTCTGAGTTTGCAAAGTCAGGAAAACCTGAGACATTCATTCAGTGAATGTTTTTATTGGGGCAGAGGGCTACTGTATAGACACCTCTGTAGCCATAATAGTAAACAAGTCATCCCTTGCTTCTTCTGTTTAGCTCTTCTGTTTACAACCAGGAACTCTTGCTAATAAAAGTAGTGAAATTCCTAGACTCCTGTCATAGCCTCTGCAACCAATGGAGCTGGACTGGATGATCCCGAATTTCAACTCTTAAGTTCTGTGTCATGAAGGGAAGCTGAAGTTGTTGGTATCATCATGAAATTTCAGACAGCCTTGCCACTGGGGCTGAGAACATGGCTCATCTCGCTGCTGTCAGGTATAGAAACCTGGGCAGATGGCGCATGGCTGAGGCCCATTGGAATTCTGCCTGTGATTCTATAAGAATAGCTGACAAGACACAGCATTCATGCCAGTTTCAAGCTTGTGCTGGTAATGATTATTCCTGGAAAAAAGGAAAAGAAGATTTTTTTTTTCCTGACTTGAACATGAGTTTGGCTGCTTGAAAATTATGCTGGGACTTCTGGTTAAATGTTACATAGTAAACATATTCACTGTGTACCATTCACTCCATAAACCTCACTAAAACCAGAGTAGAGGTTGAGGGAAAAGAGGAAACAACATAAATATATAAAGACAAATTGATGGGGAAGAGGACAAAAACAAGTACATTTTGGTAGCTGGAAAGCAGAGGGACAGATGGATTTAGCAGACTTGAGAAAGATGAAGCTTAAACCCAGCAGTAAAGAAAACTGAGAAGTAATTTGATTCACGCCATGGACACCATGGGCTGCTGGAAGTGGAGGGTGTATGTGCAGCTAAAATCTGAAAGATTTATTGAAATATATCTAAAAAGAAGTGATATTTCTAGCTTCCTTCTCTACTGTGCTGCTTCCCCGCTCTAGATGAAAGTTAATGGCTTATTCTCTGGGAAGCAAAAACAAACAAACAAACAAACAAACAAACCAATCTAAAACCAACCAAAATCCAAAACAAAACAAGACTTTCCAAACAAAGTGAAACAGTACAATAGAACACAACAACAGCAACAGCAGCAACAACAATAACCATCACTGAGGTCTCTGGAGTGGGAGATAGGTAAGTATCAGTTACAGCAGGAAGTGGGGCAATGGTGATGGTGGTTCTGTACCAAAAATGCATGGACTGAGTGAAAGTTTCCATACATAGCATTTTCCACTGGGTTCTAACACTGGTAGGCAAACACACACTCAAAGAAGGACACTAGAAAAAAACCTCCATGTAGAGTTTACCCAGCCTCAGAGAATACACCCAAAGATTCTAACATTGGGGATTTCCCAACGAAGTGCTAATTCCAGTTCACCCTGTAGAGAAGCCTATACATTGCCTTATCCATGTTCACAGGGCTCCCCAATGGCTGTTGATTTCTCTTAAATCTGAGAAAACATGTAAGGGTCACTAGGCCTGTGAGAAGTACATCAAACATGAAATACAAAGGCCAAAACAAGCAGAAGAAGAGCACAGAGGAAAAACTATATTGGAAAAAATAGAAAATGAAATAAAAAGCCTATCATGAATATTCTGAGGGTTAAGATATTTCATCCTTCTAAAAAGCACAGACACCTATCAAAAGAACCAGTCATAAAGCAAAGAGAACATTGAGAGTTAAAAATGTTATCAAAACTTAGAAAGCCAGTGGAAGACTTAGAAAATATAGATGATGAGTCTCCAAGTAAGTGGAATAAAAGAACATAAAGATGAAAATTGGAAGGAAGAAGAGAAAAAGAAAAAAAATTAAAGAACTAGTAGGTGTTTAAACATCTGAATAAGAAGGGTTTATTATGAGAGAAGAGAGGAAAAGAATAATTAAAGAAATAACTTTAAAAATGTTCCACAATTGAAAAGTATACATTTCTATATTGAAAAGGATTTACCAAGTGCCTAGTAAAACAGACAACAGATAACACACCACAGAGAATATTTAGAATATTGTAGTAAAAAGAAAACTGAAAACCTTCCAGAGAGAGAGGGAGAAAAAAAAATAGACCTTCTGGAATCAAAATGTATCCGGCTTCTCTGCAGTAAATGCTAGGACACATCAAGCAACACCCTCAAAATCTGAAGAAAAAATATTTCCACTGAGAATTCTTTACTTATCCAGACCCTGAGTAAATGTTAAGTAACGTAATATCTCTTTAGACATATAATGTGACCGAAAATAAGCTCCTGTGCACAGGAAGCTACTAGAGGAAAGACTCCACCACAATCAGGGAAGAAAGAAGTCATGAGGTGCAAAAAAGAACACCAATACTCGGAAATGATAAGAAGAATCCTCAATATTGTGGTGAAAGACAATCTCAGGGCTACCTTCTAGATGGAGCAGGGCAGCGCCTCCATGACAGTGTTACTCAAGATGGTGGAACTGAAACAACACCTAATGTATCTGATTACACTGACAGAAGAACAGTGGGAGAAAAATAAGTGAGGATTTTCAAGGGGGTTCTACCGAGTTAGGCAAGTATAAGCCATTATCTAATTTAACCCACATAATAACACTGGAAGTTAGATATTTTTTTCATTATTTAGAGAATGCTTTATTTATTTCTATAACCAAATCCATGTAGATAAGACCTCACATACATAATATGATGTGTTACGTCTGTTAATTTCTCTTCAATACCAATTCAACACGGTAAACGGGGGCAACTTTTCCAAACTTGACAGCATAGTTAGTTTCCAAAAACTCAAGTTACTTTTTATATTTATATTTATATTTACATTTATAGACCAATAATAGCATGTTATGTATTAATAGCAGCAACAGCTTGTCCAGGTTCTCTAGTCATCTGCACAAAATTATAGAGACATGCAGCACACCCCATTAAAAAAAAAGAAAGAAAAGAAAATTAACAAAAGCCAGAAAACAACAAAGTTCTGTTACTGTTGTGGTACCTGGCACCAAATAAGTTAGATGTTATTAACCTGATTTTTTTCTTTTTTTTTTCGGTGAAGTTGTGGCTCACAGAGATTAAATACTTTCCGTGAGGACACACAGCTAATAAATAGTAGAAATGAGACTTTAAATAGTTATTTTTCTCTAATTGTAAAGTTTATAAAGGCTTATGTCTTCAGTAAATCACATTGCAATTCAATGCAGTTGCTTATTTATTTATTTTTTCTTCAGCCGTGTAAAATTTTCATAGAATTAATATTCCAAGCCACATACTTTGGGAAATCCTGACCTATTATATATCACCTATTTATATTTTACTGGTGATATTGAACCCAAAGAGTACTCAGCTATGTCCTCAGACATTTTTAATTTTAAGACGGGGTCTTGCTAAGTCATTAAATTGCACACGTTAGCCTTGAACGTGTGATTTTCTTGCCTCAGCTTCTCAAGAAGCTGGGATTTCGGGCATGAGCCAATATGCCTGGCTCAGTGTAGTTAAATATTTTAAATAACAATTTCATAGTTTTCGGTAAGAAATACTTACATTATCTTTACTTTATCTTTTTAAACTTAGAGTTGCATTAATTCATTTTAGAATCATTCCTTTTTTGTGTGTGAACCAATGTATTTTATCTTGATATATAATAGGTCAGGATTTCCCAAAGTATGTGGCTTGGAATACTAATTCTGTGAAAATTTTATACGGCTAAAGAAATTGACTACGCCTCGTTATTGGAGTCTTCAGTATTCTGGTTTCTATTTTGCATTTCCAAGACAGAGACGAAGAATGCAGTGTTTCCTAAACTTGCCGACAAGAGAACCATTTGCAGCTGAGCATCTAACCCAACTAGTGTTCTTTGGAACACACTTTGGGTATTGTTGAAGTGTCCAGAGTACAATTCAATATAAACCTGTTCCTCCTTTTCTGGGAAGCTCTACCTTAAGCTTTACTTAAACCTTTCTTAACGTTATGTGTACATTTAAGTTTCTGTGGGGAAAAGCACGTACATGACGGGAGTTGAATGGAAATTATAGAAATAATTGGGTGGGCTAGGCAGTCATTTCCTAATTATTGTATAGTAATCCAATAGTAACAGAGAGAGTGTCTGAGCCTTCAGAAAATATATTTTTAAAAATCCCCCATTCTCATGTTCAGTGTTATCTTTTTCTCTCAGATAAGGACCAGACACAAGGTGGTTTCTGAATTGCAAAGAGTCATCTAATTGTTTTATTACCCTTGCATCCATACAGGATTCCATGGGCAAGGGAATGACGGCCAGACAGAAGAGCAAGGAGCCCAGCCTAGTTAAATGAGTCCTGAGTCAGAGTGGAACGTCGATGGTCCAGGCTTGGGTAAAGTCTTCCTAGAGATCTGGGAGTGAAAATCCCACTTGGGTTTTCCCCTCAAGCTGCTTGCATACATATTTACATCTCCTAATGAGCCACTCATTAGAAAAACATTACTGTCTTGCAAACACTTGTCCTCATTTCTAGCTACAGCCAACACTTCTGAAGGGTCTTCTTGTTGTAGCTACAGTCATTGGGAGCACTTTGCTAATGCTGAGTGTGATTTAGACCTAGTCCAAACACAGCTAGCACAGCATCTCTTAGTTTCAACTATGGATTTCTTACCCAGCTGGCCTAGCAGTGCTCTGCATCTAGAGAGCGCAGTGTATTTGAAGATCTGAAGGAAGCATGGAAAATGAAAACTTTATGGAGGTTTTAATTCTCCAAATAAAACGAAGTGCCTCTTCCACGAATCATTACCTAGATCGGAAATCTGACCCCATCCCATCTGAACAGCCTAAGTAGCAGAGCAGCTTTTAAAAATATCTCAGAGATTCTCTGGGTTCAATGAACCAAAATCCACAGGAGGTGTGCTCTACTTTCCTCGGAGCAGGGAAGGGAGGAGGTCTAAAATTTAGAGATTAAAGCTCAGTGTCCAGCCTTAATGCATGGCTGCGAGACAGAAAAGGGAAATGGCAGGAAGATTGGAGTGGGAGCCAGAAACAGGTCAGAGTCAAAATCCTCTTTTCCTTGCGCTGTGGCCTTGGGTGAGTCACTTAGCTCCAGCTGAAACTGGCAAACTGAGGCAGAAAAGGAGATATATGATGTGAAGTTGCTTTGTAAACTATAGTATAAATAGATTGGATGGCTTCTTAATATTGTTATAGTTGCTTGGACTCCCTTACGGATGCTCAAAGAATTTTCCTTTGGGATGAAAATGTCGAGGGTAAATATCCCCCAAAGTTCCAGCACCAAAGAGAGCCCCACGAAGGGACAGTTCAAACAGAAGGGAATTAAAAATGGCAGCTGCCGTTTTTCTTGTGCTTATTTTCAAACTGTTTGTATGGAGAGAGGGAGAGAGAAAAAGAAAAAGGAAAGAGGGAAGGCTTCGCTGAAGGGTTAAAGCAAGATAGTGCTGTAAAGTGATTCCAGATGTACAAATATTAATATCTCTCTCCCCCTGATGAATGAGAAGGTATGACCCAGCTAGGAAACTGCTAAAATTACCGGCGCCACAGAGACCTCAGCGATGGCCCGGCGCAGATGCTTATCCTTACCCCGGCAACTGTAACGCTGATGAAGGGCTCGGACCTGCTGTAGCAGACTCTCCAGAACTTCATTCTGTCCCTTGTGTCTGGGCTCTCTGTCGTCGTAGTCTTTCCAGTCTATTGAACAAAAGAAACAAATAGAGGAAATTTAAAAGCAGAGGAGGCCTCTTCCCTGCCCTGCCTCAGGAGTTGGGGTTTTGCTGGTTCAACCCACAGACTCCGGGGATGAGCACCCAACACACGCAGAGCTGGCAGGCAATGCCAGCTATTTGGAAGCGGCCATTGTTCAGAGTCTTGTGCAAAACAGTAATTGTGGCTGATTTCTTGTGTTGGGCAGTTTTAGGGTAGGAGAAAATAGTAATAGAAAGCCAAAAGAAAATAGAAAAGCTGGGAGTCCAATCTCTCCACTCCTAGCTCTCCTGCCCTTGTCAGCATCCCGTGTCCTAATCAGTTCCCTGGTCACCTTTCCACTCAGCACCCCGACTCTCAATTGCATTTCTACAGTAGGAAAGAAAAGGGTGGGAATGTGCAGACTAGATGAAATCCACAGTCCCAATGCTTTTATTGTAGGTTTCACACTTTTGGCCAAATTGACATTTCTTTCCAAGGAAAGAGCCTATGTCAGATGCCAAGAAATGGAAATCTACATTTTGCTCTAATGAATGTCTGCTTTGGTTAGCTGGCACAGCAAGCTCTGCACATACTCTGAGCCACCAACCACCCTGTCTGCTCAGTCTCTAAATATACAGTATTAGCTTACATGGCAAATTTAAATTGCAATACCCACTGAGATTTTTTTCTCCCCCCTCTATTTTCATTCCATTTGGCTATAATGATATCAAGAGTAATAACTCATACGGGACTAATGTCAAGATTGCAATTCTGCTGTCTCCAACTCCTTGAGCTCTTTTCAGCAGGTCAGTCATTTCGTTGTCCACCTTTTTTCTCCTCTCTTTTCCCTCCTCCACTTTTCCTTTCCGAACCTTTCAAAAGCAAACACTTAAAAGTGCTTCTTCGTTGAAATGTGTTCTCTAAAAATGTTAGTCATTCTTCCCCAGAAAATCCAGTTAGTTCACAAGTGTATCTTGGATTTAAATTTTAGCTAAACAAGTTTTAAGTTCCCTCTCCAACAGATTTAATTTAAAATAGGGGGTCTTCATCCAGAAACTTAAGCATATGTCATATCAGTTAAAGACAGGTCTGAGCATTTCATGTTGGTGAATCCAAAGCCCAAGAGTAAAGCACATTTAAGAACACAGATTCTGGAGCAGGAGACATCTGGGTGTGAATCCTGGCTCTTTTCATTCCTAGTTCATTGTCTGCTTACATGCTCAGAGCCTCTGCTCCCTAGTTTGAGAAATGAGGATAGTATCTACCTGTGAGATTCTTATGCGGATTAAATAAGAGGTATACTAGGTATCTGGCACAATGCCTGTTACATGACAGGTATTCTGTGAATAATAACTTAGAGTAAAGCCAGTTCATTATGGAAACATAATTTTTTAGTCTTTCAACAGGTTACCTGTGAAGATAGGGCCCTCAGAGATTTTCTAGTTATCTTTCCTTCCCATTCTCTTCTCCGTAGAATTCCATATTTAACGTTTGGGAGAATGAGGCCCAGAGACAACCCTTCCAGTCTAATCTCGATTGTTGGTGGCATAGCCAGGGCTGTAACATGGTCTAGTGACCATCCAGAGTGCTTATCCTCATTTGACTATACTAGGGGCATTTTTTTTTCCTTTTGGGAAGGAAGGTCAGAAGCTTGGGTGGAGTTTGAGTGGCAGGGCTTAGCTGTGGTCAACTCTGGAGACAGGGAATTGGCAGAGGTGCCTTTTGTAGATTATTTGTTCCTTGTGGGCAAGAGCCATGACTTAATCTCGCTTTATTTCACTTTTCTTCTCTTAACAGTGTGATTTAAAATTTCTTTTCAGTTTGTGTGAGATTTAAAAGAAATAATTTAAGTAAAGAACCACTCTGGAACTTAGGTGACACTTACTATATTGCTGGTGAGGCATCGGGAATAGAAGTATTATAGTGTCCGGTAGGCTGGACTGGGGAAGGATTTTTACTGGGAAATTTGGAAAAGTCTGAGGAAGTAACTCCCAGTGACTCTTAGACTAGTTGTAGTGCCTCTCATCCTGGGGGACAGTGAGAATAAAAATCATCAGCTTGGGTTCCCTGAGGCCATTATTGGTTTGTTCTCTTGGATGTGTGCATCTGAAGTGTGCATAAGATGAGCATGATCATGAGCTTGAGTGAGACTCCTGGGTGACTGAATTACTACATGGCCACAAACATGCTAATACATTCTAGTGAAAGTTAATGCTGGCATCAGTGCAAGGGGAGATGAAATGGGTTTGGCTTTTTTAGCTGAGGCCCATACATCAAGGGGCACGCTAGATCTGATGACTTTATGATACATTAGAAAATTGCCAATGCTAAACTGCAGCCCAAGTGAATACTAGTCAGGATGCCAAGGTTTTTGGAAAGAATGAGTTTTTCTGGTAGATGTTTGGAAGGTTCTGATGACTGTATAAAATAGGAGACTTTAGGGATGAGGGAGAAAATTGAAAATATATTAAGAAGTCAGGAACCTGACAGGAGTAAACTTAGCATGGTAGGAAAAGAGCAGGCTGTGCCACATAATATGGTTCACTGTTCTGGTAATGAGACACTTCAGTTGCAACACAATGCAGAGCTTACATTCACTCGCCATATCAGGGTTTTCCTGATCGTAACTCAGACAAGCCTGTCTGGGTGCTTTTCTCTTATTATGTACCATACCATATAACATAAGTCTATAAAAACACATTAAGGCCTTTTGTAAAAATATAAAAAAAAGGTTTTATAGCTTACTGGAACATATTACCAAATTTCCAATTACCCTGTCATGTTAGAATACATTGTCCTCTAGTAAATACCTGAGTACTGATATCTGTTACATCACAATGTCATACCCTGTTTATAAATAGAATGGAAGCATTTTTATATTGTTCTTTCCAAGTGATATGGCATGTCTGCAACAAGTATAACCATATGTTAGGATTTCATTTCTTCATCAGTTATAGCTACTAATCAAATATACTGTTTGAGAAAGTATTGCTATTTAATGCTAATTATCAATATATAAATGATTCCGCCATGTCCTGAACAACTGTTCTTAGCTTTCTGGAGAGACCTTTACAAATGAGCTATGAGACAATATCTGAATAGAATTTGCAGTTTATAGAACCTGAGCATCTGATCTTTATAAGTAAATGCCTCCATATGCAGATCTGAAATTGCATGGGATATGGATTTCGAGTGTGTTCCCTCCTACTTCACTTTCAGGTCAACTGAGGCTAGTGTTTGTGTGCTTTTCCATATACTTTCTGTCTCTCCCTCTCCAGTAATATACACTCTGCTTGGCCCCCTTAGCATCTTACTCTTGCAATTCATTTATGTTTCTGGTAAGTCTTCAGTAATAAAGATTCCAGATAAGACTGGAATCACTCAGTTATCAAATTCAGGGGGAGTGAAGGGCCTTGGGGATCTCTGGCATTTGTGGTCCAAGTCCATGTATGATCCAGTAGAGCTATCTGAATCCATGAGAAGTGGTAGTCAGCATGGTTGGCAGACCCTTGGTCTGCTTGTCTGTCTGCAGTAGGGCTCTGTTAGTTATCACAGCATAGGACAGATACATGGCGGGCCCTCGACAAATTCAGATTATCTTCTGACTCCGACCTACACCACTGATGTCAGCTTGTGTAATGACCTCTCTGAATCCCAGTGCACAGATTGGACCCTGTGAATGTACTTCTATGTTAATAGTTCCCTCATCGATAAAATGGGCCAGTCCATATAGAGTGCTTAGATTCAAGCTCTGTGTGAAATGAGTTTTAAAAAAATTTATCTCTAATGTTAATAGTGATGCATGATGTTTATCCACAAGAAAGGAAGGAGGATGGAGGATTGCAGTGAGGACTCAGAGAGACAGTACATGTGAAAGCGTACAATACATTGCCTGATTCATAGTTGATATTGGGTATTGTTATAAGACTTAAAAATTATATAAATCCATGAAATAGAATATCAAAAAAGCCTATAATCTCATAACCCAAATGTGCATTGTAAAATTTTGACAGTTATCAAGATATGCAGACATACCTTTCCTAATTATAAGTGAACCAATACTTAAATGGAAACCTCCCACCATTTGTACTTTTTTACATAATACTGATACTGTAGAAATTTTTTGCACATAATGAATGGGTTTATAAAATACCGTTTTTAGTGGTTGTGTTCAGTTCTATAGTGTAGATATGAATTTTTCATCGTACTTCACTTTAAGTTAATATTAGATAGTTCTCCCCATGACTTGTGATATTTCACTATTATCAATTTACTGCCATAGTACACATCTTTGTGCATCATTGCTTATCTGTATCTCTTTCCTTAGGTTAGATTCCTAGGTTTGTAAATACGGGGTAGAAGGAAATAGATTTTCTTAAGGCAGTTGATACAATATGGCACATTGTGTTCCATGAAGGATGTGGTAGTTTTCACTCTCTCAAGAAGCATATAGTACCTTTTTTTTACTTTCATAGTAGTAACTTTTGAAACAGTTGAAAACATAATCCAGAGCAGCAGACTCATGACAAAGACAAATCTATCATATTATCTGTCTGGAAACGTTTGCTCAAGCTAATTACATTTTCTGGTGAATAGTTACCAAACATACCAGGAATGAATTATTAATCTTCAAATAATTTTTCAGCCGGCACTGTAAATGTTATAGATTATATTTGTTACAGAGTGCCTGTTAATAAAAAAGCTTTTCTTCTGGCAGAATGTCAGATTAGTAAAATTTGTTAGATTTTGTTCTGGGAAACTGATGTGATGTATCTACCGAGGGAAAGGAAAGGGAGATGAGAGGGAAAATGAACTGTGAACTGTGGGCCAGCCGCTCCCCCGTGTCCCCACTCCACCCTCACTAAAGCCCTGGGAAAGAACAGGACTAGATACGTTCTGCAGATGTTGACTCAAAGCTCTGTGAGTTTAAGTCACTTGTGAAGTAACTTTGATAAAAAGGTAGAATGTCTGTCAAGTCCTTTTGGTTCCAAAGTCCCTCTCCTTTGACTCCAATGAGCTGCCTTCCTGTGACTATATTTGCAAAGAAATCATGCATTATGTGGCCCAGATGCTGCAACCCTGGGGCCTTGTGGGTTGCAAGGAATGGAAGAAGCGAACAGCAGTGGTGCTTGGAGTTGGAGTCTGTTGACCTGCTGGAGAGTAGCCACCACCTACTAGAAGGAGAGGCACATGCGGGTGTCGTGGTCTGAGCGGGTCCCCATCCTTTCATGTTATAAGCTGAGACTTGAACGAAATATTGCTGTCCCTGCAAAGAATTGAAATAGATAATGCATCAGACATTTTAATTAATCAGTTTTACCCTAGAAAGAGATCTCTGTTAACTTGCTCATTGTAACTCCGATGCCCATACCTTAGCTTTCTGTTTTTTTTGCTATTATGTTTATATTTTATAGTAACCACATTTGAAGTGTGCACTTAGTTTCTGTGTACTTTCTTGCTTTCAAAATTGAGATACAGGATTACTTTTTCTGAACCCTCCTCTCAAAAATCAACTATCAATTTTTAAAAGTCACGCAGTGCCAAGGGGTTTACCAAAAAACAGTGATCCTTAACCCTTTCTCCTTATTTCCTGATTCTCCGACGCAACAACCATCACCTTCTTTAGCCGATCAGATTACTTTAGAAAATTAACAAGGAATAATAAATATCTTTTCAAATTAGCACATTAAAAACCCGCCTTATTCTTTTACTGGCTGCCTCATATTTCACTGTAGAAAATACCATCATTTATTTAGCCAATTTTTCATGGGTGGATGTTAGATTTTTTCCATTTTGTGCTACAGTAAATAATGCTGCAATAAATGTATGCTACTCAGCTGTTCAAGCATTTTTATTAAATTAATTCTTTGATGTAACATCAGTTTTACAGCCATTATTAAAACAATGGCTTGTATCTTTATTTTTTATGGTATTCAGAATTAAGGCGCTGTTTTTGTTTGGTGAAAATCCGTTAATGTGTTTTACATGGTTTTATTTTTTGCTTTGACAATTTTTCTTTTTCCTAATGAATGCAAAGAGGCTTTGGAGAAGCCAGCATTTGAAGAAACATTGCTTGCAAAAATTGTAAAATGGTGTTTGAAGTTTAAAAAAAAAAAAAAGCAAACCTTTGTAGAGCCTTTGCTAGGGATTTAATAATATTGGCCTTAACACTATTATGAAGTTAAATTTTTTTCTAATATTGAAAATGGGTTTCTATGCACCTCAAGGCTATAGGGATTACGTAGAAGTGTAAATCTACTTCCAGGCTTTTATATGATTAGTATAGTGTCTGCATTGCTCTTATTGGATGGCCAAGTGGAAAAATTTAATCCCTGTAGAAATTAGTTCAGATATTAGTGAAACCCTCTTTGGAGAGTTTTCCATTTTTATCACATATCCCTTTTTCTTTTAAGCAATGGAAATTCCCTAGGGTTCCTTCTGGCTCTGTTCCATCATATGAGCCATAGGGTTGGAATCAGTCTTCTGCTGATACCATCTCCGGGGGCCACCCACTCTGGGGTTTGTTTGCTCTGGTAATCCACAGTTCTGGCCTCTGGTGTAGACATGCGATTAGGACTAAAAGTCAAGATTCTTGGTGGTGACCCAAACACCAAGAATTCTACTAGAATAAGCTGGTTCAAAGTTGGAAAGATGCAACCTAATGCCACTTTTCAATGCTGGGTTTCAAGATTGCATTTTACAGATAAGTGTTTTAATTCACCAGCCTTTAAAAAAATAACAACAGCAAAACTTTCCCCATATGAAGGTTTTAAGATAGTATTTGAATTGGACAATAAATTTATTTTAAGTTCCCTTTTGAAATATTTTGATTAAAAAGGATTTTTTATCTTTTGCATTGTAATTGAGGACATACAGGTTTGTTCCAGTTGGAAGTACTTTACTAGGTGTTTTTGTTTGTTGCATTTCGTATGTGTATATGGCTCAGAGTTCCACAAATAATTACTGTTTGAGTTTAGATTGGTTAACTAAATAAACATGGTTTGTTCTAGTTTTTCATTCACAGTTTAAATTGTTTTAGGTTACTGAGAAATGTAGCTCCACAATATATAGTTTCTTTTTTTGTGAAGGCAGTTTTAGCAGAGTTTTTTTTTTTTTTCCCTTTTTAATCATGGGAAAAGGATTTCTCTCAGGAAATTGTGTGACTCCAATTGATGACTGATCTCAACTGGGGCTGTGGGGGTGAGGGCTGGATGACGCTGTTATTTTTACCATCAGACAGAGAGTCAAAATTGGATCTCTCAGAGCCTTTGATCCCCCTGCAGATTAGACTGTGATCCAGAAAGCTGCAGCTTTCAAGGCTTGCATGAGGCCAGTCTTTTTCTGATCTCCTTAGAACATTGCAGCTTACAAAGTGGTTCATGCTGTCTACTTACTCCTTTGTGAAATTCAGATTATGGATACCAGACATATCATGCTTAATGAGTGGCAGTTGTTGCCAGGGGCCTGGGTGTTGGCTGTTGCCTCCAGAGTAGGCATTTGCTGTCAACATCTCCACACAAATACCAGGCACAGGAGATAGCAAGTATACCAGGAGGACATTTACCGTTATAAGTCCTGTGATTGTGCATCTCAGGGTGTGCAGGTGGTCCATGATGAGTTCTCCAGCCAAAGGAGAAAAGTCTTTAGATTTGCTCCATTCCACTGGAGGGATGGGGCCAAGAGGAGAAGAGAATAAGATTCAGTCATATGTCAAGAAGCACCATAGAAATTCTAGCATGTTCTCAGAAATGATGTTTGCAAGCCTCTTTCCTTATACCAGCACATTGAACAATCCTCTTTGGGATGTGAAGTCAGTTTCTAAGTTCACCATTATTTTTTAAAAGAGGAGCCAAATAAGTAATGATTTCATAGACATTAATATACCTTATGGGTTTTTTGGACCTCGAGAGATATGTTATATTATGGTATATGTACATTTGGATGTTCTTGGTGTGAGATATAATCTGTATTAAATGTAGTCATGGTACTTGATGGCAGGGACATGTATGAGAGTTTGCATCGTTAGGCAGCTTTATTCTTGTGAACATCACAAGAGTGTGCTACACAATTTAAGGGGGATGTCATGTTGCTTTATTAGGTAATATGTAATCATTTCATCCTTCACAAAAATGTCCTTATAGGGTATATGATGATTGTACAGTACTATACACATGGCCATTCCTATATAAAGACACATTATGTGTGTGTGTGTGTGCACACACATATGGATAATTAGACTCATACTAAAGTACACATAAGAACAGTTCATTGTATGTGTATGGAAGAAAAATCACTTAAGGTACCCAGAAACTAGGGGTACCTTAGAACTACCTGTGCCCACTACCCAGATTTGGCTTCTTTTTTTTTTTTTTTTTCCTCCGGTACCGGGAACCGAACTCACGACCTTGCGCTTGCCAGGCAGGCGCTTTTGCCGCTGAGCTAAATCCCCAGCCCCCAGATTTGGCTTCTGTTTCATCATTCAACTGAAAACTCTTTTTCAAGGTTCCAGTGACCTTCTCATCCCACATAAAGAAGCCTCCTTTTACTTTCTGCACATTGCTGGATGCCCCTTTCTTCTGCAGACACTCTTCCTTTAGTGTCTGATATACTAATTCTTTCTTATCTTCTCTTTTCCTTCTCCCTGCACTCTTCTTCCAAGCTTTATCCTTGGCTTTTTTTCAGCTTTAGATTGTGGGATTTGTGGCAGTGCTCTTCTGTCCTGACATTCCCAAAGTTTTTTTTTTTTTTGGTACCGGGAATTGAACTCATGACTTCAGCTTTGCCAGACAAGCGCTTGTGCCACTGCGCTATATCCCCAGCCCCTCCCAAGGTGGATGCTCATTCTTGGTTAAGTCATCCAAGTTGTAATGCCCTGTGTTACTGTGGGACCATGTTCGTTTGTAACATTTTCCATTGGTTGTAAAACCATGGATAGCGAGATATATCGTGCATCACGGGTAAAGCCTGTCTTAACTAACTGTTTACACACGGAAGGATTTAAGTCAAACTGTAATGAAGCAGGAGCTTAAGGAGCTGAAGTCACATGGAAAACCAGACCTCTGTTTTCTAAACTTCATGGTGACAAACTAGAGGTTGGAAGATTTAAGGTACCTGCCCTATAACACTTTTGTATCCAAACCGTCTCCAAATCCTGCTGTTCCTCTTGAGTCATTCGTTCTTCTGCTTTGGAGCTTGCTGACCCTGATTTCTCTGCTCCTCCTCCTTGTGTCCCTGGGGATCTGGCTTGCTTGGCTGGCTCTCTTGAAATTTCTCTTTCTAGTGCACTGATATGCAGCACCAGCCTCTTTTTCAGACACTCCACCTCTTTTGGTCTCTGGTTTTTGCAACCTTCTTTGCCTTCTGTCTTCGTTTGCCCCCTCTTCTGCTTTTCCTACATTTTGGCTCCCTGTCTAGGCTCTTTCCGGTTCCTCTTCTCCTTTCCCTTTGGTGTGATGTTCGCTGGGGGTTTGGTTTTGGCTCTTGCGTTGATCTTATCTTTTATGGCTTCAACCATGAGTATTAAAACTAGATCCAGCCTTTTTTGAGTCTAACTGCCTCCTGCAAATCTCCACCTGAGTGTTTCTCACTCAATTTGAATGTTCCTTAAATACTTTTTTTTGCCAAAAGAGTGTTTTTTTAATGATAGCTTATTGCACTTCCGTCACCCAACCCCAAATCTCACTGTATGTTTACCTCTCTCTCCCTAATTCCTTACGATGAGTTGATCACTAAACCCAGTCGTTTCCACTTCTAGAATGTCTCCTGTTAGTTCTCCTTTTCACCTCCCACTGCGATACCTCTAGAATAGGCCTTTATAATCATAAACATCAATTTTGCAAGAGCTTCCTAATTGATTTTTTCTGCTTGTCTCCTCATCCTTACATGTAATCCTCTTACTATAGCCTGAATTATAGTTTAAAAATGCAGATCTAATTATTTTCCTCTCCACCTAAAATCCTTTGACAGTGTCTAGTTGCTTTGAGAATAGAATGAAGCTTTAATAAAGCTTTTAAGGAGCCTAATTTCTGGTCCCTAAATTATACTACTATCCTCTTCTGCCATTTGCCAGAAGAAGGTCTTTCTTCTACAAGTCCCTGTTATCTGATTATTGTTATTGTTATTATTATTTTTACTTTTCTGCTGCTGTGTCTTCAGCTCATCTTCCAATCTTTACTTAGTGAAACTCTAGTAATACTTTAAGACCTAGCAAAGTCAGCTCCAAATTTCCTAGGAAAAATTAATTAAATACACCTGTTTTTGTTCACTCATAGTCCTTCACTCATATAAAAATAAGATTTCTTACACTGTAATATGTTTTATGGTATGTGTCTTTTTCTTTTGTTAGATTGTGAGAAACTTGAGAACAGGAGGAATGTCATTCATTGCTTCCTCTATGGTACAATACATGTATTTGACTGAATGTGTATATACACACACATATACATGTATATGCATGTATATGCATGCACATATACATGTATCCCCAGATAAGCCTACATTTTTTCCTCCCAGTGCTGTATATGTATGTTAGTCTATGTGTGTGTGTACACACACACACACACAGACACACACACTCATATCCTCAAGACTCTAGTCTTTTCTCCTCTCCAGTAATGCATATATATTTTATCTTATAGTATGTAGATATATGCACAATACCCCCAGAATAGACTCCAACACTTTATCCAACATGGAGATACTTTTTCCCATGTATATCTTCAAAAGTCTCCTTCTTTGGAATCTCTCAGGCATGTTATAAAATATAATTTAAAATCAAATGATTAAAATTATATATTACCTATTAAATTAGGCCTGTACCTCCTTAAAACACATATTCTAAAACATAAATGCTAAATACATTATATACACATACGTTTTTAAAAAATGTTTTATTCTGCTTTTGAACTATCAGTGCTCTTAAACTGGGGATGATTTCTAATCAGAATAAGGTTGTACTTAATTCTAGCTAAATAAAATAAAAGAAAGGATTGAGGGAGTTATAAATAAAAAAAAAAGAGTAGCAAATGTGCAAGGATATATAGGAAGAACAAAGAACACAGGAAAATTCTAGAAGCAAAAATATCCTTGGTTGCTCTTGAGGCATACATGATTGATTGCCGTGGAAAAGGTCCAAAGGGGAGGTTTAGAGTAAAGAGCTTATGACTCTAGAATAAGAACTCAGGATGATTTTCTAAACTAAAGGATGAAGAAAGGATTAGTGAGAATAATACCAGATGATTTGGCAAGTGATTAATGAGAAGTTGCTCAAGATACAATGTTTAAAATTTTGTTTAAAATTTCTAAAGAAGTCACAATTCAGTTTTGAATAAAAACTGTTCTTGTTCTATTGAAATGTTTTACAATGCATGTTTCAGGTGGAAAAAGAGAGCCTGATTTCTTGGAAAAATGGAAGCAGGGTTGTTAGGAGGTATGGTCTTGCTTTGGGAGTTAATAGAGAATTTTAAACAGTTAAGTCTAATTAGATCTTATAACACATCTGAGTTTCAAAGGGAAAGGGATTAATGAACAAATTATACTGGAGGGAAAAAAAATTCTCCTTGTTCAAGTGGCCAATCTATTCTGGGGTGATCAGCAGTCTTTTCCCTATATGTACTTCTAGACTGGTGGACTCCTTTTATCAGGAAGCCACGTAGAGATCTAGGCGGCTCGTGGGCATTTAAAGAATGAGGAGGGACACTCTGAGAACACCTGGGATTTCTAAGAAAGCAACTTCCCGTGTTCTTTCTGGAGAGTTGTTCCTTGGTAAAGACTTAATATTAAAGGCCTGGGAAAATAACTTATAAACCTACTTTAAATCCCTGAAGGGCTGGGGAGGTATGTATGTGAACTTTAAAACTGCAGAAGGCTTGTAATTTTAAGATAAAGATCAGAGAAACTGTTTCTACTTAAGTTTGGGAAATAGAAGCAGGGTCTAATCATGCAATAGCTCATAGCAGTTCAAAATTAGCAAGAAAGGTAACAGACATAGCCCTTATTTATATTCCTGAAATTTTGGATTAATACTCCCTACCATTTTGCTCTGGCTCAAACTGTGATTCGCTATATATCAAGTAGCCGAATATTTTAAATGGGAAGCTTTGTTTTTGTGGGCAACATTTCATTTTAAATGTAAGATTTTTAAAAATATAGAGTCGTTTGGGGAGTGCTATAGTTTGATTATGGGTTGTCTCCTCTGAAACTCATGTTGAAATTTGGTTCCCAATGTAACAGGGTTGCAAAGTGGTGGGGCTTTTAAGAGGTGATTAGGTCGTTAAAAGGGATTAATGCCTTTCTCACAGGAGTGGGTTGCCTCTCACGGGACTGGATTAGTTACCACAAGAGCATATTGTTACACAGCAAGGCAGCCCTCTGTTTTGTCTCCTGCATGCTCCTGCTCACCCTTCTGTTTTTTGCCATGGGTGAAGGGAGGCAGCATGAGCCCCTTGTGGTGCCATGTACCTGGGCTTCTCAGCCTCGAGAACCATGAGCCAAGACAAATCTCTTAGCTTTATAAATTTCTCAGTTTCAGATATTTAATTATAGCACCGGAAAATGGACTGAGACAGGCAGAAAAGTTCTAGCTCCACACCACCATCCCCTGGTGGCAGCTGTTCAAAGCACAGTTTGGAAGCTTACAAAGAAAAAGAGCACCTGAAAGTCTGTCCCTGCCACCTGAAGTCTGGAAAGTGATGGGAAATGCCACAGAAGCAGTGAAAAAGCAGCCAATTTTACAACTTGAAGTGTTGAGGTGCATGATCCCAGAATCCCATCTAAAGCTCATGTGAATTCCAAGCTTCGTGGTGCATGGTGCACGCACTCTAAGTGGTTCATATACCCTGCTTAGCTCAGGCCAACTTTTTGAGGCGTGAAGACTATGCAAAAGTAAAAGCATAAAGGCTCAGCACTTCCCTTCCTACTAATTTCTCTTCAATTGATTAAAAAAACCAAACAAACCATAAAACCATCTGTACTGTGAAGTTTCTTTCGAAAGTCTCAAATGCCTCCTAGCCCAGAGTTATGTTGGGCTGGTCACACATGACCAGGTAAATACTGTAAAAAGTTATGTTCTTTGCCTCACCCACGCCCTCCACTTATATCCTCAGTCTCTTGACCTCAGCCCCGTTGCTTACGTTGTTTTCTCTCTTAATATGTGAACTGATGACTAAAAGCTGCCCCTTCCTTCAAATGGGTCTGGCTCAAAGTTTCTTCCTTCCTGTAGCTTTCCCTGACTTCCCAAGGGAAGCATCCTGGCCAATGTTCTCATAGCAATTTTTACATTCCTTATACTGCACTTGTTTCATTGTTTTGTACTTTCGTTTTTCAGAGATCTGTTTATAAGCTCCTTGAGAGCAGAGGCCGTGTCTGATTAATGCCACTTTTCACAGCACCCATCTCAGTCCCTGGTGCAGAGCAGGTGGCTCTGTAAATGTTGGGCGAGTTGAGTATTTGACTCTTGAATTTGGAATGTGTAAACCCTAAGGTGGAAGAAATCTGATGCTGGTATATAGATAGTAAATAACTGTTAGAATAGAGCAAAAAAAAAAAAAAAATCAAACGAGAATAGAAATTGTTTGCTGCTCAGTTAGGAATTGAGATATGGAATAATTCCTGACCTCTACACTCTGGCATCCTGGGCTCTCGTCCGTACTACCTCTCAGAAACAAACAAACAAACAAACAAACAGGGTATTTCCTATTTCCTATCAGCTCTTCAGTGGAACTGAACAGCATCCTTTGTGGTCACACTCACCCTGGCGCCTTAGCTAATGAATGGAATTTGGCTAGACTGCCTAGTTCAGCCCGGCCCAGCACCGGAGCATGATGAAATCTTCCTCAGATCCATCTAAATGTATAGTTTTGAACCCCTCAGACTAGCCATAGCCCAAGAGGAAGACAAAGGGAGGAAAGGACATGCCAAGAAGCTAAGACAAAGATGAGAAGTCCTTTCTAGAGATGAGAAACGGTGTCTTGGTGCAACGCAAACCCGCTCAACACTTGTGGATTTTAAATTGAGAACTGACATGAAAACTCTGAAGCCAAGAATTTTAGCTCTGGCAAAATACAAGGTTGGTGCTGCTTGCATTTTTTATTTTAAATTCCCTTGGTAGTCCCAGGCGCAGGGGCATGCGTTACTTTCAAACAAGAATCTTTATTGTTTGCATAGCACACAGTCATCCGGTTAATTAGAAAAACATTTTTTCCCAAATTAAATTTCCCTAGAAAAACAATGATTTAAATTAAGGGCAAAAGGCTTTTTTTTTTTTACACTAAGTCTTCTTGCACCTACCACTTCTAGAAAATTAAAGCACATTAGAATTTGAAAGATATATCCATTTATTTATTGTTGGTTTCCACCTTCCATGAAAACAGTATGAGCCTTTCTGCATATATTCTGTACTCTCTAAGTTTTGCTTGTGCTATGACAAGAACTCTGCACAGGTACGGTTTGGGGGCAGAGATATCTAAATGTTCAGGTTTTTGAAATGTACATAAATGACTGAACCACATCCTCCCTCTTTTCTTCCTCTTCCCCTTCCCTCACCTTTCCCTTCTCCCCTACCCCACTTTTTGTGGTACCAGAGATTGAACTGAGGGCCTTCACACTGACCTGCATCCCCAGCCCTTTCTTTACTTTTTATTTTGAGATAGGATCTTGTTAAGTCACTAAATTGGGCTCAAACTTGCAAACCTCCTATCTCACTCAACTTCCCAAAGTGCTGGGATTACAGGTGTGTGCCACCATGCCTGGTTGCCATTTACTTCTTAATTTCTGCCTTAAAATTTATTACGTGATAGCTCTTATGTAAATTTATCTTTTTCTTAATCTTACATTTCTAAATGAAAGTTATTGTTTTTATTATTTTACTACTACTGTTAGTTTACTCTCTCCATGCCTTGCACGAAGTATTTGTTGAGTGAATACTAGTCAGCCAGAAGCCCAGTTACTGTCAGTCCACATAAGTTGTTAACATTTCAGAAATTCTGTCAGTTCAGCCATCACTAAAAGCTAAACTATGTAATGTGAGGTTAAATAAACTACACCAAAACCAGACAGCATAAACTTGAAACTCATTGCTTCCTATTTTACTATTGTTTGTGCCCTTGAGGTTACTGACACCTATTTTATCTGTGTGGTGGAAATAATACATAATGATGTATCACCACGCATTTTGCTTCCATCCCTGTTCAGTGACATCATGTTGGGATTTTGAAACTGACCATGGTAGGAATATTTACACCATAGAAATCAGCAGATGCTGTAAATCACCACTTATTATTTGATGGTCATCTTGGCCAAGTATCAGTAAACTACAGTTCTTAAAGACAAATCTGGCCTGTCTTATTTTGTATGGCTTGGGAAGTAAGGATGATTTTGTTTTTTTGGTATTTTTAGAAGAACTATAAAAACAAAACAACACACACATAGACACACACAGAATACCATGTAAAAGAGACCATGTGTGGCTTGCAAAGCCTAATTTATTTACTTTCTGGACCTTTATGGGAGAAATTTGATGACCACTAGTCTAAGCTTAAGAAAGTAATGGAGAAAATATTAATAATGCAGGTTAAAGCTAAATTTTTCTGTGGTTGTTATATTGTAAATTGTGAAAAGATTGAGAAAATTGTCTTCTAGTATTCAAAAACTATATGTACACACACACACACACACACACACACACACACGCACAGATATGTCTTTTTCCAAGTGAGCCAGGTGAGCATAAATCCCTGGATAAATGCTAGGTGACTCATTGCTCAAGTAGACTCTAGAAAGCGAATGTATACTGACGAACAAGGTATAGTGTTGGAAGGACGTGGATTTCTTCAGCATAATTTAGGTGACATTCTGATAACAAAAATCATGAACAAGGCACTGAACACACCCTTTAGGAGGCAGGGGTAGCCAAGTGAAGAAATCTGGGGCAGAAGGTCCTTTATCAAGCATTCACCATCTAAGAAGTCTGACCAGTGCTCAGGTCCTAGGCCCTGGACAGCAAGGGATCAGTGTTCCTGCATCTTTCTGCCTAAGTCAAGAGTGGCCCCCCAAACTGCCACAGGGCATGGCCTGCAAAGTGGGTGTTCATAAACTTGAGCAGCCAGGCTAACGGAATCAAGAGCTGACCAATGAACCCAAATGTTGATTGCATATGCCTGAGAGGACATACCAGGTAGTACTTCGGGTGCCTGAAAGAATTCCACATCTAGTCAGCTATCTCTGGGCATCATTGTTCATATATTTTGTTATTATGTATAGTATTTTGCATTATTTCATTATGCATTATTATAGTATTATTACTGTATATTCATGATTACTGGGTGTTCATGAATAGGCACTTTTAGGACACTGTGGCAGGCGAGAATTCTACCGCTGAACCACCGATGCAGGACACTGTGGGCTGGAAACAGGCACCTAGCTCAGTAAGTCAGATATACGTCTTACTTTTTCTCTTTCCTTGGAACATAGCCCTGTTTTTGAGCTGCGGGAGATTCAGATAGACTTTCACTTATTTAGGCTATTTTTGCTGTAGTTGTTGTTCTAGAAAAAAACATTTGTTATAATTTTTGCTGGTGAAGGAAGTACAAGTACATTTTTAAGGACTGGAATGGATATAACTGAACAACAGCAGGGACTCACAGTGAATGAGAATTAGAGAGCTGCAGGCTGAGCTGCTGGCTCACCCCTCCTCTACAGAGAAGAAGCAGCAGGCCACCCCTTTCTGAGATGAGAGTTCTTCTGAAGCAGCTTTCCAGGAGTCTGGAATTATTGTGTTGTTTGCTTTTAGTAGAGCAATGCCATTGCTGCCTGCAGGGAGTGCTCTGGCATGTTATTTTATATTGCTCAAGGGGAAGAAAGCAGAGAGAGAGGCATAGGATAGCTGTCTGACTTACACATAGAGACATGTGGCCAGTTCACAGCTTCCTGAATCCTGTTGAACACTCATGGAAATAAAATAACCAGCCACAGGGGGAAAAGCAAACACATCCCAACTGTCCTGTCAGAGGATGAGCTTCCACCTGGAGAGATGCACTCTGTTTGGCTTTTTTTTCTTTCTCCACTATATCCATTTAAGAAGATCCATTTTTCTCCCTTATAACTTTTAAGAAACTAATCAAATTCCCTGAAGACAGAATCCATGCTGTATTGATCTTTGGACATCCACCCCATTTTCCCTTGTAAAGTGTGGCATCTAGGCTCAGGTGAACAGGGTTTGATGTAAGTGTGAACTTTGGTGTGCGTGCATGTGTACAATTTTTCTAGTCTCATTTTTGTAGCTCCCTGGGTAGTGCCATTTTTGTAGCTCCTATATGACTACAGTTTTGTACTCTTTGACTTCCATGTCTCTATTTTTGCCCCTTTCTGAACCCCAATACCTACAGTCACCACCATTCTCCCTTTTTCTTAAGCTGTTCACTTATTTTTCAGGTTTCATGTATAAGAGGAAGCTAAGGTCCCACTAATTCCACTTAGCATAATATTCCCTGGGTTCATTCAGGTTGTGGCCAGTGATGTTAGACTATTGATCAGCTAGGTTGCAGGGCTATAGGGAAGGAAAGACGTGGCCCCCGGCCTCAAGGAGCTTATTGTTTAACAGTGTGGTCCATTTTTACAGAAGAAGACTGAAGGAAATGTAGAGAGATCAGATCCATCTTAGACCAAAGTTCTTGCCCCATTATGATGCTTGTTTTATTTCCTCTTGTGGAAAACCTACTCAAACAAAAGTCTGAGCCCCCCTAAACTTTAGGTCATCCTATCTGATTTGCTAGAGTAATTTTATCATCATTCTTTCTGACATCAATACTCCCTACTTCATACTATAATGATTTATGCATATGTATTTTCAATTTGTCTTGCCAATATTGTTCAAATTGGTGTTCATATAAGTTTTAAATTCCATTACTGTCATCACCCTTACCCCAGCCATGATCATTTAACATTCATACTCCTATATCCTATAATTATTTTACAGCTAGCTAGCCTCTGCCTCTATTCACACACCCACCAATCTCCTGAAGCCAGGACGATCTTCTCAAAGCATACATCATATCATAATACTTTCCTACATAGAAACCTTGTTATGGTTCCCTAATGCACTTAGAATAATATTCATTTTCCTAACATAGTCTACAACATGAGGTAGCAAATTGAGATTTGCTGACCAACTCTAGTCTACTACCTACTTTGGTAAAGCCCGTAAGCTAAAAATGATTTTCCATTGAAAACAAAATCAAACTATTTCAAAATGTGCAAAAATTAGATGACATTTAATTTTCAATGGCATAAATAAAATTTTATGAGAATACAGCCCAGCTCATTTGTTTATATACTGCCTCAATGGAAGAGTTGCAATAGAGACCATATGGCCAGGAAAGCTGAAATATTTGCTCTCTGACCCTGCAGAGAAAAGCTTGCCAACCCTGAGACTATTACGAGCCATGGTCTGCCTCCTGGCTGCTTCTTCATACTCCTTTCCTTCCATTTTTCCCATTTTGCTTCGTCTGAATTTTCTTCTCCTATTTACCGAAGTATTCCTACCAGACTCATTCCTCCTCTCATCACAGTACGTTATCTTACTTTTAGCATTTCTCACTAGCTCCAGTTGTCTTATTAGTTTAATTGTTTATCTCAGATAATGTGTATTCCATCAGGGTGTCTGTTTCCTTCTTCCACTGTATCCCTAGGGCCTTAAAGAGGTGGTGTACATGGTAGGATTGCAAAAATTTATACAAAATGAAATACTCATCTTCTCTGAAAGTTCTTCAAGGCTTACTGCCTCTTTTTTGTGTCTCAGTATTTCAAAAATTGCTGTTGAATGAACAGAATGCTAGTTACTTGGACAAAATGAAAAAAATAATCTCTTGGTAGTTGGACCCCAAGAAACAAAAATATGCACTACAGCTTTTCCGCCTCATCTATCCTCCACTGTTTGAGGTCATTTTTTTTTCTTTTTTTTGAGACAAAGTCTCACTATGTAGTTCAGGCTGGCCTTGAACTTGTTTATGTAGCCCAGGGTGGCCTCAAACTCACAGTGATCTTCCTGCCTCAGCCTCCAGAGTGCTGGTATTACAGGCGTGCACCACCACACCTGGTTGAGATCATAGTTTAAGGAGACATCAGCATAGTTCCAGAAAACAGTGGCTGTGGGAACATCAAGGGTCTCTCTGAGGGGCATTTCTAGTTGGTGCCATTAGGCCAGGCTTTTCTGACAATGAAAAGGAATCATCAGTAGTGGGGGGAGTTGACAGTTTTTCTTAAGAAAATCGCTCCAATTATTTCCTAACAAGCTATGTTACTTATAAAAGCACAGCATGCACATATCACAAAAATGAAAGGTAAGAAGAAAATCCTGAATAAAAACTTATAATGGTTTATAGGACACTTAACACTTAGTGGTCTTTGGACGATGCTGGGAGGTCATCTGTTGATATTCATTGGAAAATTGTTCTTTAGTTATAGACATTTTGATGAATTCTCTGAACAATATTGTCCTCAGTTTACGGATGAGGAAACTGAGAATCAGCTTGTAAATAACTAGCTGGAGTTCATAATGCCTATTGAGGCGGATTTCGATTTGAACCCCTCTCTGTGCTGTCATCCTCCTGGGTCCATGTGGGGAGAAGGTGATAAATGGATTAACAGCCATACTGAGATCTTCTTGGCCAGAGAAAGCTCCAGCTATGAACAGCTTACAGAAAGTATTTGCAGTCCTGGACCTCTGCTCTGTGAACCTCAGGCAGGGACTCCTTGTTGGCGCCTCTGTCCCTTTCCCCCAAAGGCCAGGGCTGTTTCCAACACTGTGATTTCCTTGTTATAGCTTTAAGAGGGAGAGCAGCGACCACCTAGCAGAACAAGGGATTGTACTGATGCCGGGGACTGTGAGTTTCATGAAGGTGTTCTATATTTGCGTGACAGCTACATGTGGTGATCTTGGCCAAGATAAGTACTGATTTAAAAAAAAATAAATAGCAATGTAAACAGTCACAGAAGACTCGTGGAAATTGCTGGCCCATAACTTGAGCCTGGTTCATGTTATGTAACCTAACAAATGCCAACTCTTCCATCACTGCTGCCCTCCAACAGCCCGCTCTGAGCACTCGCCGTGCTAAATGAGGCTCAGATCTCTTTTTCCACCTGTTTCTCTCCCCTCTGGCTCAGAGACGTGTAGGCCAAGGCAAGTGATAATATGGGAAAAATCAACTTTGGGGCAGAAGCAGTTTACCAAGGATCTAAAGGAATTTGTGGGAGAATATATAAGTAAATAAGAAAGGACCAGACCACCTTGGGAGCAGCCTGCCACTGTCCTTTTCCTTCTGTATCTCCCCCAGTGGAATGCGTTGTTTGGGGCTCTTTTCTTCTCTGTTTGCTTTCACATTCTACTGTAAATTACTTAACAAGGTGCCTTTTTGATCCTAAAAGTCCAGGCTTTATGTTTTCCCATCAAGGCAAGAAGATGCCTTCCACAACATCCAAGGGAGACAGAAAGCCTTGTTTTCTGTTTTTCAGGCTATCATACTGGATGATGTTGAGGCCCAAAGCTTATTATGTTCACATGGAGTTTGTTTTCTTGGGGGTGTCAGGATGGCTTTAGGGGAATCAGAGAAAATCTTTCATGTCATAAGCAACATATGTATATTATGTCTTTGAATCTCTTTGAAAGGTTAAATATCACCATGCACAATGTATCTCCTAAAGGAACTATTTGAAGGGTCTCATTCCTTTTTTGGGATAGTGCTGAGGTTATCTCCATTACTTTTGTTGACTTTGGTTTTCATTTCTACTTATATACCGTATTTCCTAAATTCTCAACATTTACAGAACAAATTTGAAAGAATAATGTGGACCTAAAATGTATAATATTATTATATCCTAAATATTATAAATGTATAATATTGAGTATTATGCTATATTGAGTATTATATTATATATTGAGCAGATTGGCCCTCAGATGTCTTTTATCTTGGGCCATGAAAGCAAGTAGCACATAGTAGATGCCCAGTAAAATTGTCTTGAATGAATGTAATACTTCATCAAGTAGATGCCCACTAAAATTGTCTTGAATGAATGCAATACTTCATTAAGTAAGGAAGTCTTTTTCAGATTTACAGAAGAAGAGGAAAAGCAAGGCTTCTATTTTGCACACATTCAAAAGAGATCACCAATATGGGGAGATGGAAGAGAGGTATTCTTTGAGAAGCCTTTTTATCTATTCTAAGATGAGCAAGGCAGGACAGGAAAGTCACTGGTAATAATTAAATCTTGGCAGCTGGGTACTTGACCTACGATAGAGAGAAAGAACTGTGTGGCTTAATTCGGAATACATACAATAGATTGTAAATAAATAAAGATAATTGAGCTCATTGAATTTTGTATCTAGTGGTCTGGTACCCAGTCCCAAAATAATTGCTGGCATATCTGGGATAAGAAATCAAATACAACTTCATCTAGTGCTGATTGGCTGATGTATCTGACATTCCACCAGGGATTACACAGTGGGAAGTGCTGGGGATGTAAATATGAATAAAGCTTGCTTCTTGCCTTCAAGACAGCTGTAGCCCAGTGGAGGAGACAAGCAAGTCAATGCAAGATTAAAGGATAGACTGATGAGTGCCACGAAAGAAGGATGTGTGGAGGCGGAACTCTTAACCGTTTGAAGAAATGTTGGTTAGGGATCCCTTCTGGGCAGACCGGCTCCTCACAGAGCCCTGAAAGATGTGCAGATTCGTCAAGGGAGGAGACCGGTGAATGCATTCTGGGCAGAGCTTGCGGTATACGAAAGTACAGACTTGTGGAGAGGTCAGGAAATTATAAGTAATTATGGAAAACAGAACATATGAAGTGAGGTGGGAGCATGGCTTTAACCAGAAATGAAATGGCGCATGGGGATAGGAGCTGAGTGTCGTGTTAAGATGGATCATTGTTGGAAAGTATTTTGGAGAGCCTGAAAAACTGGGCCTTCGTATGAATACATTTCCATTTTAGGAAGATCCCTTTTGTTGCTTATGGGAGAAAAATGGGAGAGTGGCAAGGCTGTACATCCAGGAAACGCCAGAAAGATACTATTACTGTGATCCAGGTAGGGCAGGGCATGGAAAGAGCGCAGGTCAGCATTATCTCCAGCTCTGTGTGAGGAGGAAATAGCCTGATTTCCTCTTACACCTTCAAAATCAGCCTTTCCTATTCCTTAAAGCATTTGAGCACCACATTTTTACATAAACACAAATATTTGGTACTGCTAACTCTCACAGGCATCTGGTAAACCCCAAAGATCAACTGTTTTTTAAATTTTCTTTTTATACTATTAGCAACACTCTATGCTTAAAAATTTCTAAATCAAATATCACAGTAGTATCCAAAACCATGCTGTTTTTCCAGGTGTATATAAGGGGTCTCAGCTTTACTCAAAGTTCGGTTGCAAACAGTAAAAAAAATTGACATCTCATTGCTTATTTAATATTTGTGTAGTTGTTACCATCTCAATTTTACACATTCAGAACCTCAGAGTTGGTTGGATTTGAGGTGGGCTGGAATTCCCTTTGACAATAGGTTTTGTGGGGGGTGCTTTCATCCTTAAATAACTTTCAAAACAACAATCAGATAGTGGCAAGAGATGAAACAAATGCTCAGTTACCATAGGGATTGTTGAAACTGTCATTTCCCCCTGGAAAGTTTTCCCTTTGTGGAGAAGAAACTAGATCAGCCTTATTAAAGATTGGAGCACACATGTTTAGGCAAAAGCAGACCCAAGCCTAGTCAGATGTCTGTCATAGTGTGATCCCCCTCTGAGCATCCAAGAGAAAGAAATAGGGAAGAAGTAATAAAGGGAGGAGAGGCTGGGGCTGGGAATTATCTCCCTTTCATAACACGAGTAACATTGGAGAGTTGTGTAACATGCTTGGTCTGCAGTACCTTCTCCCATATTTTTCCATTGATTTACGCAACAATCCTAGCGTTCTCTTTTCTCATTTTAGAGAAGAGGCCACAGGCCTCACCAGCCTGACTGCACTGTCCATATCCACTGGGAAGGAATGAGAGGGTCAGGTTTTGAAATCCAGTGCCCCTGTATCACACTTTAACAAAACCGCAGGCGTACTAGAAGCAGAGGAAAACAGTTGTCTGCAGAAGGAATCATAGGGGTGCACGAGTGTGTACGTTTTGAACTGGAGAAAATATGAGGAAATCACAGTTCTGGACTAGCTCAATCCCTCGAAGGAAGACAAGGCCTTATGCTTTGTGCCCTACGGGGTTTACCCCTCGGCGTACCCTCCCGTTTTCCAGCAGGGCCCTGGGAAAGCCTGTGGCATCCTGATTTGTAAGGGCCGTGAGACCAGTTTCTTCAAGTACGAAGCTTTGGGATTAAATTCTCCTAATTATTCAGGGTCTGCACCTTCAACAATAATAATTATGGTCAGTTGTTTGTACCTGTGGGTTTTGTATTAGCTAATTCAGCCAACTGAGGGGCAAAAGATTGTGTTTGTACAGATGTCTCCCTTTGTCTTTATTCCTCAAACAATGTAGCAACTATTTATTTAGAATTAATATTGTATTAAGCTTTATGAGCAATCTAGAAGTGAATTAAAGCATACTAAAGATTTTATATGTTTAAAGTGTACCATAGGTTGCATGGAAATCCTGTGCTATTTTATGTAAGATACGTGAGCATCTGCATATTTCAGGATCTACATGGCTGCTGGAATGAATCCTCCACTGATACTGAGGGACTGCTCTGCATTTTAATAACGTTCTCTAGTTCAAAACACTTATCCACATATAAAGCCAGTGCTTTTTGATGCATCTCTAAAATTGAGGGCATGGTGCCAGGTGATAGAGCTTGCCTTTGCCCTAAAAGGGCAAACAGCTGAATAAAGATACAGACAATCATGGTAAAATGAGATGCTCCCTACCCTGAGAATGTGAGGAAAGCGATATTGAAGTTCCAAGGACTGACAAAGTTGGGGTGGGGAAGGGAGTAAGGGAAAGTGACATTTGGTCTGGATTTTGTAGACGGAGTTGGATTTCACCACACAGAGAGCATCATGGGGTGAGAGACTGGGAGTCTGAAAGGGTTGGGCACGATCAGGTAACAGAGGGATGTTTCACAGGAGAGCAAAGCAAATGGAGGGGCCTGCGGCTGCTATGAACGGGTTATGAATACAAGGCTGAGCGCTGGCTTTTGTCGCATGGGGAACCCGGGAATGTTTATCAGCGGGTTTGTGACGTGATTGATTTGTGTTTTAGTTTGATGATTGGTGCTGGTAGAAGGAGGATCATAGAATACATGTAAGCTCCTAAGTTCCTCCTTTCTTTATCCATATTTCAGATCGGGGAGCTGGTTGTCAAGTTGGATCGGGAACTTCCCCAACAGCTGTAGGAATGTTCTCATGACTCAGCAGTGCAATTTCTGACCTTAATTCCTGCTGACTCACATGCCTGTGTGACATAAAGCCCAAGCTTCTGTCTTCTGTAGAGCCCATGGTGTGTAATAATTGGAGTGGCCTGCCCGACTCATTCACCTCTGACCCTATGTGCACACAGGTAACTCAGAGTTCCCGTGAGAGTCTAGCATACCTGAGAACAGTGACCTGTTTACATACTTAAAAAAAACTTCGGCCCATTCACCAAGGTGAAGCTTCTCACAGTAATTGCTGGATGGTGCCGACAAGAGGGTGAGCTATATCATCTGGATGCAGCTGGAAGGATGGCAGTCCCCAGAGGCTCCGGTGCATGGACCGACTGTTGCTTCAGTTCTCCTGGGGCAGAGACAGGGCTCTACGGACCTGAATGACTGACTGAAATTCCAGACCCAACACATAGTCTCCATCTAGGGACACTGGTGGAGGACTTTGCTCAGAGTTTACCTTTGGAACACCCACCGCTGAGCTCTGTCAGGAAATGAAAGTAAGAGATGAGTCCAGGCAGAGACGAAAAAGAGTTCTGTTCCTCTGGCCATTTCTTCCAGGGCATAGACGCTTCCATTTTAAAACAGAAATTAAAAAACCTATTGGTATTGAGTCAGGGCTGAAATGGAGAAGTTTTTGCATCTTACTGCTTACCACTCAAAAAATTTATTTCAATCATTTTGGGTGGTAAGGTTTCACATCAAGATGTTCATCAGCCTACTCTGTTTACAAATGTCCTGGCCACTTTTTATTTCTTTAAACATTGAAATAAAAAAGCAATGAGAATCTGTAGTTGTAGGGTTTTGATTTTCAACAAGGATTTTACAAACATTTGATACTGATTAGTTACCTAAAATTTTTAGTAGCATATAAAGAGAAGAAATGGTTGAAAACGTGAGCGTGCGAAGGGGGAGCCGATTTGGCTAAATGCTGCCTGGAACTTGAAAATGAAGTGAAAGTTTATTTATTTTAGTATTTATTGTATCAAGAAATCTGCTGTAAAAGTACATGGTCCAATAATCCTACTGCAAAACCAATTGCAAGTAAAAGACCAAAGAGATAAAACATTTAAATAAAACATTTAATTGTTAGATATAAGTACCATGTGTTAGCAAAGTGTACTGTAGCCAAGCTGCAAAGAAATTTATATTTAAAATGTATAATTTATCCATTAATTATCTGAGTAGTGTTGAGAGACAAGTGTTAAAATTATATATGAATTTGTACAAAATAATTCATTTTTAGAAAGTATTGGGAATGTTTCATTTTTCTAAGTGTGCGCATTTCATCCACAAAGAGGGATAAAAAGGTTGCAGGTTTGAGGACAGCAAAAATCTGACTTCTTTTTTTTTTTGCACTGGGAATCAAACTCAGGACCTTGCTCTTGCCAGGCAGGTGCTGTGCTGCTGAGCTACATCCCCAGTCTGACATCTTTCTTAGCAAACACAGTAAATGGCATCACACATGAAAAATACAAAAACAGCTTGTACTGTATTCCCTTATCAGCTTGCTAAGGGAAGCAAGCACATATCAGTTTTTGACTTTGTTTCCAGATATTTTCCATGTGTATGAAAATAGAGAATATTTTCTGATGAACCAAAGTAATGTTATGTTTCCACATAATTAAAATGAGACAATGCTGGTTGAGTTATTACATGGATATAATGCTATGAAAATTCCTTAACTAACTTTGGAAAAATCTACTGATGTTAGTGAACACAGGTTCTTAATCTAGGGTCCAAGGACCTGTGCAGAGTCTAAAGCCTGGGTTCAGAGAATTTGTGAAAGGCCTGAAATTGTCAAAATGGTATACATAGTATGTGCATCAGTACATTTTTTTTTTTGTTTGTTTTTTTTTTCCTCCGGTACCGGGAACCGAACTCACGACCTTGCGCTTGCCAGGCAGGCGCTTTGCCGCTGAGCTAAATCCCCAACCCCCTGCATCAGTACATTTTGTGTTTGCTGTTTTGTGTTTTCTTTGGGAGGCAGAGCCAGTGTTGCCATGAGCTTCTCAGAAGGAGTGTGGTACCAAAGTGCTTTAGAACCATCCAAGAAAGCTGAATACCATTTTCTTGAGACTGAGTCATATTCACTCTGCCTGGGCATCAAATGAATGATAGGATGAAGGTTGTGAAGCATTTAATAGTTATTACCGGGGCTTTCTGACTCCCTCTTCCTGAGTCTTTTTTTATCGCTCTCTTTCTGTTCTTGTACCCAGAGACAACATGTACTTCACCCAGAACCTACATAGACTTCACTCAGAGCTTACCTATTCCTCACTTAGGCATCCCATTCCTAACCCAGTTTAGAGTTGGGCACCAAAATTATCTTCCTGATTTCTATCCTAAATCAGAACCGGGCTGTCACAAGGGAAAGTTAAACTTCTAATTCAGCATTAAAGATACATCCAATGACAAACTATGTATGTGTAGGGGGTAACAGTAGGAAGACATGCCTTGAGGCTATTTATTTTCACTTATGTATTTTAATTAATTGTTTTTCTCCAAGAATTATTTTCATTTTAAAAGAGAGTGTCGGAAGAAGCAACATAGGATTAATTTCAACCACAGAGTTTCCAAGCTCCTTCTCTTTGCTGAACACATAGTGAGTTATGGGTTTCTATATAAGGAACTCCATCAGTGTATTCAAGGTTATGCATCCCAGGTGTGATTTCACTTTTGTATTCAAGAAAGTGTACCAGAATGCAAGTGGGTGAGAGTACTATTGTCTGGGTAACCTTGAGTTCCTCATAATATTTAAAAACAAAGCAACTATTTGTGTCATCTTCACCACTCCAATCTCAGAATCATATTAGTTCGACTGTTTGCTACACAACTTATAGTTGATTATCACAAGAATGACGTAGGCCTTGGGAAACAGACTACACTGAGGTGTTTGAATGGGATCTGGAGGTACTTTAGGATAGCAAGTTTTTCTAGTGCTCCTCAAATTTTATTTATTCTTTGCCTCATTCATTTTTCATCCATCCATTCATCCATGTAGCCATTTATTTATTCAGTGTGCATGTTGGTGGGTTGGGGGGAGACACGCCATGCAGAGGGCATGGCATATGCAATGGCACAGATGCATGAGGTTTTGTGCTGAGCTCACCAAGGTAAGGTGATCTGCTGGGAGGCTTTAGCCACGGAACGCAGGATGAGAAGTGAAAGCAGATGAAGCTGGAAGGACATACTGGAGCTAAGATATTAACAGATTGTCTATCTGCTAAGAAGTGTAGACCCACATAGTTGTTGCTACACAAAGCTGGTTATGCTTAAAACTGGTTTTGTACACACAAAAAGCAAAATCAGATTCTTGGATTTATATTTCTTACCCAGAACCATGGAGAGAAAGGATCACTGGGCTACTCTGTCCCCTGATTTGGGGCTGGTCAACTGCGTGGAGATTCTGACCTGATGGGTTGTTTCTCAGCATCCACCCGGTTAGGAATGCAGGGATCTGAGGGTGGAGGTGCGAACTCTAAAGCCAGCAGAAGTAGAAGGCTTAAGATGCCCTTCACAGTGGTGTGTTACTCTAATACCCCGGAGATCAGAGTTGAACAAAACTTCTCTTGTTGAAAATTCTTAACTTGTGCAAACTCAAGAAATCTCACCCCAGTTCTACAAATGGCTCAGATTCTGGTCAAGGTGCATTAACCCCTAAAGTTCCTAGCATAGGCGTTGGATATCTCTGAGGTTTGTGTTGATTTTCTCTTAGTAAGTAGTATGCCATAGGGGAAACAATAGTGAATTAAGGGTCAAGAGTCTTGAGGTTATGTCCTAGCTCTGCCAGATACTTTTGTGACCTTTATAAGTTTCCTTCACCTTTCTGGGTCTCAATGTCCTCAGTTTTATTATTTATTTATTTTTGTTTTTTTTCTGGTACCAGGAATCGAACTCATGACCTTGTGCTTGCCAGGCAGGCGCTGTGCCACTGAGCTAAATCCCCAAGCCCTGTCCTCAGTTTAAAAGGAATAGATTGGGCCAGATGATACCTGCTTTTCTCTTGTTGAGTTTCATGGTCCAGGGTTTTCTTTTGTTATTTATCATAAAGATTTTATACAACTCGTACTGCTATATTATTTTATTCTTGCTTTTAAAGATATCATCATACTTAGATTAAACTTTTCTCAAATTGATTTATACTTTTTCATTTTTATTTTTACCCCTTTTATCAATATATATTACTCTTACTGTTTTGAAATGAAAGGTTGTTTCTTAAGATTATTTTAAAAATCCCAGTTCTTTTATTTAACTTTACAGGGTTTGGATTCTCTAGAATTAGATCAGAAAAATTGAGTAAAAAACCCATTAGGCCATGTCTTTATCCTCTAATCTTGAAAAACATCAAACTAACACAAACAAGTTATTCAGTTGTGTTAATTCCTTACCAAGTAACAAAGACTCTTATCGTCACAGCATCAAATACATTTGACTATTGGAAAAATAAAATTGTTAGAAAATAAAGAAATAAAATAAGCATATTTCTAGGAATCATTTATAATTATGATCAAATAGTCTTTCCCTGGAAATCTTGGAAAAAGTTCTGGCAGATAATTTCTGTTGAGTAATTAGAACTATCTGATTAAAAATCACTCAAATAGAAGCTGCAAGAAATTAAATTCCCTGACAGAGCAAACAGTGTATTCTGATTCAAGGAAATAGCCCCGTAGGAAAGTTGAAGCTTCCAGGAAGTGCTTCTCCTCCATGCGTGGACAAGACTGTTTTAAGACTTAACTTCTTCAAGGACAAAAAGAATTTGGAGTTTTGAAGAATTGGAATCAGCTCAAAGTTGTAAAAGAAAATGGAAAGTCTGTCATTTGGGGCTTTAATTCTCAAAACTGACCCAGCTTTCTCGCCTGCTGAACAGTTATTGTATTCTCAGTTATTTTTTTTAAAAATTATATGTTGTTTAAGTAGTTGGATCCATTTTCATGATTCTGAAGATAGAAAAAGCTTTTCTGATTGTGGCAAGAAATTTATTTCAGAGAGAAGGAGTAAGTTGTTCAAGGTCACACAGCTACTAAGTAGAAGCATTGGGGTTAGGAGGGAATTGTGATAGCTTGTGTTGAGAAAAAAGTATCTGCACTTCATTTATTAAATTCATGCTTTAGAAAAAGAGCATAATAAGATTAATAAGATCATGATCCAGCTACCTAAGAATATCGCGGTTTAATGTAGAGCAAGGGTCATGAAGGCTGAGTGTCATTCCAAGAGATGCTCAAGGCTTTCCTCTTCGCTGGATGGTCAGAAATGAGGGCTTATGTAGAAGCTATGAAGAGCATGCTTTTAAATAAACAGGACTACTAAGAGCTGTTCTTTACCTCCTAGTCTGGAAAGACACCTTTGTGCTCTTAGGTCCAGAGGGCCCTGGCTGCATTGCCTTCTTTTCTTCTTCTTTGTCTTCTTTTGCTCATTATATATACAATTCCTAGTGTTTTTAGTTGCATTTAGCAGGAAAAACAGGGAAAATATATCTACCTCATTGTCCTGTGAGTACACGTTGTCCTTGGATAGGGTTTTAAGATTTTTATAATCCAGCTGTTTCCTTGGAGAATCTCATAGGATGGAGAAATAAATTGTAAGATTCAGACTTAAAATCTTAAAAGCATTTGCTATTTTGTGTTTCTAAGTAACATGATCTCACTGCTTCCTCCCAACTCCTAGCTATTAGTCATTTTTAATTCCTGTAGACAAACCCGGTCTAGAGGGGAAGGAGGATCTTTTGTTTTTTGTATCATTTTGATTATCTCTCTAGAATCTGTTATGTTGATCTTTGAAACCATGAAGGATGCCAACATCATAGGTATCATAGTTCTCTATGGTCCATAATTTTGAGATAGGTAACGGAACTAGAAGAGTTTGTTAATTCAGTGATCTAACCTTAGCATTTCTGGCCCTCTCCACTCTTTTCTACAGTATCTGTTATTTGAATGTAGTTTCTGAAAATAAAGAAACTGATTGCTAATATCCCTGGTGAGTTCACACAAAAAATGCTTCCATTTTTACAGGTGTCATTATCCTAATCCACCTCCAGCATAAAACTCATAACTTCCAGCTGTGACTTCATAACAAAAGCCCAGGTTTCATGAGTTTCTCACAGAAAAGAAATGGATAATATGGTTAAGAAACACACATAGGGAGATAGAACTCCTCTGAACATCTTTAATAATTTTCAGTGAGACATTCAGAATATTATGATGGGCCAACTGATTAGCCAATATAAAGGAATTTCAGTATTTAGCTACTTCTGTTTAATAGACTGCTCTTCTACAGAGCTTGTGTTGAGAAAAGTTGCAATAATTGCAACGTATAGAGAGAACATCCAGAAATTTAGTTGCAACTGGATTCTAACATTATTCCAGTGTAACTTATTTCTGATACAATAGTGTAGCGCTGAAATGAACTACAGTTAAGATAGCTAGAAATTCTTTCCTTGTAACAGTGTTCTAAGTTGGTTTCCATTTTGTTTATATATATGTATGTATGTATTTATTTATTTATTTTGAAGATAACAAACTAACAAAACAACAATGAAGACAAAATCAAAACAATACGAAAACAATAAATGACCTCAAAACAAAATGATAGGAATTAGTAATGGTTGCTACCTTACATACTATTACCTTCAACGAAGTTTCTCAGACCACCCGATGTAAGAATGTAAGACTGATCAAGCAATCAAAGACAGTAACTAGTAATAAAAAAGAAAATATTGGAAATGATGCAGAGCTTCACCATACAAGATGGAAGGAATTCAGTAATGGTTCTTATACTGCATATTGTTGTTTTCAGATCAGTCATTCTGATGACCAGATACAAGCGTGCAAAACTGGTCAAGAAAAAAGAAACATTTAAACATTGACTTTCCTTTCAATAAACCACAGACATTAGCAGTACACCTATCCCAGCTATCCTTGTATATATATATATATATATATATAAAAAAATTTTCTTTTTCATTTTAAAGAGAAAGAAAGAAAAACCAAAATAACAAGAACAATTACATAGACAAAATTCTGTGTCATTTTTATTGTTCTCCATTTTATTTTTTGTACTCTCATACTTTGGTAGTTCTAAGCTGGGAGCTGGTAGAGGGCCTTAATTCAAGCCTATGTTTACGGAGCCATAATCAAATACAAAGAATCTATTGATCATTAGTAAGCTCTGACTCACTACAGGACAGTTAAAGTCTAAATATGTTTAACACTGGTTAAGATCTCATATGATGTTATCAGCATGAGCGCTGGAGGTGTATGTATTCTGGCTTTGTCACTTATGAGCAGTTAGGCTTGAGCAATTTCTTAATTTTCCTGAACCTCAGTTTTCTCATCTGAAAAGTGAGGATATGACCAGATCTTAACTCAAATGCTTGTTGAGATGATTAAATGAATCAATACCTATGAAACATTTAGGTTGGCGCATAGTAAGAACTCTACAAATACTTCCTACTATGGCTTCTATGTTTCTCTGATAAGCCAATTTAAGGTGTAACAGCTGTTTGGTAGACATTTTTTAAAATAAGAAATCAGTTTTTGTTTACTCTGAAATAATAAAACCTTGCTAGGTTTCATGTCTATATCCAGTTTTTAAAGCAGATGCTATTATTCACTTTTATCCCTTGAAATGTTTATGTTTGGAACCCCTGAACTAGAAAAGCACCCACATTTTCTCTCCCCCTTTTCCTTACCACATTTATGTGGTTCGGTGCCAGAAAGTTCTTGGGGCTAATTCAAATTAGCATTCATTACAGATCAATCTAGAAAAGCTGGTTATTTATTGTCAGGTGGATGCATAAACCTTGGCAGGTTCAGAAACCAGAGTTAAAGTGATCTTATAAAGTTCCAGTTAAATCAACATGGTGTTGTGCTGGTCTCATGATGACTTTCATGAAATTACCTCTGAAATGCTAAGTATTTTCCCACTCAGAACCTCGTTCTAACTCTATAACTTACACCAAAGATCACACTGTACCTGCTCTTAGCTCTGTAAGTCTTACAAAAGCTCTTGGCCAAAAGCAATAAAATTTGACCTGACCTAATCCTGGAGTCGCAATGGATAATGTGTGTATTTTTCATTCAATATTTTAATGTGGAAATTAACTGCATGTGTCATATATTCCCCATCTTAAAGAGAGAGCTTTTATGGTTCTAATGTTACAGAAAAATTAAATACGTAAACACTCTTGTCATTTAAGACTCTTCACTTTTCTGATAGCTTAAATAAGCGCTACAAAAGACTCCTTCGGGGAAATTTATTAGTTCATTTAGTATGGGAGCCGGCTGCATGAAGTTCACCCCTATGGTTAGGTCACAGAAATGATAGCCACGGATATTTTTATTTCTTTCTCCCTGAAAAAATTTGAAATAATTTGCCTGCTTTTGCTTGCTGTATTGTTCTGTCCTTTAGTCAAAACAGAAAAAGCACTGTGGAAATTTACAGAAAAATGTTGTTCTCTTTGTCTCCTCTTTCAGGCATACACTTGAACACTTTCTGCTCCTAGGTGTGGGATGGAAAGCAGCTCTCTGGCCTTGCCGTTTCAACTGCCCTTCAGTGACCCTTAAAGTCTTTTCCTTTATGGTAGTCTTCTGTCTGTTATGGCTTTTTCCTCTGTTGCCACATTTCATTTTCTCTGGAGATAATTTTATTAAATTGAATGCTTTCGGTAGATTCATGTGGCTCAAAAACCCAAGAATTATGAACAGTTATGTAATTTCCCTTGCGTTTTGCTAGTTCTCAGATTTTCCTTATCAGCATAGATTTTTTTTTGTTTGTTTTTGTTTTTTTGAGACTGTGTAGTTCAGTCTGGCCTTGGACTTGCCATGTAGCTCAGGCTGGCCTTGAACTCACAGTGATATTCCTGCCTCAGCCTCCTGAGTGCTGGCATTACAGGCATGAGCCACCATACCTGGCTGACCACCTTAGATATTTACTAGTCTTAGATCTTACATTTTTTTTCAGAGTAAGCCTATTCAAACAGATAGGAATATAGATCCCTCCCCTCATTTTACAAAAGATATACTGTATATCTCTGTACCTCTGTATCTATTATCTATCTATCTATCCATCTGTCTATCTATCATCTATCTTCCCTACTCCTCTACCTTTTAAATTCAGTATATCTTGGAGAGCTGTGTAAGCTTTGCATTCTTGTGACAAGATACCTGAGATAAACAACTTTTAAGGGGGAATAGTTTATTTTCAGTCCGTGGTAGCTTAGCCCTGCTACCTTGGTCCATGGTGACCAAGCTGAGAGTATGCAGCACAGAAGGCATCTCACCTCATGGTATCCCAGAGGTAAGGGAGAGAGAGAAGGGATTGGGGCCCCAATATGCCCTCAAGGACGTACCCACGATGACCTAACTTTCTTCTACTGGAGTCCAGTAACTAGACTCTGCCTCTTAAATTGTGCTGCAAGCTGGTGAACAAACCTTATCATACAGGTCTTTGGGGGACATTTAAAAATCTGCTTTAGTTTGGGTCTGGAGTGTCCCCGCTATGGTTTAGATCTGCCATGTTCTTTACAAGCCTCATGTGCTTGGAAGGTGGTTGAGCCATGGGGAGCTATACTCATCAGATGAATTCATCGCTGGCTTGTTAGGAAGTCAGACTGGTTAGAGTTTGGTCAGAGGCAGGTCCCTGGGAGTGTGACCTGGAAGGATCTAGCTGCCTCCCAGGCTCCTCCTTTCTCTCTCTGCTTCCTGGCCATTATGATGTGGGTAGCTTTCTCCACCTGGCTTTCTCACCATGTCCTGTCTGAAGAAATTTTTCCTCCTCTTAAATTATTATCTCAGGATTTTGTCACAGCTGTGGAAAGCTGACTAACACAAGATTTAGAGTGCAACAAGATCTATGTTGATGCATAATTAGACTCCACACTTTTATAAATGGTTTTTGGATGTGTATGACGTATTTAACTAGTTCTCTATGGAAAGATAATCTGTGTTTTACTCTTACCAATTTTTTATTCTTATAAAAAAATCATGTGGACGTGTCATTTTATACATTACTATGTGTACCTAGAAGGTAAATTCCCCTAATTAGAATTATTGAGTCAAAAGCTATTTGCATTTGTAATTTTGAAACATATTGCTAAACTGTCCTCCATAGGGGTCACACAAATTTATACTTCCACCAGCATTATATGAAATCGACTACTTCTTAGGACATGATTTATAAAATGTTTATCAAACTTTTAAAATTTTGTATTCTGCAATGGGAAATTTTGTGACAAGTGACATCCCAGGTTAGTTTTAATGGCACTTCTTTTAAAATAGGAAACCTTACGCATCTTGTTATATGAAGTGAGATCTCACTATGTTGCCCTGGATGACTTTGAACACCTGGCTGGATTCAAATGATTTTCCTGCCTCATTCTCCCCAGTGCTGGGACAACAGGCATGTGGTACTACTGTGCTTGACTTTGAACAGCTTTGCAAAGTTAGGAGTTTTCCATGTTTTTCTCTCTGTGAACTGTTCTTTCATTTTTTATATAGGTTTCAAGAACTACCAGTATATTTTAAAAAGGAACTTATGTGTATTGTTTACTTTTTTTAAAAACCTTGCTTATAGTTGTCTTTGCTGAAACTTTTTTTTTTTTTTTTTGGTTTTTCTCCGGTACCAGGAATCAAACTCACAACCTCGTACTTACCAGGCAGGCGCTGTGTTGCTGAGCTAAATCCCCAGCCCCTTGCTGAAACATTTTTTAAGAGTTAAATTTATCCTAAATTTTGAGTCCTGGTTAAAAAGCCTTTCCTAATCTATTTCGACAAAATTTCTTCTACATTTTCTTTGAGAAGTTTTATAATTTTTATTTTTGCATTGAAATCTCTGGTTCCACAGCCTGTAATAATACATAGTTGTGATTCCTTCTGCATAGAAAAGTCTTTGATCTTCACTATCTCTATGTAAAGCACTAAATCATATAATATTAGTGAATTTATTATCTGTGATTTTGTATTTTCATTTTACTCATGATTTTTTTAAAGGTAGCGTGCCTTCATTTGTAGTCAGAAAGTATGTGCCTTAAATCCTACTAGCCTAAAGTTTGGGGAACTGTATCATTTAATAAGTTATTTTTGGCAGCCCCAAAAATAACTGTGATTGCATACTGTGATTCTAAGGGATTCTTTTGCCTAACCATGACCCAGTGTATGAGCCTAGGGCTTCTGGGGAGGGAACCCCAGTTAATTTACTACTGTTACAGGAGGTCAAAACTATGAAGACCAGGGACCCCTGAAATAAAATCAGTGAAAAGATATATTTTCTTATATATTACTTTATTTTATAAAGTTTGGTAGCACCAAAGGGTAACAGCAGGTCCTAAGCATCTTCATATTTATAGCATTATATGAAGATACTGTTACATGAGGCCTAGCATGTTTTTGCTACACTTTTCTTTATAAATTGAAAGGGCTGAGGGTTAATATTGTGTGTAATAGCTCAATTCTTTTTATATTTTTCTTGGTCCATAGTTTCTAAGAATAGAAACTAACAAACATTACACATTATTTGAACGCTCATAGGATAATGTGAATTTAGGTGCTACTAGACTTTCATTTAGATTGATCAGTCTCAATAATGCATGTAAGGGACAGTATTTAATATAGTTCAGGTAAAGGAAGAACCTGGGGTAAGATTGACATTACTATTGCCAATATTGCAAAAATGTTACCAAATTGGTTCTGTCTGCAATTGATGTGGAAGAATTCTGTCACTAATTTAAGTAGTTAACACTGGTGTGTTACTGGAAAGGACTATGGCAGTCATGTAGAGACTTGTGTTGAAGTTGTCTGCTGAGCTCACTTTGTGTTCATAAGAAACAAAATCGGAATGGGAGAAAATTTAAAAATATTCAATATTTTAACTATTCATAAAGTTTGAGACTTCAAAGTACCAACAAAGGATCTTGAAAATGTATTGTCTTCTTATTACTATGTAGGATCTGGTATCTTAATTTTCTGTATTTAAAGCTGTGTGATTAGGAATATCTTTATAAATACATAGTTAACTAAAGGTTAATGGTAAAATCAGTAACTCAGTGGGATGGTTCAACAATTAAGTTTTATTTTCTAGATTTAGTTGATTGTATCAAATTTATATATTACCTTATAATGGTAAATGCTCTAAAAAGAATATTTAAGATACTTCAGGTCTAGTACTTCTCCCTCACCCCCCAGGACGTAACAGAACATCATAACCTTATACCAACCTTGGTGTAAATCCTGCCTTATTAAACATTATGCCTTAGGCTGGGGATTTAGCTCAGCAGCACAGCGCCTGCCTGGCAAGCGTGAGGTCATGAGTTCGATTCCTAGTACCGCAAAAAAAAAAAAAAAAAAAATCATTGTGCCTTATTTTGTTAAATCATTTTGTTGAAATCCAATTCTGTATTTTGGAAAAGTAACAATGTTTTCTTCTTAATTAACAAGAATTTAGACTTTTAAAAAAAATCTGAAATCCACATTTTACATTTGCCTGTTACTTGTTATATTATTGTTCATCTGTTTATTGCATTTGTTCAATACATGAATCTAAATTGAAAAAAGAAATTTCTGGTTCCATTATATTTTATCTTCATTAAATCTAATAGTTAAATGAGTTTATTAAATGAATTAAATGAATCTAATAGTTAAATGAATTTAATTCCACTTTATTTTGTGGTGACCATCCAATAGCCTTCATATTGAATTGTATATTTTTCCCTACCAATATATGAACTACTTTTATCTTACAGTAAAATCCTGTTTTTGGAAATACTTGCAGATTTACCTTTTAATCTATTGGTCTATTCTATTATATACCCAATTTGCATTATAAAATTATTTTTGCTTTATGATGTAGTAATACCTAATGCTGCTGGAAGTATAAATTTGTGTGACCCCTGTGGAGGGCAGTTTAATAATATGTTTCAAAATTACAAGTGCAAATAATGATAACATCATCTTAGATTTATATAGCATATTACAAATTTCAAGGCAATTTCATTTATATTATCTCATTTGTTGTCTTATCACATGGAGCAGCTGAGACAGGAAGGACTACCCTTATTTTATACATGAAGAAACTGAGGCTCAGAGGAATTGAAATGCTTATTAAGGTTACAAAGCTAGTAGGAGACCGAGTGACAACTTGCCTCTTAGTTCTGTATCTTTGCCAGTTTGTGGTTGCATCTTGCAGAATATCTCAGATTTTTTATGAATATCTCTCTTCATCAGAGGCCTTGTTCATTCCAGTAGATTAACTGTGTGCTACTGAGTTCTAAATCTGTGGAGGGTTATCAGCATTGTTTAACTTTTGGGTTGAGAAAGGAACTAAATCATGAAACTGCAGAGTGGGAGAGTAGGAGACTTGAGAGGTCACAGGTTAACATAGTTGTTTTACAAATAAGGAAACCGAAGCTCAGAGTAGTCGGGATCCCACACCCAAGGTCATAATATATATGTCAGGGCTGAGTCCAAACTCAGAGATAGATCTTTTTGTGTGATTTCATAACGAAGAGGAGAAAAATATTGAGTATACCAAACTGAAACAAATCGTCTCCATATTCACAAGCACCTCCATGGCCACAAATAAAAGATGCAAATTAAATAACTCACTCATTCAGCAAATATTGATATACTCTATGCTAGGCACTGTGATACTCTAGCTTTAAAATAGTGAACTGAATAGGTATAGTTCCTGTGTTCCTGGAGAATACAGTAGGGAGAAAAACATCGAGTAATTAATATATGGAAAAAGATAAAATTACAAAGTGTGGAAAGTACAGTGAAAGAACTTACATGATGGTCTCAGAGCATGTAACAGGAAGATCTAACTTAGACCCTGGAGTCTGGAGCATCACCTGCGGCTACATCCCTTGTGTCCCATGTGGTTCTCCTTGGAGACCTAAGTTTTTATGGGTCTGTTGGAAAAAACACTGGTCTGGTCTTATCCCAGTCATCTCGGAAGAGAGAACTGAGGTTTACTGAAGAGCTACAACTTACTTGGGAGGTCAGCTGGCTAGTAAGGGCCCTGCACTAGTACAACAATCTGCTCATTTCTAGAGTAGGGCTCCTTCCTTGTAGAAAGCCCTCCTCATGCAGGCCCATGTGAGCTACCAAAGTTGGCAGTGATACTATCCTTTGTGGCTGTGGACTAAGTCTCCATGCTGCCTTAGTTTATACCATGCCGTAGTCAGCACTCTGGATAGAACAGACAAACCAAAATTTTGACACACACTGGCGAATGGTGCTAGGCATTTAAAAAAAAAGTTTATCTCATTTTCCTTGAGTGGTCCATCAATTACTGTACTGAAAAGTGAGATGAATCGCCATAAAACCCAGTTCACATTTTAAGAAATTAAAGCTCAAATCCTTTTGTCAATAGCCAGCCCTTCTTTAGCAGTGAAAAGTTTGACCTAAGTTCCCTTGATAGTTGTTCCTATCCGGTGGTATAGTCCTTAAGGTGTTATTTACCGGAAGTGGAGATGGTTGACGGGAATAGAAGAAATAGAAGAGGTGGAACCCCATTGCTTTAGGTTTGGCTCTTACGCAGGCAGCTCTTGTGTTTCCTGCGCTTGGTGTGGTATGTGAATATGTTTCCATTTAATATGGGGCCGTAGGATTGGGTAGGGGTGATGAACCTTCACCTATGTAGTTGCTATTCCTTGGTAAAATTTGAGCTCTTTGACTCATTATATCTAGCTTGGTCTGGAGTCTGGATTTTACAATTTCAAACTTACAATTTATACTGTAAATTTAAATGTGCAGTTGCAATTTAAAAATTTACAATTTTATAAGAATATTTTCAATTTCTTTCTTTTCTTTGAGGGTAGAGTGGTCAACCGGGAGAGTTTTAATGTTATTTTCCATGTCCACATATAACTTTCTGCAACTGTGTGACTCAGAACTCAAGATGAGAGAAAACCAGCAGAACCTTCCTTTAAAGAAATACTCTAAAATGTAAGGAAAATTCTAAATGCAGAGATGTTCATGGCAGCAGAATTTATAATAGTGAAAAAATGGGAAGCAGCTCGAACACCTAACAACTGAGAAAGAACAAAAGGCATGTTGATACATTTTATGTAATATTACTGTACATAGTGAAGCATTAAAACGATGCTTCAAGCAAAATTCCTAACATAGGAATATGTTGATATGTTGTGGGAAAGCCGGTGGAATAGCATAATTACTGAGTAGAGGCTTTCAGATCCATGATTGGGGTTCAATTTGATTAGCATTTTCTGGCTGTGGGACCATTAGTATGTTCCCTCTGAGTCTTAGACCACTCATTCATGAGGAGAGGATAATAATAGTACCTACTGCATAGGTCTGAGTGAGGTAGAGAAGAAGCACTGTTTATAAAGCTCTGAGTCAAACACTGCCCCATAGTCCTAGCTCAAATGTTCACCATTATTATTACATGGATGATCCCAGCTTTGTTATACGTGTGTCAAAACTACCAGAATTTCCTTCAAGGAGTAGATTTTTGGGGATGTTAACACTACGGGTGATTCTTTTGTCTCTTTAAAATTTTCTGCTCTTTCTGCTCTGCAGTGTCTACAATTATTATATAAGCTTTTGCATTTATTCTCTAGAGCTATTTGTCTTTTCACCCCAGAACTCCTTTTGATCCTTTCTGTCCCCCTGTGTGTCTCCCGGAGGCCGTTCTCTATGCATCCCTCAAATGCCTCATTTTGGGTGTCCAGCTCGATCAGCCAGTGCCTCAGTCTGGCTGGGTTTGTGTCTTTTCACAACATAGCTCCTGACTGGTGCTCCCTAACTCCAGCTTTCAATCCCCCATCTACAAGAATAGATATGATAATGGCTTTCCAACGTAGCTGGTCCTGTGTACTGCTCACCTTTCTGCGAAGACTTCCTTCCTTAAAATTTTTTCGTAATTCAAAATGAGTGTGGCTTCTATAGTCTGCAGGGACCTCAGCTAATTTAAGGAGCCTACATCACTTTTATAACTGTAAAAGTTTTATTACCGCAAAGCACCTCCCCTCTCCCCACCTCCCAAAAGGAAGCTCTTTCAGGGAGTGGAGAGGTCCCTCAGCTTACAGACTTGAGGGTGATTATTTTTGTTTCATTTTTGCACCCTCACATGAAATTAAGCTTCAGGCTAGAACACCTATTTCTTAGAAAAACACATTTTCTGCTGGAGAAAAATTCTAAGAAAGCAGTCGCGGGCTATTGACAAACTATAACGCGGCAAAGTGACTTGGCCAAAAAGGGTTTAAAAGAAAAGCGTCTGTGGGGAGAAGGTGGCCTAGAAAGTAGGTCATCGTCTCCCGTGACAGCTGTGGGTCCACTTGGGCAGTCAGAGGCAGAGCTTGGTTCGAACTGGCAGCGGCCTTGAGTAGAGAGCTGCTTCTGTGGCCATTGAGAACTCACCAGCTCCCCAGGGCATCTGGGTTTAGAACTGCCAGGCTCCCAGGGTAAGTGACACGGTGTATCAGCTGAGGATGGGGGCAGGATGGTCATAGGAGGAGGTGATGGGGCTGCTGTGTGTGAGGATTGGGCTTTTGCATAGCGCTGTGTACTACCACGCTCTTAAATCCACGGGCAGTCATACTTTTCCCCAGAAGGAAGTGGGGAGGAATCTCACAGTTGCACTGCAATAAAGAGCTGTCTGGTGGGTCTCCCTCTTCACCAAGAGGCTTCATGGCTCCAACGCTCTGGAGGAGGGCAGCACGGAGAGGATTTATAACTGGTGATGTGGTCACCTTTGTAGAGCCTTTTCAGGAGCAACTATGTTGAAGACGGTGAGCTTGGCGGAGTCTCCATAGTGCAGAAAGACGGCGCCAAAGACAATAAGGCCTGCTTGTCTGAGAAGAGAGCTGGGACTTCTCATAAAGGAAAGAGGGAGAGGTGAGGCTCACTGGAGGACCGTGTGGGACAAGGCCAGTTAGGAACACTTGCTTTAACACTTTATTTTCTTGATATTACAAAGTTAATCCTCCTACTGGTGAGCTTTGCTTTCCCCCACTAACCTCTAAGCCTCACAAACAAGGGGAGCGTGCTTATTTTGGCCACTGTTGCATGCCCCGTGCCTCACATAGCACCTCCATGGAGACACACTTATTTGTCAGCTGGAGCGGAAACGGATTCCTAAATGTTAGGAAGCTCCTGCACTGCTGGACTAGGAGCTGCACAGATGCAGGAGCTGGACTGATCTTGCCCGCTGCCATGACCGTGGTGATTGGGAAAGGGCCTGATACACAGGAGGAAGCTCAAAAGTGTGTACTAAATGACGAGGGAATGAGTGAATACATACATAAATGAATGAAGGAGTAAAGGAGTGAATGGCCATTTGACCCGATGGCAAAGACTGAGTGTGAAGCATCTTCACTGGGCCGACAGTACCTAGCTCAATGGCATCCACAGGTTCCTTCAATAGCAATAAACACACAATAAACAAATACCTGTTTTTACGTTTTCCTTTGGTCTTAACACAGAGGTTTTGCTCTCCCCTTTCTCTCAACTAGAGTTTAGTACAGTTCAACAACTGGCCAGGCTCTATGCATGGAGGACATGCAAATTAATAAGACAGAATTTCTTTTGGCATTCAAGATGCGCATATAGCCAGGCATACAGATGAATGCAGTGCTGTCTAATGTTTTCAGTGGAAATGGACACAGAAGTGTACAGAGGATGTCCTGTCTGGTTCTGTCAGGGTGGGAGGTAGAAGGCAGTGAAGGCTCTATTAAAAGGCGAAGCGAAGTTTTAAAGGATGACTAGGGGTCTGGCAGGCAGAGAAGGCAGCTTGAGAAAGGCAGAGTATGTCTCACGACAGAGTTAAGGCTGAATTTTCCACTGTGCTGTTGCATGCAGCAGTGTCAGATAAGAAAAATCTGAGGTGGATTCTTCAGAGTGTTGTGTCCAAATGACAAAAGACGAAGGCCTATTGCTGTCAGAGCTACTCAGACCTTGAGCTGAAGATTTTGGTCAGCTGTGGGTCCCACAGTAGAGAGGAAAAGCCACATTCTAGAAAGATTCCAGAAGAGGGAAACCTATTTTGAAGACAGGAAACTATGTCATATGAAAGGAAGAGGAGCTTTTTCTTTATAGCCTGAGGAAAATGACCTGAAGGAGGAGAGGGAGGGATGTGGTAACAATCTGCAAACATTTGAAGAGCTACTGTCCAGGATATATATTTTTTTCTTTTTATCTAGGACACAACTCCAAAGGGCAGAACTAGAATCAGTGAAAAGTTATAGGCAAGATTTTGCATATGCAAAGACCTAGCACCATAGCAGGCACATGTTAAATACTCAGCAAATACAACATTCTTTCTGAAACTTGGTTTATGTAGCTTCTCACACTAATCTGAAATCCACACTCTGGAGCAAAGGGATTGAGAAAGTAAGATAGACTCTGAGCCTGCTTAGTGGCCAGACTGTAAATCATCTTAACAGTTGTTTATTTATTTTTTGTCAGTTGTTAAATTTTTCCATACTGTTTTAAATACTTGGAGCAGACTAAGAATTCCTATAAGTATGTTTTCTGTGTCTGCAGTGTATTCATTTTTTTTTCCATGACTCAGGCAACCTGATTTTAAAATGAAGCACATAAGCTGTAGGGGTTAGAAACTCCTCTTCCTGTGGAAATAACTGCCCCAACCTGAGTGGCACATCCCTTATGTGTAGAGATGGCTGAACTTAGGCTGGCAGACTTTCTCTAAGGGATGTGTGGAGGCAGGGCAGAGATGGGAGTTTGGACTGTCTGATGACTTAGTTTTATAAACCAGGCGCTTCTCTAGGTAGTGCGTAAGACTGATCCATGCATTTATTTGTTAATTCCCTTGGAAAAGCTTTGTAACCCAGGATTGCATTGTAGTTAGAGACTAGGCCCGAGAGCAATATTGCCTGGGTCCAATTCACTGCTTTGCATCTACTTATTATGTGACCATAGGCAAATTTCTTAAATTTCCCCTTACTTCAGTTTTCTCAACCATCATTTAAAGGTGATAATATGACCTTTTCTGCATATGGAGTCAATCTCAAAAAGACATTTTGCTTTAATCTCCAGCTTGCAATGACTGATTTGGTGGGCCTTGCAAGAAGCTCTTTTACAAAGCTACAGTGATAAAAACAGCATGGCACTGGCACACAAACACACATGAAGTTCAATGGAACAGAACAGAGGATACAGAAACAACTGCAAGTGTGTTTAACTATTTGATTTTGGACAAAGGGACCAAAAGTGCACTGGAGGAAAGACAGCTTCTCTCATAAATGGTGCTGGGAAAACTGGCTATCCACACGCCAGTGGATCTAAACCCATGTCTCTCACCATGTGCTAAACTAAAAATAGATAAAAGAACTAATGTTAAAACAGAAAACAATCTGCTGGAAGATAAAATAGGTAAAACTCTTGAAGTCATAGGCATACACAAGGACTTTCTGAACAAAACCCCAGTTGCACAGGAAATAGTACCAAAAATCAACAAATTGGATCATATCAAATTAAAAACTTTCTGCACAGCAAAAGAAATAACCAACAGAGTGAAAAAGCAACCTGCAGAATGGAAAAAGAAATTTGCTAGCTCTTTCTTAGACTGAGAACTAACATCTAGAATATATAAAAAACGCAAACAAATTAGACCACCCCAATAAAACACCCAATCAAAAATGGTCAAGTGAAATGAATTGACACTTCACAGAAGAAAAAGTACAAATAGCCAATAAATACATGAAGAAATGCTCAGCATCGTTGGCCATTACAGAAATACAAATTAAAACAACACTGAGATTCCATTTTATCCAAGAAAGAATGGCCATCATCAACAAATCAAGTAATAACAAATGCAGGTGAGGCTGCCGGGAGAAAGGAACCCTTTTTCATTATTGGTGGAAGTGTAAACTGATACACCCGCTGTGGAAATTAGTAGGAAGATCCCTCAAAAACTAAAACTAGAAATTCCATCTGACTCAGCTGTTCCACTTTAAGGTGCCTTCTGGAAAGAAATGAAGACATCATACTGTATTGCTAAATATGTAATCATGCTTATAGCAGCACAATTCATAATAGTTAAATCTTGGAAGCAGCCTATATATCCATCAACAGATGAATGGCTAAAGAAAATATGATATGTATGCACAATGGAGTTCTACTGTGCTGTAAAGAATGATAAATTTGAGTCATTTGTGAAATGGATGAACCAGAAAACTATAATGTTAAGTGAAATAAATCAGTTACACAGGTTTAAATACCACATGGTTTCTCTTCCACGAGAAACCCAAATTATAAATAAAGAGCAAAATAAGAGATAGATAATGGGATGTATGGAGATAGATGTTTCTCAAATGGGAAGGGATCAAGAGATGGAGGAGGAGGAAGGGAAGGAATGGAAAAGGGATGAAGGAGGAATTAAAATGTGTTACATACAGGTACCAAACCCACACAAGGAATATAAGCAGTTTGTACTGCAAACAGGTACTACTGAAAATTTTAAAAAGGTTCTCTGGCATGAATCACCAGTGATTTGAATGTGCTGCTCAGTTTTGGAAGTCCTGGTCTAAATATTCTCAAAGTTCCAGGAAACATTTTTCTAATGAAATGTTCACCCATGGCCAAATTACATTTGGGAAATCTTTTATTAGATATATCAGATAGGAAAGACTCTAAGAAGTCCTATACTACAGAAATGTGTTTAACTTAAAACATATGTCACACAAATAAACAGGTATTTGTTGTTAAACATTAATTTAAAGAAAAAGTGAAGAGAATGATAGAACTGATAATTGTATAAATTACAAGTTTGTAATTTGTAGGGCCTACCTTATAATAGATACTTACAAAATGCTTCTCTGAAGAAATAACTTTTAATAGAGACCTGAATAATCATAGGGCTGGTGAGTGGGATGGGGCAATATTCCAGGCATAGGAATCATCATATACAAAGGTCTCATGGAGGAAGAGCAAATTTAAGAACAGAAAGAAGTTCAGTGCTACTAGAATGTAGCAGGTAAAAAGAAATAAAAAAGACAGTATTTCCGCTTTCAGGGAATATGTACTATAGGGAAAAGCATGCATATTCTAAACATTTCTTACTATACTATGGGCCTGTGATTTTCCAAATATATCACAAGAAGAAGAAATCGGTGTCAGGAGCAGTTCTCACCAGCTGATATAAAAACCCAGCTTCATGTTTGTCTCTAGGTGACTTTCACAATTTTTGCAATAGCAGATATGCTTTCACAAGTATATTGGCTTAGGCTTATATTGGTATTAGGTCATGTTTTCTGAGCATACATTCTGGGTAAGAAGGAAAAGTGACTTGGATATTGGATCAAGATGGAAAACTTACAACCTTATCTACTGAAATATATCCTTTAGACAAGCACAGAAGCCACACATACCCACTTCTCTATCCATCGGCTGCTTCTGGCAACCATTAATATATTTTTTATTTCAGTGATTTTGTTATTTCAAGCGTGTTACACAAATGGAATCTTAGAGTGCATAGACTTTGGGGATTGGCTTTTCCACTAAGTGTAATTCTGTAAAGATTCATCCAGGTTGGGTGTGTAGTTTGTTTCTCTTTATTGATAAGTCATGTTCCAGGGTGAAGATGTATCATTGTTTAAGTATTCACCACCTGAGGGTCAAGTGGGTTGGTTCCAGTTCTTTATTATACATAAAGCCATTGTAAACATTTGTGTAGAGGGTTATGTAGGAGCATAAGCTTTCATTTTTCTGGGATAAATGCTTACTCCTACAATCAGTAGAATGTATGCTAGTTGCATGATTAGTCTTTTTTTTTTTTTAAAGAAATTGCCAAATTTTTTCCCAAAATGGTTGTCCTATTTTTACCTTCCCACTAGCAACATATGAGTGATCAACTTTCTCTAAATCCTTGCCTGCATTTGGTGTTGTCACCATTTTGTTAATGAAAAAAATGTATTTATTTTTATTAGTACATATTAGTACCTAATGGTCACATTTATGGAGGATTTGCACATGTGCATAACAAATCTTGGTTCTTCTTTTCATTCCCTTCCATTCCCCTCCCTCCAATCATTCCTATCCCATTTACAAAAGCTCTGTTTCCATTTTCCCTTTCAATTCTCTTTTTTTTCTTTAAAACTCTTTTCCTTCCCTCTTCCTTCCTCATCTTTTGTTCTCCCCATTTGAAAATGTCCTCCCTATTTCTTAATATCTATTCCTATTCTGCTCCTTATTTATATTTTGGGTTTCTCACACCAGAGAAACAATGTGATATATAAACTTGTGTGTCTGATTTATTTCACTTAAGATTATGGTCTTGTGGTGTATCCATTTGCCTGAGAATGTCTCAAGTTTATCCTTCTTTATTGGAGAGTAGTACTTCATTGTAGATAAACATTACATTTTCTTTATTCATTCATCTGTTGATGGGCATATAATCTATTTTTGTGATCTAGTTATTATAAACAGTGCTGCTGTCAACATGAGTATGCATGTATCACTACGGTATGATGACTTTAAGTCTTTTGGTAAGATAGCTAGAAGGAGAACAGCTGGGTCAAATGGGACCTGTAATTTAAGTTTTTTGAAGAATCGCCATACTCCTTTCCATAGTGATTGTACCGATTTACACTCCTACTGACAATGGAGGAGTGTTCCTTTTCCCCAGAAGCCTCCCCAACACTAGCTTCTTTAACAAATAGTGCTGGCAAGTTGGCTTTCCAACATGCTTAAGATTGAACCTAGACACATATCTCTAACCATGCACTAAACTAAAATAAAAATGCATCAAAGACTTAAATATTAAGACAGAAACACTGGAATATGGATATGAATATAAACACTGAATATGCTGGAAGACAGAATAGGCCAAATTCTTGAAGACATAGGTATAGGCAAAGACTTTATGAGCCAAACCCCAGCTGCACAGGAAATATTACAAAGAGTCAACAAATGGGATCACATCAAATTAAAAAGCTTCTGCACAGCAAAAGAAACCAGCAACAGAATGAACAACCTACAGAATGGGAAAAATTTTTGCCAGCTATTCCTCAGGAAGGGACAATAACTAGAATATATAAAGCACTCAAAAAATTAGACTCCCCCCAAATTTAAAAGCCCAATTAAATGTGGGCATCTGAAATGAAGAGACACTTCTCAGCTGAAGAAGTACAGGCGGCCAATAAGTATGTGAAAAAATGCTGAACATTTCTGGCTATTCGAGAAATGCAAGTTAAAACAACATTGAGATTCCATCTCATGCTAGAAAGAATGGCTATCATCCAGAAGTCACCATTTCAGATATTTAATACTGTGATTAGTGCAGGGTAATGTTTTATTGTGATTTTAATTTGGTATCAGGGAACCAAAGCAGAGAGTACTCTGGGAGAGGAAATAGGTACTACTGGAGAGTAGAAACCACATTGAACGGATCATCAAAAAAGAACTGAGAATATAATGGTAAGTCGTGTAGGAAATGGTAAATAATCGAGAAATGAGAAAAATATAATTGAGTGTGGAGGAAAATATATAAGAAGGAAAATGTACGAAAATATATAGGAAAGGAAAGATAGGAAGGTAGTATCAGAGTACATTATCTACAATATCAAAATTTCTGCACTCATAATAGCATAAATGCTGTTGGCAATTAAAAATAGAAATATGTTGACAGACTAGGAGAGTGCAGATGAGAATGATATGAGAGAATTAATTCTTTTCTGTTACAGTTATAATTACATAAATAAGGCAAGCTATTGATAAATTAAAAAATAGCCATAGAAATATATTAATGAAAGTAGCAGGGTAACTACCAGAACTAAGTAAGTTGAAAGTAGCTGGTTCTGAGAAAAAGGTGGGAGAAATAGAATAAATGGCTATTGCTTTGCACTATAAACCTTTCACTACAATTTTTTAAATGGCATTTTTATATTACTTTGGGTAAAAATTTTAAAAGTGTATTTAAAGGGTGATAGATTGATTAGATCAATAAATTAGCTATTTTGTACTCTTCTCGTTTTGAGACAGGGCCTCTGTGCAATTCAGGGTAGCCTTGAGCTCACTTTGTAGCCCACGTTGGCTTCGAACTCACAGCAATCCTCCTGCTTCAGCCTCCCAAGTGCTGGGATTTCACGCGTGCACCACCACACCCAGCACTATGTACCCTTTACAAAAAAATGTACCTCAAATGTCATAGAAAGGATGACAATAAGGGGAGAGAAAAAACAGCAGTCAAATAGGAACCTTCAGAAAACAGTGTTAACTACAAGCAAGGTAGAGATGGAGGCAAACTGCATGAAGCAAGACGAAGCAGCTTCTCTCACAGATCAGACACTTTAAAAGAAAAATACAAAGTACTTCAAAAGCACACCTGGGGGCTTCGGGCATAGAGCTCAGAGGTGCAAGAGCCTGCTTGGCAAGCACAAGGTTCTGAGTTCAATTCCTGGTACCCGCCCCACACGTCTGTACCCACGCTTCATATTCAGTGGAGTTCATACATTTCTCTTCAACTGTCCTCTCTAGCACATAGAGAACTGATTCAGAACTTAGCCTCAAGCAAGAATTTTAAAATGTCCCCAAAGGATACACTCCACATTTTAAAATTTTCTTACTAAATAAAATTAGAAAATAACATTAATAAATTTTCTTAATAAAATTAGAAAGTAACAATACAAATACAGCAAATAAGATCTGGGTAGTTGGAAATTTAAAATGATTTGTGAGGAAACTCTTAGATTAAAGGAGTAATGAAACAAATTACAAGTTGAAATAAAGGCTAATTACAGCACGGTATTTTCACTTTTTCGATATGGATTTTTTGGGTGTGTGTGTTTATAGACTTAAGTACATGGATTATAAAATAAGGAAAACAAAGAATCAAATTAAGTTTTCAAATTAAGGGAAAAAACTAGAAAGGAAACAAAAGTGAATCTATAAAAAGTAGGAGGAATTGACAACATAAAAAACAAAAATTGCAACTTTTAAGACTAAGTTTTTTTATCTGTGAAAAGAGAAAACTTTTAAGTCACATACCAAAGGTCAGATAACGAGGAAGCTGAATTTCAAAATTAAGTGCATCTGACTCTGGAGTTTACTGTTCTACTACTTTTCATTACGCCTTTTCTCTCTTCCAAAGAGAAAGCAAACACAGCTCAATAAGAGATTGTGAATAACGACTTATGTGAAAGATACATATGACAAAACTGCCAACTCAGTGATGTGCCAATGTCTTTTTATTGCAAACATCAGGAAAATTCATACTATCATATTTTGGGCTAAAGAAAGCATTCATGTTTAAGGAACTGGCTGATAAGTTCCTTAGAGAAGAAACTGTGTATCCTCTAACCATCCTCAGTAAAAGTTACAATTTTGAAAACCCAAACCAAAATGTTAATAAAATAATAAATTTGACAAAATATAATTTTATGAATAGAGGGTGCATAGACAATGTCAATGGAAAAATATTCAACAATTCTAAGAGAAAAGGCACACACAATTTTTGAAATATTAAAAAAGGGACTATACTTACGAGATTTAAAGATCATATAATAAAATGTGTAGCACTTGTCAATAATCATGATTCAGATGCAACGGATGACTTTTTAGGAAAAAGATATAAAAAAGATGTAATTTGACATCTGTTTCTTATGTAAAATAAAACAAATAGAATTGTTCTTAGCAAGGTGCAAAGAAAAGAAAATATTCTTATGCTGGTAAAGGGTGCCTACCAGAAATCTCCAGTAACAGTGTATTAGTGGTAAAATATTAGACGCAGTTTTTCAAAAGGAGATAAGTGAGACAGACATCAGCTCTCACAGCTATACGGGGTGGGAAACAGAATTTACATCGATTCTTGTCAGTGAGGTGAGATTAGGAAAAGAAAGAAAAATATTAGAAGGGAAGAGACAAAGCCATTATCCTTGAAGATAATATGCAAAACAATAAAATCTCATGAGATGCAAGACCATCTAAGATGAAAAAACTAATAGAGGTTTTGGGAAACCAGCCAATTAATGACTTTTAAAAAACCTTTGTGATATTCTTTTTTTCTGACCTATTCCAATCAAAGAGCATTTTGAAAAGAGAGTTCCTAATTCCTAATGGTCACAAACATTGTAAAATATATTTGGCATTAAACCCAGTAGGACATAGAGGAGAGACATGTAAAGAAAATGGGGCAGATGTGGTAGCACACTCCGGTAATCCTGGCACTTGGGAGGCTGAGGCAGGAGGACTATAGCAAGTTCAAGACCAGCCTGGGCTACAAAGTGAGCTCAAGGCCAGCTTGAGCTGCATAGCAAGACCCTGTCTCAAAAAAAAAAAAAAAAAAGAAGATGATTAAACTGCTCTGAAGACATAAAATTTAACTTAATTACAAAAAGATGCTCAAGGATGGAAAATGTGCCCAAATTAATTTAGGAATGTGATGCAAGCCCAATAAGATTTTAAAATTGAACTTGACAATCCAATTACAAAATTCACTTGAAGAGAAAATGTGTGTACATAAAGGCGTTTGGAGAAAGATTACCTGGGTGAGGGACTTGTCCTGCTAGATGTGAAAATGTGTTATAAGCTACTGTGTAGTATTAGCACAGGTATAGATAGACCAATGAAATCAGATATGTGAAGGCATAGATTCTTCCACTTCTAGTGAACTGTCCTAGAAAAAAAATATTCTCACAGATAAAACAGAGGCAAGCATGAACACAAAGACTGTAACATTTATAACAGGAAAAAAATTAAAGACAACCTATAGGAAATTAAAGACAATCAATAGGAAAATAAATATATGTCTGTCTATGAAATAGGAATACTATACAACAGAATAAAGGAGATGTCTATGATGTATTATGAACTACAAAAATATCAAGTTTGAAAAAATTCCAATGGTAGGATTAGGTAAATGGTCTGAGTTAGACTTGGGATCTTAAATCTCCAGTGAAGGCCTACGCTCTAAAGGCTTGGTTACTGATCCGTGGTACTAGTAGGAGGTATTGGGACCTTTAAGAGGTAGGGCCTATGAAAGGAAGGGACACCACAGGGTTACTGAAACCCTGCCTTCTCTTCTTGGCTTTTCTTTTGCTTCTTGACTGCTGAGAGGTGAGCTCAGCTTCACCATGATATTCTGCCTTATCAGAGACCCCAAAACAATGGAGCCCCGCAACTCTGACTGAAACGTCAAGAACCATGAACCCAAGTAAATCTTCTGGTTTTAACTCATTTTAAATTGGCGCTCTCCGATATTTTGTTATAGAGATGGAAAGCTGATGAACACAGGATGATGATATTTATATTAGAGCACACAAAACTATAATCTTTCTGTTTACAATCTTTATATTACTTCACTGTGCAGATGTGTTCCGAGAAATGCATTCTTGGGCAGTTTAATTATCGTGCAGACATCATAGCATGTCCTTACCTAAACTGGGACGGCTGCATCCCTAGTCTTGGCACTGCTGTGGCGTACCTGGTCTCTCATTGGCTGCAATGTTATTCTTTCTGTGTTTGTCTTATGACCGCGCATCTGTGACAGTATAGCTATGGGTACACGTGCATCAGGAAGGGTGTGAAGGACATCGTCACCTCCATCACAGAGATGAACTTTGGGACAGGGATGTGAGACTGGGGGAAAGATGAAGGAGGACTTTGACTTTTTCTTGTATAGAACCCTGCACTGTCCTGTTGGAGCGCTAAAATTGTCTTAAACGGTGAAAACAAGAAGTTACTTTTACAGCATCACTTACTGAGAAACAGGTCCTGAGGCGGTTCACGATATCGTTGGAGAATAAATTGGCTGGATTCTGACAACTCAGCAACTTGTAGCGGAAACGGGAAGTCTTAGCAGCTTAGGCAGAGTGACTCCCGCACAGTGCTGCTCTGTACTTTCCCCGAGCTCTTGCTTTCACTGGACCCGCTGTTTGCCTTTCCTCATGTGTTTCACTGCTCAGCTCACTTCCACATTTTCACCCATGTGCAAAAAAATGTTAATCCACTGAATTTTAGGTTCCCCGGACGTAACATTTTCTGCTTCTCTTTGTTGCTGTCATCTGCAAACCTTTGGGTTTATCTCTCCCTTTCCAAAGCCAAACAGGCTAATGAAATCATAAATTATTTTGTTTCCTTAAATTATGTCGCTGCCATCTACTCATGTGGCTAGCTACTTTATAATTATGATGAGGTCAGTTCTTCAAATACTTGAATGTGAAAAGATATTCTTTAACGCAATGTATTTTCTTGGTAGATAAATACCTTTGCAAGTACAAAATACAGGAGGAAAAAAAAATAGGGGTAAAAAGAACATAAATCACTGAGCAGTGTGAAGCCACACCCTCTGAAGTCAGGATTTTTTCAAGTCTTGTGGAAAGATGACTGACACTCATTATAAATGAATAACACTGAAGGCTTTAATGTGTAAACGGTGGACTCTCCCTCCTGGAAGCTGAAATGCCCCAGGACGTCTTCCTGGAATTCTCTGGCCTCCTCTCTTTCTAAGAACCCGGAGGTGGTGGTTGCCAGAGGCATTGGCAGGTCTGCTATCAGCTCCCTGACCGCACTGGAAATCTTTGCAAGCAGAAGTGTTTCCTAAATTTTTTTTTTTGTTTTAAAGACAGTAAAAAAATAATTAAAAAACAATAGAAATGTCACCGAATTTCACTAAACAAGATGATAGGAATTCAACAATGGTTGTTATAGTGCATATTGTTGTCGTCAAATTAGTTGTTCAGATTACCAGATATACGCATGCAAAACTGGTACAAAAAAATAAAAAGAAGAAAAAAAATTTAAGCGTTGACTGTTCCTTTCAATAGACCAGTAGAAATGAGCAGTATAATTATCCCAGCTATCTGAGATTCCATCTCACCCCAGTAAGAATGGCCATCATCAAGAAGTCAACCAGTAACAAATTCTAGGGGGATTGTGGGGAAAAAGGAACACTTCTCCACTGTTAGTGGGAGGGCAGACTGGTACAACCACTATGGAAATCAGTATTGAGATTCCTCAAAAAACTAGGATTAGAGGTCCCATTCAACCCAGCTATTCCCCTTCTGGATATTTTTCCAGAAGAACTGAAAATATCATTCTACAGCAATATATATGCACCCATGTTTATAGCAGTGCAATTTGTCATAACTAAATCTTGAAAACAATCCAAATGCCCATCAATTGAGGAATGGATAAAAAGAAGTGGTATTTTTATACAATAGAGTATTACCCCGCTATGAAAAAGATAAACTCGAGGCTTTTATAGGTAAATGGGTACAACTAGAGACCATATTCAAAAGTGAAATAAATCAAACCTGCAGGTGTAAACATCATATTGTCTCCCTAGTGTAAGAACCTGAAAGAGTAAATATAATCCAAAAAGTACAATAGATACTGTGAAAGGGAGAGAAACTGCTCAAAAGGAAGGACCAACTAGGATAAAGGAAAGGGGAAAAGAAAGAAAGAAGGAAGGGAAAAATGTATATGTACATGCACAGAAATGCTCTTATATTTACAAAATGAGATCAAATGAAGAGCAGTTAAACCGTGTGCTTTTATGAGGTTTTCTTAGCAAAGAAGTAGGACAGTGACTTCTAATCTGCTGGGGAGCAAGGTGGGAAGAGAGGTAGGGAAGGGTATGTTCAGAAATAGGGTAACACTTACAGGCTGCAGAAACTAATGCAGATTCTCTTACTTAATAAATCTTAAATGCATCACGAGTTTAAGGCCCACTTAAAAAAAGGAAGAAAATATTTTACCCTTTGAATGGAAGACAAATGCTACACTGAACCTGTAACAAGATGTGCTCCTGCGCACTCCCTAGCCTTGTAAAGAGCAGCAAAAGCACTTTTTAAAATGTTTTCTGCTTTGGCCCTGCAGAAAAATAACACATAATCCGTAATTGAGAGATTCGGGCAGGTAACTCAAGGCTATGTGGAGAAAATGTGTAACTGAGTTCTGGAAATGGTCCAAAGCATCAGCAATTAAAATAACTCTGACTTTTCTTGGTAAACCATGGCAGTTGGAGAGATGAAATGGAAAGATGCAAGGGATCTTTGGGTCAAAGGAGAAAACACCTAGAAACACCCTTTGCCCTTGTATTCAGGGCAAATGAGGACAGAAAACTGTAGTGAATTTCACTGAAAACAGTTTCCTGGTCTTAAGCTATAATTGCAGCCTTAAATCTCTTGAATTGTGACAATGGTTGGTGTGGTATGTGGTGCTAGAGTGTGAAGAAGGTGTGTAAAGAGATGCTCTGGAAAGATTTCTGTATATCAGCGAACTCTTAGAAAATGTTGTCTTGAAATTAGTTGTTCAGATTACCAGATGACAGTATGCAATATAATAACCATTGGTGAATTCTGACCCTGTAGGGAAGCTCTGCATCATTTCTAATGTTTTTTAAAACAATTTTGTTCTCTTTAATGATTCGATCAACCTTGCATTCTTACATCTGATAATCTGAGAGACTTCGTTGAAGATAACAATATGCAGTATCACAACCACTGTTAATTTCTATCATTTTGTTTTGAAACCCTGTATCATTTTTCTTGTTTTTGTTTGGTTTTGTTTTTGTCCATGTTGTTGGTGTTTTGGTTTTTTTAAAATTCTCTTTAAAATACAAAAAAAAAAGAAAACATGTTGATGAGTTGAGTATAAACATACGAGAAACAGAAAGATTCACATTTTTCTCCAAAAATATACTGGCAGAAGCACGAAGGGGGAAAACAGTTGTTAAAAGAGGCTTGAGGTTTCACTGAACCCAGAAATTCTGGAGAGTAGGGTGAGACATTTTTGCCAAACCCTAAGTACTACAGGATCGTTTCCTCTAAACAATCAGATAATTGCCATTTCATTCTGTGGATTTCTCAATTGTTTCTTCTTTTTTCTTTTTTTTAAGCAAACAATATAATTAGCCTTGTCTCAGGGTAATTTTGCTAATATTTCCACAATTAAATAATTACTTCAACCCTTGAATTAAAAAGCTGTCTCTCTGGGTACAGCTGGTTTGAATAACCCCTGAGAGCAGTCGGGTTAAGGACTCTATTTATGTCCTTATAAATTATCCCAAGGAAATGTACTCCATAAGGCAACAGACAATTCTATTTATAATGCTTAATTAATCCTCTTCAGTCACTAACAGAACCCATTTGTGACCTTTTGTTTCAACCTTACCCAAATGCAAGTCTCCTGAGATGAGAAATGTTAATATGTGAACGCTGATAAAATTTGCTGGCATTACGGTCAAGTATTAAATAGCTGGCAGTCTGGATAAATTAGCTCCTGGTAGCTCACTAATCAAATATAAGAAGGGAATGGCAAATGGAACAGCACTGATGAAACCCTTTGTCAAAATCCGGAGCTGGAAAGAGGTAGAAGAAAGGAAAATGACCGTGTCTACCACCGCCTGCAGCACTTGCCCTGAATGCCAGTCTTGGCAGATGAAACAGCCAAGAGAAAGCATTAGGAGTGTTGTAAAGGTTGGCTGTGGGAAGCCACCCGGCTGGCTTCATTACTGTGCTGTTGTTAATATCCAAGGGCTGCCTTCTCTTAGATTGACGCAGAAGACCTAATGCCAAGCAGTTCAGTCTTGTCTTACCTAAAGTATTACAGAGTGGAATTAGATGGAAAACTCCCAATACCCAGCAAGGTATAGGGTAGGGGCAGAAGAGTGTTTTCAGATACATAACAAGGCCCTCTTGGGAAGAGAAAGGAAGACATACTCCTTGCGTGAGCATTATTGCAGGCAGAGGGAACGGTAATGATGGGAATTTGTAAGTCTGCCTATGGCCTGTAGGATGCAAAACTGTCAGGCTTCAGGGCTGTACAGTGTCACTCTACATGTCCTTGTGAATCACAGAACTAGATCATATTCCCTTTTGTCCTTTACATTCAACAGTCAACAGGGCTGGGGATATAGCTCAGTGGCATAGTGCCTGCTTGGCAAGCGCAAGGTCCTGAGTTTGATTCCTAGTACAAAAAAAAAGAGTCAACAGAATGGGATGGCTCTGGTTCTGCCATGAGCCTATAGGTGAATCCTTCAATCTTTTATTCCCTCAGGTTTTTCACCTGTAAAGTGGGAATCAACAGTCCCTACTTCATGAAGTAGCTGTGAAGTTTGACTAGAATTCACACATGTAGTGCCATGTAAGCATTGGCTCTAGATCTCTCCCTCTGGGCTTTTCCTGTCCTTTCCCAGTGCTGCCCTGTAGCCAGCTCAGGCTGTCACAATCTCTCTGCTGAATAGCTCTCTTTATTGTAAATCCATATCTCTCCCAATATATCACCTGTAGTATTGACACTTCCAACATTCAGAAACCTACCAGTCATTTTATATCTATCTCATTTAAAGGCTCTCCAGAACTCATCGCATAAAGTTTAGAGTCCTAGACCTTGATTACCAGCACCACAGTACCCCGCCCACGGATCCTAGGCTTACTCTTTGTACCTTTCACTGCACCTTCTGAACCTGTGCTTCTCTGGAACCAATGCTGGTTTCAATTCCCTTCACATCAGGTGTGTCTGACACACTGCCCTGGCCCTCTAATAACACGACCTCACAAGATCTTAAACTTTTAACATTGATTTGTGACTTTTAGTGATATTTTTCATCACTTGATTGTGTGGTACTGGAAGGTAGACTATGTTTGAGACAGTGGATGCTATGAAGGGGAAGGCAAGGTGCAACCCTAACTCAGCCTCATGAGCCAACCACACACAGTCTGTGGAAGCAAAACCCATGTGTATCAGATGTTGCATGCGCTTGTGTGACTTGGTGATGAAAATGTCGTGACTACTGATGACAGTTATTTCTTTTTTCTTTTTTTTCTGGTACCGGGAATTGAACTCAGAACCTTATGCTTACCAGGCAGGCACTGTGTCACTGAACTTTATCCCCAGTGATGATAGTTATTTTAACCTACCTACATATGTACTTGTACCTGTGAGGACAGGTGTTTGTTGTTACTAAGCAGACATGTAAGTTTTCTTTTTTAGCTATTAAACTTGGGCTTGTGTTGTTTTTAGTGTTATAATAAAATAAAAATATAAAAAAGGAAGCTTTGATTTTTTATATACATCAACTATACTATGTATTTTATGTGTGGCCCAAGACAATTCCTTTTCCCTCGGTGCAACCCAGCTAAGCCAAATCCCATGTCTTTCGGTCCCCTTATTCTCCACTCTGGTCTCTGTGTTTCCATATTTTTATATCAATGCTCATTGTTCTCTCCATTTGGAATTGCTCTCCACCAGTATCTTCCAGTCCAAATCCTGACCGTCTTTCAAAGTCAGGCCTGAATGCCACCTCTAACCTGGGGCCTTTACTCTCCCATTACCATTTTACTTTCCCCTTGGTCTTTTCCGACCCCAGTGCGCTTCACCTGGTATTACAGTCATCGATTTATATGCCCCCTATTTATGTTCCACATTCCAGCCTTTCAGCTCCTTGGATCGGGTCTGATTTTTCAGTATGTTCCATATCCCAACCCTATGCTCTGCACAAAGCAGACACTCTGCGAACATGAATGGCACATTCATTGAGAAGTTTGGACGGACAGCCTGGTCTTGTGGTTCATCCTTTCCGTGACTTGTTCTCAGTCACCTTATTGCTCCTTCACATGTGTGCTTACTTTAGTATTTCAGCTGCGAAAGTAAATGGGATGAAAACGATGCTATCAGCCAGAATCCCAAACACACAAAATGCACAATCAGCTTTCCAGCCACAGATATCCGTCTATGCAGACGTGGGGAGAAGATAATGGGAGCGCAGTACCTTTATACCTGGTCACTACAGCCGCATTGGCGCTGAGAGGCTCTTGGAAGCTGACAGTGAGGGACACGCTGCTGGTTACGATGAGACAGGCGTTGGTTGGGGCCTCGGGGGCTCCTGGCAAAGAAGGAAAAACACAAGGATCTTCGCTTAGCAAATCCTTTCAAACAATGTTCCTGACTCTTCAGAGGATACCTGGAAACATACACTATGGAAACACTGTAGAGCCTGATAGTTTTGCTTTTGAACACTCTTATTAGAAGTCTCAATGGCTTTCATTTGTTGCCACTATGGCCTTGTTTTTCTTAAATTCTTTTTTATTAGTACACGTGTGCCATGCGTAATGCTTATGCTCCTTGTGGGGAGTTGGTGCTTGTATAGAACACACCTTCATTTTCCTTCTCCTCTGTCCCCTCCTCCCTCTATGTCTTGATCTTCCTCCCTATTTGAGAAACATCTATCATTCCACTTCCTGTTATCCATCTTTTATTTTGCTTTTTATTTATATTTTGAGTTTTTCATAGAAGAGAAGCCATGCGATATTTAAGTTTATGTGCCTGATTTATTAGAACACCTTCTGAAGGGGTAAAGAATACCGGTGAAGCCTTCTCAAATTGTTCTGGGGACATAATAGGAGATCTGGCTGGCCCAGCAAGAATGGGACAGAAAGTGACAGCAGCTTCCTATTTAGATACAGTTCATAAGATACTGTCACAGAAATCATATCCTGGAGACTCTGCAGCCCTGCTGGGGGAAAGGGCAAGGAATAATACCGTCACTTTTGAGATGAAGAAACCAAGGGTCAAAGAGGCCAAGTTTCTCGTTCAGAATATGGTCAAGACATACAACGGGATGAAAGCCCATAGCTTCTGATGCCTGACCCTGGGTCCTGTGCAAGATAGAATTCCAGCTCACTTTGTCTTGGTCTTCTTCCTCTTACTTCCGGTAGTGTTTCTAAGAAAAATTGTGGGCACACGTCGTGCCTAACTTCAGGCTTCAACAGGCTAATGATTTTTAGTGTTCCTTAGCACTCAGAAGATGTTTTGTAACTTAGAAAATTATGAAATCTGACATCAAGTCTGAAAGCATGTCTCTTTCTAGTATTAATCTGTCCTAAGCATGGCACAGTAGCAAATACACTTCTTAATGCAATTGCTGAGCCTTTGTAAAAATCCACATACCAGCATTGCTGAGATTATTACTGTTGAAAGCAACCTTTCATTAATACTACTTGAGTTATTTTTTCAAAGAAAAGGTTAGACCTACATTTGGTATCAGTGTAGAGTGCTACCTAAGAAAACATTTTCATTGCCTTTGGTCTTTTTCTATGTGAGATTTAATTTGTTCATTTGAAGATTCTCTAGGCAAAAGCAGAGAACTTCAGTTGAATGAACTGAATTTTCACTTCCGTATTTAAACTTCAAGTCTAAATTTTTTTGTTATACATAACAAAATACAATATTAATATTTCACAAGTGTTGGGGCTGTATATTTTGCTTTTATATTAGGGGCTGCACTAAGCAGTACTTTTCACTGCTGATGAGCATTATCCAAAAAGGTTTTCCTTAAGTTAACCAGAAGAATTGGTAAAGAGAAAGGCCTGCTGACAGAAGCATAGTTCATGGGCAGATTTGATTGTCTTCTATTGCTCATATTAATTGAAGTTCAGTTTTTAGCTCAATGTAAAAAGTGCAGTAGAGAGTTGAAAACAACTTAAACTTGAGCTTGCAGCACAAACTAAGCAAATAGACAAATACTTTTCTACCTCCACATCCCAAAATACAGCCAATTAGTGGATCAGACCATTCATGTCATTAGACGTTAGGGTAGAGCTAGTAGAAAGTGCTAGATGAGTGTGACATGGTGGAGGGGGGCCAGGAGAACCGAGGTCTCACAGCTATGGGCAGAGAACCTATCAAGAGCCAGGAAATCAAGCAAGACAAAAGACCCTTTTATGGCTTCTCAGAGCCCTTGCTCTAAATACTCTGACAACAGCCATCCATGACCCTGGAGAGTGAAAAAAAAAAAAAAGTCTTTAAAAGAAGGCCTGGCTGTCTCAAACCAAAGTAGTCTAGTGAAATGTAGAAGCCTTCTGAGTATACTTACTGGCATGTTCGAAGCCTGTTTTCATGCGTCTGTAGAGCCGATACCTCCACTCCCAAGCTTTCAGCTGTTTCTCTTTCTCTGTGTTGTCCAGCGTGAATCCTTCATTCTCCACCTGGGCAGACAGTTCACTCACCCTGTCCTGGGCTTCCTGGACCAGTGTGTTGAGGTGCATTGCGCGGCTTTCCAGGCTGACAACTAAGGGGGGAGAAATAGGATGACTCCTCTCTTTCTGGGGAGATGCTGCTGCATTGGCAGGCTACACTTAGGAGTGTACAGTCTACTATGGGTTTAAAAAAAGCCAGCACAGAGCGGGGTCAGTATTCATTATGAACTACCTTATTATGAAAAGGTCTAATTAGTGACATTCACAATCACATTGAGTGATAAATTCATCAAATTAAGATATTCTCAATTGCTCTCTGGCCCTCCTGTCACATACATTCAATTAGTTGCTTGGCACAGTTAATCACAATTGTACAGATTTGCTTCCAGGACATTGAGAGACACAAACACATAGGGGCAAAAGCTCTATATGGTTGGAAAAGTCTTAGGAAAGGTTACCCAAGAGGCAAGTTGTATCTTGCCAAAGTTGTTTGTTTCTGTTTTTGTTTTTGGTAGAAGCTGATACAGATTTTGTGCTCTTACCACATTCTGCCAGGGGTACAGAAAACTTTGTATGTGTGCTTTAGAGGTATGGTTTTGTTATTATTGATTTATTTATTGCTAGCAAAGTATTGTGCAATGAGCATCACGGTTGAGTTAGTGAGTTCTGATGGCTGAAAGACTTGGGTGTGATTACTTTTGATTGTGGTCTGGTTACTGGATGAGTTTTCCAGAGTTTTCCATGAGTTTTCTATGCCCAAGGGGGCCAGTTTGACCTGCTCGTCCTGCCAAAAGAGGCTGTAGAACTTGGCATTTACGTTTTACTTAATGCATAATAATCTTCATTTGATTTATGTCACCTCATTTATCTAATCCACCCTTGTGTGAGTGAAGGTTTCAATGATAGAATTTTCCTTTTCTTCTAGTCCTTTAGCCTGTTAATGGCTCTTAAGCATGTGAGGGCCTGTGAGATCACCTGGTCACTTCAGGAGGAGTCCCTCATGGTTAGTGACAAGGAAGAAATCAGCCTTCTGATGGAAATGTGGTGGGGGATCCCACAAATAGTGAAATAAATCAGAACTAAGGTCTATAGATTTGTTGCTGAAATATTTGATAGTCCCTGTAACCTAAACAATATTTCTCCCTGGAGGGTGGGAAAGAAATTCATCCATTCATTCTGCTAATGAAGGGGAAAATATGACGAAGATAACTGCAGTGAAAATTTGTTAGGTGTATTTTGAAATGGAAATTAGGTGGTTACATATTCATATTCTCTGTGTTCAGAGGCATGTTTGCATTAATTACAGGAAATGAATACTAATTTATGATTGCCCCTGCGCACCATCAGTCTAAATTTATTTACAGATGAGGTCAATGAAAAATTAGTAGACTCTTTTTTCTTTTTTTTCTTTCTTTCTTCTTTCTTTTTAAAGTTTCTGTTTAGAACACTCAAGACTGTGTTTTGCTGCAGATTTGTCATGGTTCATGAATGTTGCTGTTGTAGTCAATCATCTCACTCTAAATACTGTCACACTTTTTTTTTAAAGCCTCAGTCATGAGCCATGACAGAAAAATAAACAAATAAATATAAAGCTAAAAAACTCTTTCACTGAGCAGCTACACTATGCAGAATCCCCCGGGAAGGCTAAAGGAGGCCAGAATAAATGATAATATAAGTGCTGTGGATGTAGGGAAGCAATGATGGTATATGGACGTGGAGGTTTTGGAGAAAAAATACACACACACACACACACACACACACACTCAGGCACACACTCCAGTGGAAAAATTGGCAATATTAGTAGCCTCAAGGTGCAATTTCCTGGAGTAGTGAGATTGACAAGTCAGTACTAAATGCTGTTAATTTAACTAACTTCAGATTAATGGTAGAGTCTGCTATGACTGAAACCCTCAAACACAGTCTCATTATAGCCTTGCTGGGAAGGTCCTAAATATAGGCATTGACAGTTTAAAACAAATTCGTATACATTTGTGTATTTTTAGACATAGGTTAGGCGTCAGAGTTTGTGTCACAGTTTTCAAGTTGATTAATTGACCCAGTAACTGCACCCTCTACCCAGTGCCCCCCTCCTCCTTCCTCTCCAAATTATAGAGAAAATGGGGGAATTGTCCTTGTGAAGTTATTCAGTGGCCTTTTATTGTAAGCCTGATGTTTGAATTGCATGCATGTGTCAACACTTGGGTGATAGACACATGATTTATAAAAATAAATTTTTCTAATACTATGAAATCCCCCCCTATTAATTTTTATATCCACAACAGTTATTACTGGTGTGAATTCCAGGTGGCATTTCAGATGGACAGCTTCTCTTGAGCTGTGCTGGGCTCTCCTGACATTTTTTCTGCTTTCTCTAGCACAACCCATTTCTTTTCTGCACCTTTCCTGTCCTCCTAGGTTTTAGACTAGATGCAGTTGGAGTTGTGGTAAAAGATAAATCATGGTAGAATGTTTGACCTCTTTCAAGACCACAAGGAAGCGCCATAAACTTATAACCAGATGGGCCTTTCAAGATTAATTACACCCCTTGTGTTCTTCAAAATGGGATACACGAACTCCAACATAACACCATAGTGATGATGGCGGGGTGGGGATATAGTGGCATCTCCGAAGCTACCATATGAATATCCGGGTCTTTCTGGACTTTCCAACTTTGCATGCAGATTTTGATGAAAGCATGTTATTAGAATTAGAGACACACACATTTATTATAGAGGAGAATGGAAATTTTGCCAAACTTCGAAAAGTTTTTAAAAAGACAAATGATACAGCGGTCTCTCCCTTTTTTCAGGTCCAGGCCTCAGGAGCCCCAGCAGAGACCGTCACTTGCCTCTGTTGTCCGAGCTAATTTCTTGGACGCGTGAGAGAGGCAGGAACTGAGCTAGTGGTTTTCAAGCATTTCACTAAGAAAATCTTTATGTATTTTTCCAATGGATTTTTTTATAGCTGAATAAAACACTCTTTTGCATGAATTTTTTTGCTACCAAACCAGCTGACTTATAAAGTAATCATGTTTGTCCTTATTATTAACGACCTATTTGAGTGCCAATAGAAGCATCTGTTCAGATGAGATAATCAACCTGAGTTAAGCAGAAGCAAGGAAATATAATTGTATTACACTAAGTAATTTTATCTTAAATAATACAGTGATAGGGTAGGCTTTTGACTCTTTAGAAAATGTCTGGGAACCCTATCCTATTCTTTCAACCCAGGAATGGGAACCATTTACATCTCCTTATTTTAAAGATGAGGAAATTGAAACCCAGGAAGGTTAGACACGATATCCTTAAAAACCTTCAAAAGCGCATCGAACTTCTGTATAAATCAAACGGCGTATGAATCAACCTATTATTTAAATACTGCAATTTTCTAATCACTGTTTAACATGGGATTGGTGAACTCACTTTGGCTGGCTGGTTGGGCTCAGAAAATAGAAAGGTTATACCTATTTTATGACTGATTTTCGTGCCCATCTCTCTTTCTACTGTCCAATCATTTCTCCTTCACTTTCACCCACTGGATATTTCCCCCCTTGAATCCTGCACGCCTGCTCTTTGAAAGTTTGGCCTTTTCTCCCACTGCGGTTGGACCCTTCTCCAGCCAAGACTGTCCCTGGGAGCAGTCACAGCCAGCACAATAGAGGGTCTGTGGGTGTGTGGCAAGCAGTCCAGCTGGGGTAAGACCACTCTGTGCTCCTGAAGCAGGCGCCGTGCTATTGTGGTGTTAATTATCAACAGCATTTCTACCACCCAGTGCTTCTGAGTGGGTATTTGTTATAAGACCTGCCCAGCTAATTAACTATGGGGGGGGGTGGGGGTTGGGCGGCAACTTGGTGTTCAAAGAATACAATTACAGTTACTGTTTAAGCCCTGAGATAAATAATGATCACGGGCTGAATGGATTTTCTTCACTACTGGAATCTAACCTATGATCACCAGCTACTTACTATTTCTTAATTTTATCCTCATCCCAGCAGGTGATGAATTAGGGCTGCGTTGATAATTGCTTAAAGCTTGAAAATATAATGTAGGTAAAATGTAAACTAATTTTAATTTTTTAATTGAGGACTTTACAGAACAACTTATTTTGTTTGCTTGAAAGGAATGGAAACAATGGACTCCTTTGTAAATTACTAAAATATGGCACTTTGCCGTTCAGCGACAGGTTTTTTATGAACAACGTTTTCCTTTTTTTTTAGTGGCGAGAAAAATGAGGCCCTAAGACAATCATTTAATCTCAGTGGGAGGAGTATCCTTACAACTAACCTTTGAGGCCTCTTCCCAAGGCCCCTTCATAAGGGGAGCTCACTGCTTCCTGAGGTAGCCTAACCAATTTTCATATGATTCTGGATAGTTTCCTTATCTTAAGCTGAAGTTTGCTTTTTTACTATTTTCAAAAGTGGAGAAAATTCATACAAAGCTTTGGAATCCTCTAAACCAGTTCTGCTCCTAACCGATGATGAACCTAGCTGGTTACTCCGCTGTATTGAGCCCAAGTACCTTGTCTGTGAAGCTAACATAATAATGGCACCCCTCTCATAAATTGTAATAATAATAATATTTGCAAAGAAGATTCTCAATTAATAGAAGCTCATATTATTATTAGCACACCCATTGACTATATATTTTTAGAGACCCTCAAAAATAAAATACTTGTTTTAATGAAATAGCTCAATGTTCTTCCATGAAAAAATGGTCCTGACTTAGATAAACATTTTCCATCCCAGATGCTGTTTAGAAATACAATATGCATTCGTAAGGGTGTCAGATTCAACCCTTTCTGTTATTTTCAATGATAAAACAAGGTCACTTAGGCATATTGCCCTGAAAGCCAATATCTTCTGGGAAATCGAGGAAGGCAGTTAATAAAATTTATCTTTACTGATCACAAGAGGAAACTAACAACTTCACAACTGACTTGTTTTAAAGTAGGAGTATCAGAAGAAGTAATATAAAGGTATTCTAATGATTAAATGTGTTAAAATGGCTAATAATAGAGAAACTCAAAACCTAAGCTCCAATTTACCTGCCTTGTTCAGGTTCGGAACTTAAAACTCACTATGGCTTCACTTGGGTCTCGACCTGTTGTTTTATGTTAAGGTTTTTCCAAGGATTTTGAGAATATGGTTCCCCAAAGACTTCAGAGATCCAGAGATTAAATATTTCATGTTGATTATTACAGAAATTTCTTTGTCCATAATTCAGCACATCTGGGCATGGGCTCAAGAATGTTCTTTCCTGCTATTTTCTAGCAGAATTTGCTACTTTCTAGCAGAATCCTTAATATATAATAGGGGTTTACCACATCCTTATTACATAGGTTAGATTGAAAGCGAGATTCCTTAACAAGACAGCGTCAGTGCTGGGGATATAGCTCTGCGGCACAACACCTGCCTTGCAAGTATGAGATGGTGAGGTTGTGAGTTTGATTGCTGGTACCACACACACACACACACACACACACAAACACACACACAAGAAAAAAAAGACAACAGCATCAGAGACACAGAGGGGGACTTCCTGAGCAGGTCTCACCAAACTCAAAAGGGCAAATGCATATCTTCCTTAAAACAAAGAAAAACACTTGAATAAATTATTTAGGAAATCCAAAGCAGATTATTTAGTGCTATCCTAGGAGGGTTACATATTAAACAAGATAACTGTGTTTTTGGCCAGGCATACAATGGGAAATACATCATTTAAATTTCCTAGTAGTGACATTTTAAAAAAGGAAACTAATTTTAGTAACAAATTTCAGTTAGCTCAATATAGCCGAATGTTATCAATCTATAATGTAATTGATGTACAATTATTAATTAGGCACTAGTTTTGGTGCTAATCCTTTGTAATTCAGTATAAATGTTATGTTCAGAACACATTACAATCTGGACTAAGCACATATCTTTTTCAAAATTTTATTGTAAATTGATATTTATAACTGTATATTTTAATGTGGTACAAAGTGATTTAATAATTCATGAATACAATGTAGGATAGTTAAGTCAAGCTAATATATCCATCATCTGAAACCCTTCCTTCTTTAAAAATCAGCACTGGAGGTTGAACCCAGGGCCATTGTATTGAACTGCATCCCCAGTTCTTTTTATTTTTTATTTTGAGACAGGATGTTGCTAAGTTCCCCAGGCCGGAGTTGACTTTGTAATACTCCTGCTTCTGCCTCTCAGAGTCCTGGGGTTACATGTACACATCATCAGGCCTGGCTGAAATCTTTATCTTTTGTGACAAAGGTATGTAAAATGTACTCTCTTAGAAATTTTATTAAAGTGTGCATTTCAATATTATTGACTGCATTCACCACACTGTGTAGTGGATTAAAAAACTCCATATTTCTCTGTCTGAGATTTTGTGTGCTTTTTCTATCATCTTTCCATTCTCTCTACCTCTGGCTGCTATTATCATCATTCTGCTTTCTACACTGAGTATGATTTTTTAGATTCCAATGTAAGTGAGTACATATGGTATTTGTCTTTTTGTGCCTGGCTTATTTTACTTTCTAACAGCTCTCTTCCATCCTACCTATATTGCTGCAATTAATAGAATTTCCTTTTTAAAGACTGAATAATATTCCATAGTGTATATATATGCTAAATTTTGTCCATCTATTTATTTGTTGGCACACTTAATTGGTTCTATAATTTGGCTGTGGTTGGCTTGGAACATAGGTAGAAGCCACATGGTGTTTACATAATGACTTATAAACATAAAATGGTTAATCCATTCAGTATTTTAAAAAATCATTCCCTTCATAAGAAATAATATATCCACATCCCTCAAAAAAGTGGCCTTGGGATTCATTCAGTTCAGTGAAATATTTATTGAGTTTGTAGTGACAGCTGGGGATGCAATGATGAATGAGACAGATTGTGCTCTTGATAGACCTTACATTGCAACGCAGGAGTGATAGCAAAAGAAAATGCTGAGAAAAATAATAAGTGCTATGCAGAATATTACAATAGAATTTGTGATTATAGAGTAATTGTTTAGACTTTGGACATGGTGACTGGAGAAAGCTTCTTTCAAAGATTTCCTGGTTTTGCCAAAATATGAATGCTAGGGAATTGACCACATAACGATCAACATTAAAAATCTTTAAGCATTTCCAGTAGAAGGAACACCTAGTGCAAAGGCCCTGTGGCCAGACAACCTGGTATGTTTAAGGAATAAAACAGTTGGTGGTGTAGGTGAGTGGCATGCAGAAGGAGATGAGGTCTGAGGAATGAATTTGTTAATTAGGGTAATAAAAACATTTGGGCCTAATTTTAGAGATCTGCCTATGGCTGTTTCTTTATACACTCTTAATTGCGCAAAATTTTTGTCTTGTGGGAGTGGATCTGATTTCAGGGAACCTCTCTAAATCATTGGAGGCCTGGGCTTGTGAACAAAGAGAATGACGATGGAGGACAGTGCTGCTTTGGAACAAAAATTAGGTGTGATCATGCAATGAGTTTAATTTTCTCATGAACAGACTCTGAGGACAACGCCAAAGTGCTTTGTGCAATGGCAGCACTGTTACAGTGAGCACGGCGTCTCCCAGGAGGATCGGGTTAAAGGGTAACGTTCACTCGGATTGCAGACTTTCGGCTGTGTTTGTTGACATAAAGCCAGCCTTATTAGTTTATAGTCACACCTCTTAGACGTGGCCTGAACCAGTCCCGGCACTGACAGGAATCCCTGAGGACAGGCGAACCTAGAGGGTGCACCCTGACCAGTGCGCCAAGAGTGAAACACTGGTGTCTGCACCGTCCTCCGGGCAGCTCTGCAGTCACGTTTTACGAATTCTTGGTGACACTTAGACGGTGAGAGAAATGAGTTTACCAAAACACAGAGGGGAGGGGTGGAAAGGGGTCTGGAGAGATAGAGAGTGCGGCTAAGAGAAAAGGCACCCAGACTTAAGCTGAGAAAGTTACATGATTCTTACTGGTTCACGTTTTTGATAGTGTAAAAATGGAAACAGTCAGGTTACACTGAAAACTGTTCTACAGCAGTGCCTGGGATGCAGGAGCTGCAGCCGCAGCAGCAGCAGCCACCGCAGCCGCAGCAGCCGCAGCAGCAGCAGCAGCAGCAGCCGCAGCAGCCGCAGCAGCAGCAGCAACAGCCAAGGGTACCTTAAAGTATAAGGTATTGGGCAGCTTCTAGGCTTTCCCCATGTATCTAACAGGTCTGATCCATGACTTTGGAAGTAAATCCCTAAACCCTACTGTGTCCTTGTGATTCCTGTTAAGACATGGTGAGGAATTTCTTCTGAATTGTGTTGGGGTCCTTAGTTGGCACAGTGAAGTCAGCATGGGACTGGTTTTAGGAAGGAAATACACAGGAAAAGGGAAGAAAGAAAATGAACTGTGTCTACTATACACATAATGTGAGTGTGTACATGCATTTAAAGTCACTGTTTGTGATTCTCAGCAGTGTAAGATAGGACTGAGATTTTGACTGAAACTTGCTGAGTGTCTATTATGTCCTAAGTACTGGAGTTGAAGGATTAGAGAAAATCCATGTGAGTGACCAGATTTGCACAGGATAAACGCTCAAAAGGAGCTTGTTTCTTTAGGAATAGTGCTCCTGGGGCCTGCATGGTGCCAAACCAGCGGCAGTCTCAGGAAGGCAAGGCCTTTGTTGACCATTCAGCAAACTCCCCCTGGAGATAGTTGGGCTGTGATTGGAGGATAGGGGCAGGATATTAGTGAGTCAGAAAAAGGGAGAGGTGTGTGATGCGGGGGGGCTTTTATAGACAGAGATAACAAGTCCTTCTCAAACAGCAGCTGTTCAATTGCAACTTAGAAATCAGCAATGGCATAGCTGAGGGGATCTTATGGTCCCTCCGCTCATGGGCTTCCCTCGGGAATCCTTTCAGATCCTGTGCCCGTGTCCTAGCTCGACACCCTAGTCTGCAGGGAAGTACTTGGGATTCTGCTTCAATGATGGCTGATACTTTTTTTCAAGAATGAATATTACAGCTCTTCTCCCTACCCTCAGGTTCATTTTACAGTTTTAGTTACTCACAGCCAACTGTGCTCCAAAAATATTAAATGAAAAATTCTAGAAATAAATAATTTGTCAGTTGTAAGCTGCGCACTAGTCTCAGTAGTGTGGCAAAATCAGCACTGTGACAAAATGCTCTGTTTTATCTCCTTTGTCCACTGTATCCACGCTGTATACATTCCCTACCTGTTAGCCACTTGGTAGACAGCTCAGTAATGCAATCAACTGTCATGATATTGCAGTGCTTGCATTGGGGTAACCCTAATCTACTTAATATAGTCCCAAAGTGCAAGAGTAGGGATGCTTAATTGTTACAGTTGCTCTGATTTATTATTAATTTTTGATGGTAGTCACCTATTGTGCCTAAATTATAAATTAAACTCAATCATTGATATGCAGTGTATGGGGAAAACACAGCATAGATAGGGTTTGGTACTACATATGATTTCAAGCATCCACTGGGGTACTGGAGTGTATTCCCTGTAGGCAGAGGAGGGACTACTTGTGTCATTTGCCTAAAGGTGGAACATAAAACCATTGCTAATGAGAGAGGGCAGATTTATCTGATGATTCAACAAGGCTACTGTGCATATATTATTTATTGTCAGGGAAATGTGCAAATTTGGGTGGATGCTTCTGGGACTTTTCCCATGAATAAGCACAAGTTCCTGGTTGGGTGTCAAGCCATGTTTATGAACACCTCCATCTAGCTCTACTGAGGAGTGAGTGACTGGAATACAGGTCTGATCAATGACTTCAGAAGTAAATTCCTAGGGCTGGGGATTTAGCTCAGTGGCACAGTGCCTGCCTGGCAAGCGCAAGGTCATGAGTTTGACTCCTGGTACCAGAAAAACAAACAAACAAACAAGTAAATTCCTAAACCCTACTGTGTTGTTGTGATTCATGGTAAGAAATGGTGAGGACTGTAGAGGAATTTCTTCTGAATTGTGTTGGGCTCCTTAGTTGGCATAGTGACCAGACATAGGGTTGATTTTAGGATGGATGTACGCAGGGGAAGGGGAGGAAGAAAATGAACTATGTTAGAAACCTCATGCTATGCTTTGAAATATGTGACAGTCATTAAGAGAGGAACAGATGGAGAGCCAGGAAAGGAAGGAATTGAGCATCTACTGTGTAAGAGTGATTTTGCCAAAACTCTTCTACAAATGCCAAAGCACTAAAAAGACATCTGGATTCAAATTATGGCTTCAGCACCTGTTAGCTTCATAATGTGTTAGGTGAACTATTTGATTTTTCTTCTAGTTTCTTCCCTGATTAAATGAGAAAAATAATACCCATCTCTCAAGCCAGTTTTGAGAATCAAGTAAGATGATGTAGACACATGCATTTTTGTGTGTGTAAGACACACTAAGAACTTAAAGCCTCTTTGTTATTTTTCTTCTATGAGATCCTGCCTCTTTAGCTCCTTGGGAACAGTTTACAGCAGGTGTTTGCTTATCTCGTTCTGGATGGCAGAATGGTTTTTCTCATGGGTAGGCTCAAACTCATGAACAAAAGCACTTTTCTTTCTTTTGTACTTGATGTAGAAAGTGAATTAAAAATTCCTGAAAACATTCTATTCTTCTACTCTGCCTCCCTTCAACACAAATGTCACCTTGGTGCGCAGAACAGAATAAAGAATTATACCATCGGATTTTAGCAAACGGGACAAAGAGAAAGATACAGGGGCCCAGTGGCCATCTCTTTTCATACTGGTTATTTGGAAAGGGAGTAAGTTAGTGTCGAGGGACACCAGGTATTGGTATCCTATTAATTTTGCTAGATGTGTAACTATTAGCTAGTCACCGAATCCCTCAGAATCACACATTTCTCATCTTCAAAATCAATTTAATAACATTCTACTACAGAGTTACTATAAAATCCAGACATAATGTGTATGGAGACCTCATAGGCCCTCAATCAATATTCCTCTGCCATTTTCACACATGTGTGGGTCTGGATGTAGTACAATCCACATCTTCCCATGGCTCATCTCTATAGGCTCATCTAGGACCTAACTGAACTATCACCACATTGGAGAGGCTTCCCTTGCCTAACCATATCGAAAATAATATCTCCCCCATCAATCTCTAGCTGCTTACTTATTTCATTTTCTTCATAGAGTTTATTATTTGAGTTTTTGGTTTAACTTACCTATTTAATTGCTTACTGGAAGTTTCCTACTTGCTTATTGGAATTTCTGACTTCTTGGGTCAACTAGGTGATTTAAATGTCATATTTCATGGAAGCTGAAACTGTCCATCCTTTACAACTTTGCGATGATATCATGGTTATCATTCCAGCAGGAACAAGTTACACTGGGGGTCTCTTGCACAAATATGCTTTTGGTTCAACTAGAAAGTACTTGAGTTCTTTTATGGAGGTTTAAATTTGCACAGGAGGGCTTTGGGAAGTTGGGAGTCTTTTTGTCTTCAGGAAAAATGCAGAGTTCTTGGTTGTCTCTCACGTAAGTAGGACTAATGCTTCCTCTATCCCAGTGTAGGATGGCTGTGTAGCATCTGGATCAAAGGTCTCCTTGTTCCTGTGGAATGGGGCTCAGTCTGCATTCTCTGCGTCTAGACCCTCTGAATCTCTTTCTGCTTCTCTTTCCCTGAATCTATGGGGTAGATGTTATCACAGGATGAATTAGGAGGCAGCAAATGTGTCTTTTTGATTTAGTGCCCCCTTATTTGCCCATCTCTCAAAATCCCCCAGTTCTGTAAAAAAAATCAGTGCTTTGACTATGGAGCTCTTTTGAAGGCTCCAAATCCTATTGAGTCCAAATCCTCATTCTCTTTGACATGGATGTGGTGAACTTAGCATTTTTCAAATAAAGATTTTCCTCATACAAGGATCTGCCTCTGGACCCAGTCTTTGGGTGGTAGTGGCTTATGAAATTCAGGAGCAGAGATGTGACCTCTAATTATATATTTGCTTACTTCTCTTTCAGCCTTCTGGGCCTGACCACTCGGAAATAAGTGAATCAGTCTTAGTGAAGCTAACAGTTTGATGAGTTTACTTTTTTCTTTTAGGAAGCATAAAATCTGTGGCCCAGAGCCATTGTGGTCTTTGAGTCAGAGGGTTTGCACTAAGGGGAATGTAAGCGTACCTCATGATGGTGTGAGGATTAAAGGAGTCCATACATATAAAGTATTCCGTATAGTGCATGGCACAGGCTGAAAGCTATACGATATTATCTGCTCCCCTCCTGGGCGGGGTCTGCATCAGCCCCAGAGCAACTCACTCTACAAGTATTACCCAAGGCTTTACTTCAAAATAAATCCAGAAAGAAGCCAGTCACCAAAGACCACACATTACATATTTCCATTATATGAAAAGTCTAGAACAGACAAGTGTATAGAAACAGAAAATTTTCTTAGGACTGGAAGTAAAGGGGACACTGGGAGTGATGGCTCAACAGCATGGGGTTTCTTTTAGGGGTGGTGATAGCTGTACAATTCTGTATATATATTCACCAAAACCCATCAAACTGCACACTTTCAATGGGTGAGCTGAACTGTATCTTAATGCATCTGTCAAAATGTATATTCAGAATTCTCCCATTGGTCAGCAACACAGTCAAACTTGTCCAAGCAACTGCCAGTGTGTTCCGGATGATTAGTGTAGTCTCCCACGTGGTTGTCTTGATTCCACCAGTCCCTCATCACCATTCATTCTCCACAGAGCATCGTAGTGATCTTTAAATGCCAAGGATCCTATGGCATTCATCCGTCTATGATGCTCGCAGTTTTCCCATCAAGGGAAACATCTTGGCATGGCCTCAAGGTCCTGCACCATCTGGTCCCCCTGGCTCCTGCCTCAGCCATCACTCTCCCATGTGCTACTTTGCTTTGGCCACACTGGCTTGCTCATTCTTCCACCCCATGAGCCTCATTCCTGATTGCCTTAGATCCTGCCTAGCTGCGCTTCACTCTGCCCAGAATTCGACTCCTGCATCTTCCCATGGCTCATTCTATAGGCTCATCTCAGACCTAACTGAAATATCACCACACCAGAGAGGCTTCTCTTACCTAACCCTATTGAAAATAATATCTTCCCCATCAATCTCTAGCTGCTCACTCATTTCATTTTCTTCATAGAATCTATTATTTGAGTTTCTGTTTTAATTTATTTGTTTACTTACTTTGTGGAAGTCTCCTCCATTGGCATTTGTGTTCTATGATCATAGGAAGTTCATCTTGTTCACCACTGCATTACCAGGTCCTAGAATGTTGTTCTGCACTGTGTTTGTTGAATCAATGAGTGAAGACAAGACATTGACGGGTATACAAAGACACAAACACACATGTGCTCGTTCTTTTTCTATTTTACTTGCTAGTCTATATTATCATTTGGCGTGTCTCACATATTCAAAAGCTTAGCCAAAATTCTTGGAGGCAAGTTCCTTGGGAGGGGTCTCTTTTTAATATTATTTAGCATATTCTAATTAGGGGGTGCAGTTAAATGCTTAGACTGATGAACATGATGGCTCTTTGCATGAAAGTCCATGAATGCATGTGAAGACTTTCAGAGCCTGTTAGTCAACCATCCCTGCCTTGAAGGTCTAGTTAGAATGCTGTTATTCTCAGGTTTACTTACAGTGTGGACTTTCTCGGGCCCCTGTCTTCAGCAGAATCTTCGCGATGGGCACATTATTGGTCATGATGGCAATATCCAGCGGTGTCAGCCCCTCACTGTTAGGTGTGTTGAGGTCTAGCTCTTCTGGTGTGTACTGGTCCAGGAGGAGCTGCACAGCATCCATGTCCTGCTGCTCAACGGCCTCAAACATGGCTTCATTGCCCTGGAAGTTCTGGAAGTGAAGAATGAAAGCAGGTTAGCACAATTTCTTAGGCCAGTATGTCTTTCTGGAGTGGCTATTCTGAACTTTAGAGATGCATTAGGGACTGCCTGCCCACTTATAGGCAGACAGTTGTATGACTACAGTGTACCATAAGGTCTCCCCAGTCAGTGAACACTGCTGAAGCTTTTCCTTTCTAATAGTCATGGAGCAAATAATTTAGATGCATTAAGACGAGGCGAGTTGTATAACAAGGCAAGTCTTAGGTAAGTGCCAAAATAAGCACTTCTCAAACTAGTCTTCTGCAGAAGAAATACTGGTTGATAGGTCATTAAAAGGAATGCTATGAAAAAAGCAGCACGTGGTCCATCCAGTAAACTTGGTAAACACTGGATTAAACCAAGTTGCTCCATTATTACTATAGGAATTCTTATTTTAATTATGTGTTTTCTTTAATCACTTTAACATATATTTTTTGTGTTTAGCTTTAACTACCTCTGGAACAGTGCTCTATAGGACACACTTGGGAAGCTGCTGGCATAGATGATATTAGCACAGATACTTTTAACTATGACTAGCTCACTCCTAAAAGTGCACCTTCTCTGTTCCTCTCAAACCCATCCCCTTCCTCTCCAGCCTTAGTTGTTATCATCCTTGGCCTTTATCAGGGCAGTGACCTATTTACTGCCAGTCTTTGTCTTTTCTAGAAGGCTCTACACTGGTACAAGAGTAATCATCCTAAAGAATATATGTTGTGTGCTATATGAGTGTTTATAGATATCATAGCTCCATATGGCCTGCGGGTGGATGCCTACATTTCTAGATCCCTTGGCATTCTAATACCACACTTACTTTTTCCACCCAACCATTGCACACCTGGCATTTCTGAGCACTCAAGTGAAGAGCTCAAGTGGCAGAATTCACAGAAGACTTCAGTGGCTTGTGGCTAATTGTTTTGGGGGACTGAGAGGGCCAGAAGTTGAACATTTATGGAATATGTATGACCTATACAAAAAATAGCTAGGGATAATATGATTATTCTGAGAAGTTTTTTTTTTCCCCAGGGATTAGCAATAAACAAAGGAGGGCTCTGGATTGCTGGGTCTTTAAAAATGTTGAAATACCATTGGGCTTGACCTAGCATAGTGGTCACTTGATTATCATGAGGAAGACTTCTAGTGACCAAATGTTTAGGCAGATAGGTTTTACTTTTAGTCTCATCAAAAATTGATTCTCTCTATCACAAACTGTTGGTTGGCTTTAGCTAAGTAATACCACATAATGGGAACTTGAGGAAAATGTGAAGTAATTATGCAAATGCTTGCTGTTTTCACAATGTGGACCCAGGGGATGAAGCTACTTTGGTATGCGGTTCTTGTTGCTGCAAGACAATCTGCCGAGTGGAAAAGTGTTTTGTCCACACAGTGCTGAACTGAAAGGCCTCTGATCGTCAGGCAACTTTAGCCACAGCCAAGCCCTCCCAGAAGATGAATTTGAAATGAGAATATGTGTTAGAAAACAAATGAATTCAAAGTTGAAATGCAGCCCTGTCCACAGTGTGTATTTAGTTTTGATTCTTAGTATTTCTAATATCCCATGCCCCATATTTACTCTCACTTTTAGGTCATTTCCTCCTCCGTGCTTCTGTTGGCAAACCCTAGCTTGTTTCTATCTGGAAAGGCCAGGATTCACTTGTTTTAAGCTCTAACAAATGGAGCTACTACCCCCGGCAAAATACCCATGCTGAGCATGTTTATATTATGGTCTTAACTTTTACTGAGGGCCAACATAGAAAACTTTATGAGAATGTGTATAATATCACCAGTGTGACTCTTTTCATGCACCAGCCCCCTCCTTTGGGATTTGAGGCAGGGTCTTGCTATGCCACCCAGGCTGGCTTAAACTTGTTATGTAGCCCTGGCTGGCCTTGAACTCACAATCCTCCTGTCTCAGCCTCTGGAGGGCTGGGCTTCCAGCTGTGTGCCACCGTGCTCAGCTCCTTTTTGCCATTCTCTCTGTGTAATTCCCTATGACATCTATAAGAGGTCAAATGGTTTAGCAACAGGAAAATGTTCATGTCTCCTGATAGACTGCTATACTTTCAAATGTTTGCTAATGGAATGCTACAACAAATTATGTTTCCTTTTCTGCTTTGACTGCCTGGGAGCTCAACTGTAAATGTACTAATAAATCCCAGGCACTATGTTTACCTAGGTTTTTGTATACCTATTTCTCTTCTTATTCCCTATATGTTTTCTTTTTCTATTATATTTTCTCCCCCTCATCAGAATGTAGTAGATGTACATCCATTGCCTGGATTCTGTTTTGAATGTCTTTGGAAAGCATGTGGAGTGCACAGTAAAAATAAGAAAATAATATTATTATTTGAATCAACACTGGAGATCTGAGAAAGCCCAAGAGTCTATATTTGCCAAACACCTCTTTCTGAGATTGGTTTCTGTAGTAGTAAAACAGGAGCTACAGGAAAGAAAAGGGAAAAAAATCTCACAATCACTCAAACGTTCTCTAACAATGTAGATACATGTAGTTCCTGCCCTGCTGGATTCTATTTCAGCACTTATAAAATTGTGAAAACATTAGCTTCAGAAATAAATGCAGATCATCTTGGAGTCTTCCAATATAACTGAACGAATTGAACTGACACAGAATAAAAAGAGCTTTGTTACCACGGAAGTCTTTCTGAGACTCAGCCGATCGGTTCTTGTTCTAAAGTAGGCTTCGTCGAAGGAAGAGTGGCTCCCCTTCAGTTTCTCGGAGAGGTTCCGGTACAGGCGTTTGGCCGCGTTGGGAGATGATGGGGCGCTGTGTTTTTTTGACTGAGAAAGATGTAAATTCTGCATTTGCTGGGTCATTTTCACACGGCAGTTCCTAAGGAGAAGAAGAAAATCCAATGGATCATTTACAACAGAATTGTAAGTTGACAAAGAATCTTATCCTCTCCGGTAACCACTGGAATCCTAATATAATGTTAGAGCTGGAAAGGATTTCAGGAATGATCTGACCGAGCTTCTTTATTTTCAGAATGTGAGAACTGAAACCCAGGGAAAAGAAGCAACTCGTCGATGCTCACAGACCTCACTGGTGACAGGAATAAAATGACAACCTCCACTTCCCGTGTGTCCGTGTTCATTTCCTTACAAAGGTGTATATGATATGAAGCTCTACTCAGAGACTTTTGGTCTCTCAGCCAGTTGAGGAAGTGTCCCAGTTCTGTAACCTAAGGGCAGTTTAGTTATTCTTGGGTATATGGAAGCAGGGCTTTTCTATTTACCTTGCCCTGGATGCGTCCTCTGTAAGGCAGTGTGACTGCTCGCTGTACACCCCTTCTCCTGGTGGTGCCACTGAAACTCTGAGGTTAATTGTGTTCATTTGGTCAACAGCCTCAATGTGCAGAGGCTTGGTGGATTTGTATATGTGGGACCATTCCTGCTCACCCCAGGTACCCTGGGGAGGGGTCCTCCTGTACACTCTTGATTTGCTTAGCTCCAAGTAGTATTTGAATGTTGTTCCTAAAGTCTTCGATCTCTAACACCCCAGACCCCACTCCCGAATCACACCTGAAGTCAGTTTCTAGGAGGTCAGCCATGTTTTTTAAAGAGGTACCCAACTTTATTTTGCACATTGCTATCTGAATATAAATGCTATTAAGGCTGTGGCTGCTGTGAGTGTGTGTGTGTGTGTGTGTGTGTGTGTGTGTGTGTGTGTGTCCATCTGTCTTGATGAAGAAATGCATGAATATTACTAGCTGTGGCACTTACCTGTGAAATGTTTTCATATCTGCTGAAGCTTGCAGGGCGTAGGACCCAGAGCTCTCTGGAAGATGCTATTACCTTCCTACCATTCCCACCTTTTGTTGGTTTTTTGTTTGCTTTTGGAGACAAGGTCTGGCTTTGTAATTCAGGCTGGCCTCGAACTTACTGTGTAGCCCAGGCTGGCCTGAAACTTTTGGCAATCCTCCTGTCTCAGCCTCCTGAGTGCTGTGATTACAGGCATGCACCACCATGCTCAGCTTCCCTTTGCATTTGTGTTTGCCTTCCATTCGTAACCCTGGCATTGCTACTTATCTGTGACCTTTAGGTCATCTTGAAGGCCTTGATTTTTTACAACCTTATAGATCCCAGAATATAAAACTGTAGAACCTCTTTTATTGATGAAACTCTTCATAGAGCTGATTTCAACAATTTCCCATTTTCTGCAGGATAAATTCTAAATTCTTTAGAGTCATATGGAAGTGCTTATCTCCTACTGTACTCAATGCTACACTGCAGTCTGTCTGACCTCTCTGGAGTGTTCATTACTATTTCAATCTTTTTCTTACCTGTGGGTCTTTGCACGTAGCATTTTGTATGTACTAGAATTCTATCTCACTTTCATCATCTAGGAAATGTTATTGATCCTTAAAATCCCTGCTCAAGTAGTTTCTGAGAACCTCAGGGAAATTTATATATTTCTTCACTCATTTACTTTAGCATATACAATAAATGTCTTATTGTATTACAATTATTGTATTTTGGCTTCCTGTCTCCCAGTGAGTCTATGTGCTTGTTAAGAACCAAGACTGCCAAATCTTAATTTTTCTAATGTCAGTGCCTAAATGCATCGACCTCAGGTAGAAGAAGTATAACATAGATTAGGATATGAATGCCTACTTTTTACCCTACTAACTATGTGATCTTGGACAAGTTACTGAGCCTGTCTCCCATCTTTTTTTTGTAAAATGGGAGATGATAATAGTATCTTCATATTATTGTTGTAAAAATTTGATGTAATAATGCGTGCAAAGAACCTAGTATCTAGGAAGACTCACAGTAGCTCATGTTTTTGTTATGGAAGGTCCTCAATACATACATTGGAATAAGTGAGTGCATATAAGAGTCCGTTGTGTATGATACAAAAGGAATACCTGGAAATTTTATTTCCACATCATGTTTCTCAACTAGGTTCTCTGTCAGTTAACACCAGTTTTGATTTACTTTCACTTCAATAAACAGAGATCCACTTTGTTAAATGCCCTTAGACATTTTTAAGTCTTGCTTGCAAATTCCTCCAAGACAGAAAGACTTTCTAGTTTCTCCCAAGGTGGTCAGACTGATCCATCCTGGTCACATCCATTAGGCTCTACCCTGTTTTAGCTTACTGAGTATGTGCATGTGTAGGTGGGTATGTTTTATAAATCTTTATTAATCTTCTAATTTTCAAAAAAGCAGAAATTGAAAGGACAGGTGATCTCTTTCCCTTTCATCTATGAGTTCTTTATCTTTGGTTCAATAACAGCTACAGAGTTCTACCTAATTTGCTTCTTTCTCTGTCCACACAAATTCCAGATTCATAGGCAAGCTGGCTCACATGGGAATTGCCTTAACCTCTTCCTTTTTTTCTGCCTTCTGTCTCTTGCCTTTTCGTTCAGCATTAATGCCCCAGTTCAAGCCATCTGTCTTGTGTACATCATTATCCTTCCCAAAATAGCTCTACCTTGTTTTGTATCTCCCACAATGCCCAGGAGTCCAGTAAATAAATTCTTGTCGATTGATCAAATTCCAGTGACTTGCCCTCTAACTGATGACACCTACTCACGTGGCCCCTTTTGTCCTTGCTCATCTCCCATCTGTTCCCTTCCATCAACTTAGGTTGGTTTTGTCTCTTTGACTTCCTCCTCACACTCCCCCGGATGTCCCTTTCTTAAGGCTATTCTTTAGCGCGTTTACAATTTTCTAACTTTCATCTATTGTTATTGTTTTCTTTCCTACATATTTAAAAATTTTGTCAGATGAAAGATCGCAAGAAAGACAATTTTCTATGATCTATTTTAGGAATATGAATACCACTCCCAGCTAACTGTGCTCTTAGTTTTTTGCTCTTATGGAGCAGGAGAGGCATGGAAAAGCGCGGTGGTGATGGCTCTGGCTTTAGTGGATCCAAACATGAATGTCGATGTTGTTATCTACAATTTGTGTGATTCAGAGCACCTTATTTAAATTCTCTGAGTTTATTTAGACATATGTAAATAGATAATAACAAGATATTTGTATAGAGTTGTGAAGATTAATTAACCAACAAATGAAATTTACTGTCTTGTTTGGTGCCTTGTAGTCACTTAGTAAATCGCAGCAATTGTTGGAAGAACCAAGTCTTTCCAAAGCAGAGCCTCAGAAATGTATTACAATGATTTAATTTCCTTTCTTGTTTTAACTATTGTTTTGAAATTTGATCTTAGGTGCTTATTATATTGTTTAGTTTTTATTTTGATAAAAAATGTAAGTTTAAATATTTTGATGTGCATATTTATAGTAACATAGTAAAATAGAAATAAGAAGTAGGACTTCATATTATTAGAGGGCAGTGTAGAACAATGATAAAAATAATTGAAATATTAAAAAAGGACCTGGAAATAAAGAGACTGAATATTAAATATGCCTGTGAACATAATATGCTAAAAGGTTTACTTTTCCTAATAAAGGACAAAGGTTTTTCAACTGGGACTTTATAAAACTCATTTACATGTGGTACACCTAAATAAATACTTCACATAAAGGTTAAAAATAAAAGAATCGGACATCAGTGGTAAGGGCAAAGGCAGGATTTTCAAAAATCCTTTCCTCCATAACTCTAATGAGCAAACAAGCAAAAGGTATCTGAATTTCTTTCAGAATCTTTTCAATGAAACAAAGGTTTGTAGCAATTCAAGAAATGTTTATTGAAGAAAAAGGGCTACATGTAGTAAGAATGGTGAGTTTTGTGGGATTTTGTTTTGCCCTATTCCCATCTTCTGCAGTTCTGTGATAGCCTTAACACCACAAGTCCACATTCATGTTTAAAGCTGTGACCTTCCAGCCATGGGAAGGGGGAGAATATGGTTGGAAGTCCTTCCAAACTCCATTTCTGGAGAACTGCCATCATTTGAAGTGTCTGCTGGTACCCTGAACACCCCCACTGAAAGGGCTAATACTTATTTTGTACTGACCAGGAACCCACTAAGGACAAATTGCCTCCAGGTGTTTATCAAAACAAAAATCAAAGATTCTTTAACAATTGTTTAAAATTTTTCAAAATCTGAGGAATGAGGTGCTCATAGGGAATTTTGAAGAACTCTGACATATTCCTGGAACTATAGCAGATCACCTCCATGTCTAGGGCTTAGAATGTAGAAAAAAAAACCTGAGAAAGTCCTAAGCTCTTATCTTTGCCTGACTTTGAGGCTCTGTGCAGGCAGAAAGTGAAGACTGAAGCAGAGGTGTCATCCTCCTTGCCCAGTGTTAAAGGTTTGTCCTCACACACACAGGTACACTCTGCAAATGGGAGAGTCTAGGTGTTTAAGGAAATCTCTGTTCATCATTGTCTGACCACTAAGTTCACCAAGCAGATTCTTCAGTGGCCACATGTAAGAAAAAAAATAAAGACTTTGCAGATGTAGGTCTGAAAAATCACTAGACAACACAACAGCACCAGGGAGGAAGGATAATTTGATTTTCAGAATTATCACATTATGTTATTAAAATGCCTAGGTTTCAACAGAAAATTATGAGACATATAAGGAAACAAAAAATTATACTCCATACACAGAAAATAGAGCAGTCAATACAAATCGCCCCTGAAAATGTTCAAGTGTTGTACTTATTGCAGAAAGACTTTAGCTATTTTGTTATTTTCAAAGAACTAAAAGAAATCATATCTAAAGGAATTATGAGAATGATGTCTTACCAAATTAAGCATATTAGTAAAGAGATGGAAATTATAAAACAAAGAACCAAATAGAAATTCTGGAGTTGAAAATCACACTGACATTAAAAATTCACTACAGGAGTTCAACAGCCAATTTGAACAACAAAAGAACAGCAAACTTTAAGATAAATGAAATGAGATTAACCAGTCTGAGAAGGAGGAAGTGAATGAAGAAAAATGGGGTCTCAGAGATCTGTGGGACGCTGTCAACATAAGCACAATAGGAGTCCCACAAGAAGACAGGGTACCTAAAAGATGTTTAAGGAAATAATAGAAAAATCTCTCCAAATTTGATGAAAAATATTAAATGTACACATCCACTACTCTTAGTGTACACTAAGTAAGATAAGCTCAAAGAGATGCACATCGTAATCAGACTGTCAATAGCCAAAGACAAAGAATCTTGTAGATAGCATAAAACGAATGACATTATATTGAAAAGATTCTCAAAAAAGATTAATGGTTAATCTTTCACCAGAAACCACAGAGGTCAAAAGGAATTGGGATGACGTATTCAAAATGATAAAAGAAATGAACTGTCAAATACATTTTGTCTACCCAACAAAACTTGAGTTGGAGGAGAAATTAAGATATTGCCAGATAGATCAAAACAGAGAATTTGCTATTAGACTTACCTACAACAAATTAAGGGAGTCATTCAGACTGAAATGAAAGAATATCAGTTAGAAACTCAAATCTACATGGAGAAAAAAAAAGCGTTGGAAAGGAAACTGCATAGACAACTATAAAACACAATATAAAATACTCCAAATGTATCCTTTGTTTTTTTTCTCTACTTTCTGGATTGAAAGACAGTGAGTTTAAGGGGGCAGCCCTTACAATAGCATCAAAAGAATAAAATACTCAAGAACACATTTAACAAGATAAATGAAAGACCAATTTTCTGAAAACTATAAAATAATTGTGCAAACAAGTTAAAGAAAATCTAAATAAATGGTTAAATACTCTGTGTTCTTGGATTTATTGTACAGTCAATTGGAGACATCGATTGGAAGCTAGAAAATGAGGTGTTGGTATTTCTGTGGGGTAATATCCATTTTCATGTAGCTATTTTTTCCTGCATTACAGAGATTTCTACATCCTTTTGTTCCTTCACATTTTACTATATTCTAACTGGTTTTTCTTCACTTATCCACTCCTTTGTAAATGTCTCCATTATGAACATCTCCTGTTATTCTTTTTAAATGCATCATATACTTTTTGCTTGGATCCTTACCGATACATCATGCAATCCTATAGCATTTACAAGAATATCTTGAAAAGGATGGCAGCATTATTCTCTGTGTCACTGAATTGAACAGAAATAAAAGACTCGATTTGAATGAAATATTCAGCGGATAAAATAGAGATTTAGGAGGAGAGTGGTCAAGGAAACTGGTTTTATTGTGTTAAATCTGGGTTAGCACCCTCTTGACAGCATTCCTTGTGAGACGATTTCACTGAAAATCTGAGCAGGTTGAGGTCTGTCACACTTTATTTTTTTCTTCAACCCCAAGGTAATCATGGTAGTTTTAATCAGAGAATTAAAATTTGGGACTTTGATACAAAGCTGGTCTAATTTACGTCTTGTCTTTTCTACTTACTAACTATATGACCTTTCCCTGAGCTTCAATTTCCTCATCAGTAACATTATTCCTCACTTAATAATAAGACAAGTAATAATCTAAAAGGGACATCAGAGTTTTAGATGAGAAAATACATGTAAATGGTTTAGCAGAGTATCTAAAACTAGGCACCTAGTCAATGTTAGCTGTTATCTCATAGCAGCTCTTTTGAGTATGACTGACATGCAATAAATTACATATTTTTACAGGCATGATTTGATAAGCTTTGACATAAATTACCACAATCGAAATGATGAACATATTTGTCATTCTCAAAAATTTCCTTATATCTCTTTGTAATCTTTCTTCCCTCCCTTAGACGAACTCCTTTTTCTACCCATCAATTTTCAAGGAATTACTGACCTGCTTTCTGATACTACAGATTGGATTCCATTTTCTAGAATTTCATATAAATAGAATTATCAGAATGTGCCCCTTTTCACCCAGTCTTCTAAACTCAGATTATTTTGAGACTTATACACATTGTATCAATTGTTCTTCACTTTTATTGGTGATAGTATTTTATTGCATCTATGCCATTGTTCATCCATTTGATTGCTATTATTTCAATAAGAAAAATTAAAACTCATGGGTTTGCTCTAAAGAAAAAAGATCTTTTTTTCTTCTTTCAGATAGGCTTAGGGGACTTGAGCTCCAAAGAAAGGTGGATATACGATTGTTTGAACATGGAATGTTCTCTACAGCATGCGTATAGAGCCAGGGTTTTAGGCTGTAATTAGCTATTACAACACCCTCCATGCAAAAGCTAAAGCTAGTTACATTGAAAAGCTAAAACTATAAAGCTTTTAGAAGAAAATATAAGAGAAAATCTTTATAAACTTGGATAAGAAAAAGAGTTCTTAGGGAAGACACAAAGAGTGCAAACCATAAAATAAATGGTAAATTTGGCTTATCAGAAATGTCTCCTCTTTGAAATAGTGTAGCTGGATTGCTCTGTACTTTGGAGACTTGTGAAGGATATGTGAATATATGAAGAGTTGAGCTATAAAACAGAGTGTTAAGAGTCTAGTAAACCTAGATCCAAGGTAATCAGAGAAGCCAGAAGAGAGTGGTGCCCCTTGGACTTTCTTCACGACCATCTGCTGTCTGGACTTTGCTGCTTGCTTAGAGAGACACAGCCTCCTCCTCCATCCTACCTCTCAACGCCATGCCTCAAGTGGCACTGGCGTGGTCTTCATCATCCTTCCTGTGCCAGCAACTGCAGCAAGCCTGACCCAGTGAGGTCCACAAAAGGCTGAGCACCCCTTGGGGAAACCTTGAGAGACTGGGTGACACGCTCCGAAAACCAGAAAAACTGGACCAATGGCAGACAGGAAATTGGCAGAAATCAGCGTATAATTTCTTCCCTATTTCTCCCCTTCAGACTGTCCTGAGGGCTTCTTAGAAGCCATCATGTACAAGCAAACAACAATATGTGATGGGTTTTTTTTTGTACATGTGTGAAGCTATTGGTATTTTAGTTCAACCTACCTTGATTTGTCTTTCCTCTTTTCCCTTTATACTTCATGTTTTATGCTCTGAGTTTGGCCAGAGCAATCTGTGATTGAGAATAGACCAATCATAATCAAGCTTTTTGCCCATAGGCTAAAATAAAATGTAATAACTACCCTATGCAGAAGGAAGTCATATTATGATATCCCCATTTTATAAACAAAAAAACTCAGGCCCAAAGAGGTTAGATAACTTATCATGGACAACAAGAAAAAGAGCGGCAAGATGTGAACTTTGATTCCAAAACCCATGCCCTTAATGTTTCTGCTACTATAGCTAAGTAGGTAGCTTGAGCTGACTGTCTGTTAACTTCGTCCTAGATCTTGATTCTGAAGACATGACTTCTTGTCCTCATTATGAATTCTGGCACTTCCAGAGGCCATGTTTCATTGGATCTTGGTTGTGGGACTTCCTCAGTATATTCACACTGTATAAAATGAAGTGAGCCAGTTTGGATGAGAAGCAGAAGCAGGTGTCAAGACATAGCGTATTGGAAATGGGAGTTCTAGCCATTCTTGACAGCTGGGTAGACACATACATTCAGCGAAGGGAACATTTCTGACTGGGACAACATTGTTTTTAGGCTGTGATCTAAACTAGTGGAACTTCAGGCTTCACCTGCCTGTCACTAGACCGAAAAGAAAGCTTGACCCACTCCATTCTCCACCTGCTGTTAACATGACAAGTGTGCCTTTGATTGCTAAAGGGTGGCCAGTTCTACTATAATGGTCACATGCAACAGAGTGGAATAGAGTGGAAGTAGCCTTTTAGTTCCTGTGCCCTTTAAATATATATATATATATATTTCTTCCATTACTAAGTTTTAAAAGGTCAGTTTGGACTCCATAGGAAGAAGAAGACTGATTTTTTTTGGAGTTTTAAGCACACACTTAAGGGGGAAAAGGTGAAAGGATAATGTTGATTCTATAGTTCAACAAATACTTATTGGTGATCTCGGTGACTTATATAATCTGTAGCAGATCCTAGGAACCCACAAGAGAACAAGGTAGGGGCTTACATAGAAAAACCAACTGTTGGGCTGGGGATTTAGCTCAGTGGCACAGCACCTGCCGGCAAGTGCAAGGTCTTGAGTTTGACTGGAAGAAAGACAAACAAACGAACAAAAAAAGAAAAACCAACTGTCTTGGTTTGCCTGAGTTTGAGGAGGTCCCTAAGATGCAGGACTTTCAGTGCTAAAGCTGGGAAAATTCTAGGCAAATTAAAACAATTGGTCACCCTACCTCTCCCCAAAGAGCTCAAAGTTAGAAGGGAAGGCAGTGATAAAAATATACAGCTATAGAATAGTGTGGTTTATGAAATCATGAGACAGTAATGATAGTATATATTTCTAAACCACCTTATATGGGCCAGACAATATTTAGAACAATGCCTCCTTTAGTCTGTATACCTTCATATAATGAACTGGGTAATTTATAAACAATGGGAATTTACGTTGCAGGGTTCTGGAGGCTGGACAGTCCCATGTCAAGGTGCCTGCAGGGTCAGTGTCTGGTGAGGACTGCCTTCTGGCTCATAGTCTTCTTGCTGTGCTTCACATATTAGAAGTGGTTGGCTGGCTCCCAGGGGTCTCATTGATGAGGGCACTAATTTCTGTCAGGAGGGCTCTGCCCTCATGAACTTATTGCCTCCCAAAGGCTCCACTTCCTAGAACCATCAAGCTGAGAGTCAGGGTTTCAGCATATTCATGAGGGAGATTGGCTTAGGCACACAGTCCTCTGTAATACCTTTAGGTGATCAACTCTTTCTATATCCTATAAGGAGGTACTAGTATCTCCATTTTATAAGTACATTTATCTCCATTTGGTAAGAAATAGATGCATACTAAA
>NW_004955451.1:6422253-6449938 GCF_000276665.1 Chinchilla lanigera
AAGAGCTGGAAACTTCAACTACAGCTTTGGCAACAGGGATGAAGAGAGCTGGACGATTGAACAGGCAAAGGAAGTAAAATGGGCCACATTGTGTTGGTGATTGGATGGAGACGCTAAAGGGACCAGCAAACCTGAAGATAAGTTCTGTGAGCCTTGTTGGTTGACTGGGTGCCCTATGGGTCAGCTGATAATTTTAAACAAAAGAAATCAAAGAGGGACCTAAAAATCATGAGTTTCAAGTGGGTAAGGGGTAGGGAGTTTGGTATTTCACATGTGACTCTCAAGGAGCTGTGACATATCTAGATGGTATTGTCTGATACAAGCATTCCATAGAAGGAAGGAAATAGCTTACTTCTCCTGTAGAGTGAAAGAGTAATTATAAAGGGAGTTCTTGGAGAGAGGCATAAGTAAGCAGAAAGCAGAATAATTATTGTAATAATAATTTAACATTCTTTGGAGTATACTTGAGGTGGAAAAATTTAACACATGCACTCATGATAAGATATCTTGGCTCAATTTGTTATTTCTTCCAAGAATGTTTATGCTTTACAAAAGACAGCAATAGCTAACTGAAGCATTAAGGAAAGAATTTCAGGCACCAAAATCCTAGAGGGGGGCCAGATTTTTTTTTTTTGGCAAGTAAGCCTTCCAGAACTCAAGTCCTAGCACATGTATGGCTGCTAACTCCATGTGTGGGGACGTGGGGGTAATTTGAGCAACTGAAAGTTGTCCTAAATTCTATACACATACTTGAACTGCACCCTTAAAATACTTTTATGTTTATTTCAAGACACTGGAGATCATTAGGACCTTGGAATTATGAGCATAGAAAATCAGTTACTACTGATCAATATTGAAAAAGGTCCCGGTTATTTCAGTCTACTTGTATGAATTTGATTTTTTAAAGATGCCATGCTTCAGCTCTGTGTCCCCCTCTTATTGCCTGAGTGTGATCATGCTTTCTTTTGAGTGCTCTATGTTCCTTAGTTGAGAGGAGGAACACACAGCCCCTCAGCCCCACATATACTCTCCTCTGCCAGTTTCTAACAAATGATTCCTGGATGAAAGTGTGTGGAAAATGATCTTGATTACCTAATGCACCCTTTAACCAAACAGTTCAAACTAGTACCTCATGAGCACATATTTTAGTTGAATTCAGCATGTGTTCTTTGAAACAAGGTGGGATGGAAGGGAGGGAGGATAGAAAACTGGAGACTCAAGGAGGCTCAAGGAATTTCCCAGACACAAACTTAGCATGAGAATCAGCAAAAGTGATCTACTATCCTGACATCTCACCAGTCTTCTAACGAGTAGGCAGTTCTGTCTCCTTCTGTTTAGAATGCCATCATTTGTAAAATAGCTGAGTCACCTGGGAGAAACGACCCTTCTCTTGTGATTAAGTAGCATGGGGATTGTTTCTACCAGGCAGAACTTCGCCCATCTCTCAGATTTCCTGACTTCAGTTTTTATTTAGAGAATCATGCTGCTAAGTGTTCTAACATCATCCATCTTTGTCAGCACCCAAAGCTACAACCTCATCCATATGACCCATGATATATGGCAGATAGAGTACACCAAAGACATTAAACTCTATATGACATTTATATGGACTCTGAGCTCTCCAGAGATGGATTGATGTTGCCATAAACCTTTGTGGTAGCCAGGCAAACAAAAGACTAAGGAGACTGGTGTAGGGAAAAGCAATGTCTTTCTCCCTTTACTTTCCCCCTCTGCAGAGGTTGACTTACGTCTCATTTAGGAAAGGAGGGAGTGAGGGAGTAAGGGAATTTATGGAATCCAGCACAGAGCAAACTCACCTTGATTATCAGTGGTGCTTCCTGTGGGATGAGCCAGGCCAAAAGCCAGCACAGCTAGTAGGACACTTACAGTATCCCACTTTGAATCCACTGCACTCTACCACTCACATAATTAGTGGAATAAAGAAAAGACTTCAGGAACACAGGTCCAAAAGTGGCAGTAGGTCAAGCAAGAGTGTAAGTGCATGTCTATCATGTTCCTCTGGCAGGTGTCTTTAACACTAAGATCATGGTGTTGTTTGTGGACATGCTCACCCAGGATGGACAGAGTGTGGGCAGGCCATACACTCTGCATGCCCAGCCTGCTAACATAGTAACATGCTGGGTTTGTACTCCGGATTATCAGCATGTTGAGGCCCATCTTTTACCTGAACCAACAGGTATTTTGTAGGTACTCAGGAACCCGACTGGAAAAATGATTGTGTACGACGGAAGAGTAATTCATTTTTCATAGCTAGTGCAATGCAATTATGCAAACCCTTAATGTGATCAAGCTTGCTGCAAAGAAATGGCCCAGTTAGCAGAAAGGGGGTGTCCCCACCCCCATCCTGGTCGCTCCCTGTGGATGTGTATGTGTTATTGCAGGACCGCTGTGTGTGTGCTTGGTTGCATTCCACATAGACCGCCTGCAGTTAACTTTGGAAGATGCAGATTTATTTTTAAATATCATTTACACCATAGCAACACAAACACATTTAAAAAATAATCAGTGACTAAGAAACCTGCACATTCACATGAAGAAAGACAACAATAAATTTGACTTACCAGCTTAGGTTGTTGGAGGCGGCAGAGGAACAAGTTGTTGGTAATTGTCCAGTGCTTTCATTCAATAAATCACACTGGCTTTGCTTTCTCCTGTGGCTCAGCTTCTGCGCAAAGCAAGCGAACCTCCTTCCTATTCTGTGTCAAGGATAAAATGCGAACAGGATCATTCCAGGCAAGAGCTGAAGTCCATGATCACTAAGCTACTTTTAATGCAACATAAAAGGACAAATGATGCTCAGGACGAGGAGGGGAGGAGGAGGCAGCTTGTCTCAGAAGCTAGGTGTATTCTCGGGACTGCAGCCCGAGAAAAGCTTGATCTCTCCAGCTTGTGTGCCTGTAGTGAAAGGATGCCATGACTTCAGTGTGATTAGCCTATTGTATCTGTGAGGACCACTCGGAGTGGCATGCGGGAACAAGCTTCCTGGCGTTCCGAATCAGAACCGACTGTCACTCAGAGGTATGCGGAGCGGCAGCGAGGCAGCCAGTTAGCCTTTACTGCATAAATGACAAGAGAAGATTTGTCATTTGGCAACCAAGATCCTCTCCAGCAGTATGTGACTGTAGCTCTTCTGGGACAGCCAGCTGACTGCTGGAGACCAGAAGCACACAGGTGGCGGCCACATGCCCTCACTCTAGAGCACCTGTGCAATCCTTTATATGCTCTTGGCAGGAGTGAGGGGGCACTAAGATAGCTCTAAATCCAGTCAGAGCTGCTCAGTCCTGGCTCAAGTGTTCATCTAAGCAGATATGAAAAAGTAGTTACTAGACATGGGACTTAGGACCGAGAAGTTCAGTCTTGGGAGGAACATTCTACGCTTCCTCTGTGATAGCCACAGATAGGTGTACCTGGCTCCTGTCACAATGTTATAGTTTATATGACTAATGAAACATACACAATGGATTTCCTAGAAAGCCACATATGTAGGCTTTTTTTATGTTTCTCTCTGAAATAAAATGTCCAAGGACCGTTGCATTCTGCTGATTATTTTAGGAAGGCTTTTCTGATAGTATGAATAACACAGACACACAGACACACACAGACACACACACAGACACACACACACACACACACACACACAGCCCTCCCAACAGCATTAAGAATCTTTCTAAAGGTCTATTTAGATCTCTGGCAAATTAATGCTTTGCTTCCTTGATGACTTCAGGAATCATTTTGGATCCTTTTGCTAGGCACTGATTCTGGTCTGTTATTTATGCCTGAAGCCAAATCAACTCCTAAATTTGAAATACAGCTCCGTGGTAAATCTGGAAGGTGTCTTGGTCATAAGCAAGAGGGTGGAGTGTTAATCTTTGTCTTGGTAATGACCTAGGATCCTGGGAATGGGCTTTTGTATTTCTGAGACACCATGCTCCCTGGCAGCTCAGTCACTTCAGCAGGCGGCTGTTCTGGAGCTGGGAGTTGAAGCAAGGCTTGGGGACTCAGAAAACTTGGATTTCCAAGGGAAGAGCTCTGTGCAGCTCTTCACAATTACCTTACCTTTTCTATTCTTTTCAAAAACAGAAAACCTTCTCTCTGAAATATTTATTCTCCCCTTCTTCCTTTGGACCTACTTGCTCAGGTAGCATTGCTATGAATAATCCAACTTGGAAATATGCATGTCCTTCAGATTCAGAAGGCTATTTTTTCATCAAGGATTAAAAAAGTACCAGACTATCCCTTTAGGTCTAAATGATTTCCAGTTAAAATATTTTACCCTGACAGCTAGAAAAATTAACTTTGATGAAGATTTACTTTATGTTCTATCTGCTGGGCTAAGACAGGTGACTCTGAGTACTTCTGCTAAGGTCAGGGTGTTGCTTATGGGGGTCAGGAGCTCAATGTCCTCTGCAAAACTAAGGAGACAATGCCTTTGCCACCACTGCACCACTTCTTGTTGCAAATACAGGTTGAGCATTCCTAATGTGAAAATCTGAACTGTGAGATACTTCAAAATCCAAAACTTTTGAATATTGCCATGACATCATGAATGGACTATTCCACAACACAGAACATTTCATGCACAAAAAGATTTAAAATAGTGTATAAATTACTTTCAGGTTATGTGTATAAAGTATACATGGAACATAAATGAATTTCTTTTAGACCTAGGTCCCTAGCCCCAAGATATCTCATTATGAATATGGAACAATTCCAAAATGTGAAATAGGAAATCCTTCCCATCCCAAGGTTTTTGGATAAAGAATATTCAATCTGTACTCAAGTGCAAGTCAAAATGTCCCAGTCCATTGAGAAGGAGAGTCATTAGTTCATTTTTCACTAACCTACTCTTCAAGCCATTTATATTATGTACTCAGCAGGTTAGAAACCCAGTGTCTATACTTTAATGTTTCCTAGAGCCTATCAATGAGACATAATGTCCTTGACATACCTTAGGAAAATTCTGTGTACTCTGATCCTGAGTTCTTCTCTATCCTAATTTCTCACCACCTTTCTATTTGCTGTAGTTTGCTTTTCAATATGTTTCAGCTCCTTGGACAGGCCAGACTCTCTCTTCACATCTGACCTTTGCATTTGGTGTTCTTCCGCCTGGATACTCAGTTTCCTTTGTCTGGCTAAATTCTACACAGCCTTGGAGTCTTGGTTTATAGATCACATCTCAGGGGTACTTGCTTAGGCCTTAGGGCTTTAGGTTACCTGTTCTATGATCTGAGAGTATGGCATCTGATATTTTCCCATCATTACATCCATCATATTTTATTGTGTTTATTTTGCTTCAGTCATCACATTGTAGTCTAAGAGTTTTTACTGCAAAGTCACTTATTCACTGGTGTTTCTATGTCTGACAGAGTTCCTGGCACCTTGAAGGCACTCAACACATATTTAGTGTTTTGTAGATGTGTGTAATGTATGTACATTAACTGAATGAATAATCCCCCTCAAGGTGTAGTGGAGGGTTTCATAACTGAATCTAATTTTTATTGTGAAGTGGCTATGCACTACAGGCTTATCTCCTTGAACTCTTCTTGATTAGCTTCAAGCCATACTGGTCATTCTTATTTTGCCCCCCTCTTGCAGTTTACAGAATGGTCTTCTATTTTGTTCTCCAGGTTGTTCCTGGATTTTGTGTCATCTCTACACACTGGTATTCTCTGTAACTCTTAGTGTATGACTGCAATCATCCGATGTTTGATTTGTTGAACAGCAAACATTTGAAGGAGGAGTTAAATGATCAGTTCTGTTTTAGGACAGTTTCTCTGGTTTGAGGGGAAGGATGACTTAGATCAGTCAGGTTTAAAGAGGACCTTAGTAACAGCCATAGCACAGACCTGAATCTAAAAGCAGTCTTGCTATTTCTTTCCCTCTCCTCTTCCTGTTACCCCTCCCTCGCAGTCATAACGCTGGTGTTCTCATTTAGGAACACTGAGAATGTTTGTTCCATACTCAGAACTTCCCCTCCACCCAATTCCACCCCCACAGTTATTCTACTTGCTTAGGTTATTTGTAATCGTGCCTTACTGATTAGCTCCTTTGAAGAAAGAGATTACATTAAAAAAAAAAAAGCAACTTCCTCCCCTAGCCCTTACACTTCCTGGCCTAGTGCCTTGCAGCTAGTAAGTGCTCAATGAATATTAAGAAATAAAAGCACTTATTATATGTAAAGCAATAGATGAAGCAATATGGGGGGAGGAGTACAAAGGGTGAAGCAGTTTTTCAAAGAGATCTACTTAGAGAGATGCCACTGATTACAATACAAGGTAGAATTAAATAAGTGCCATCTCTGAAAGTCTGAGCAGTGTGCTAAGGGAGCAGAAAAGAATTATTATTTCCTGCTGGAATACTAGGGATGATTCACAGAGACGGATGCATTTGAACTGGATGTGGGGGAATGAAGACTCCTGTAGGTTGAAGGGAAGACAGGGGAAAGAAACGAAGGCACAGAGCACCTGGACTATTTGGGGAAGGACCAGTAGTCCAGTGGACAGGACTGGAGTGAGCTGATCTACAGAAACTTGACTCAAAGCGTAGACAGGAGCTGGACCAGGAGGACTTGAGTGCTACATGAAAGAGTCTAGACTTTATGATATAGGCGGCAGGAATTTGAGGAGAATGGCAGTGCGGGTGAGTAAGATTCCTCTAGTCTAGCTATTGTGAGTAATGAACAGAAATAGCAAGAATCTGTAAGAAGAAAGAAAGGGCATGTGAAAATAAAAATTGGGATGAAAATGCAGTGTACTTTGGAGGTAGAATTTACAGGACTAGTGAAGGGTAGGAATTAGAGAGGAAGAGAGAGAGAGAGAGAGAGAGAGAGAAAGAAAGAGAGAGAGAGAGAGAGAGAGAGAGAGACTGAAAGTGATTTTTTTTTGAAGGTGATTTTTCAAGTTTTATCTATAGGTGTTGATAATGTTAATGATCCCAGGATATGCACATAAAAGTAGTTTGGGCATTCATGGTCTGTGCACTTTTTTAAGCTAGAGAAAAGAGCAGGCAGCAGAGCCCTTGGAGCTGCAAAGATGCACCTAGAGTGCTTTGTTTTTTTTTTTTTTTTGGTTTTTCTCCGGTAGCAGGAACCGAACTCACGACCCTGCGCTTGCCAGGCAGGCGCTTTGCCGCTGAGCTAAATCCCCAGCTAAATCCCCTAGATGCTTTGAAGAAGCCAGTAAAAGCTGTGATCAGCGGACTTCCTGGAGCAGCCTGCGGGGCCATTTGTGGAGGGTGATGGTACTGGTGCAATTTTCTCCTTTTCCGCCATTTTCCTCATATAGGGTTCTTTAGCTCCGTGGAAAGACCGTGGGTTTGTGGGATGGGGAGTTTGAGCTCGGGTCTCCCAGATGCTCCTTCCTTGCCATGAGACCTTGGCTGGGCACATTACTTTTTATCATCAGGCCTCTGTTCTTCCACTTGTAAATCGAGAGAGCTGGCCAAGCTAAATCCAGAGATACCTTTTTAACATACTGTTCTTTGATTTGTAACATGCAGTGCTTAGAGTTTCAGAATACTTGTGAAATGGGGCCAGAGTCTACCGATATCTGTCGCCAGTCATGCCTAATCTCACCCCCAAATCCTGCCCGTATTTTCAGAATGTCGGCGGATCACTGCAAATGCACGTGTGCCCTGCAGTTAGTTACATGCGGTTTGTTTGTAAGGCATAAATTTAAATTGATCACTTTTTGATGGCTATTCTCTAACAATACAATGTTTTACTTTTTTCTGGCGGGGGGAGTGCCTTTTCATTAGACTCTCAGAAGTAAATTATGAGAAGAAAGTGGCAGTCCCTTACTGTGGTCAGCAAGGAGTCCGGCCAGCCTACTTCCGCTCTCTAATCTCTTGACCTTCCTTACGGGCGCGGCTCCTCAATAATGGCCCCGATTCTTTTTTCAAAAATAAAATGTGCTATTTATCAAAAGCAGCCAAAAAGGGGCCAAAAAATAGGAAAAGAAAACGAACACCCCAGGGTGTAGCTGAACATGCTTATTATGTGTGAAGCTGTTCGTAATGAATGTGACACTCTTCCTCCTCCTCCCTTTCCATTTCTAAGCCCCAAAGAAAAAAGAAAGGGGTTGGGGAGGGCGATGGCTATTCAGTCCAGAAGAGACCTTTTCAAAAGGTGCAGACTGTTCAGAGGCATGTTATTTCTTGATTATTTTGTTTTAAGCCCCAGCTGACCTTCCAGACTAAAGGGAACGGTCCCAGAGTATCCTGAGAAACACTCTTTTGGAATTTTTCTCTAAGTCTTGGAAGCCTAGACACATGGCATTCAAAAGGACTCTTTGAAAAAAGCTGGTCCATATTTCTTCTCGGGTGAGTCGATGACAGGGTGTTTATCTGAACTAATCATGGGAGATTTTCCAGTGGTGCATTTTTGAGAAGTGGGATTCTCTTAAGGAGATTGCAAACACTTCGAGGAGAGCTTTCCAAGAACAGCTTCGTGCGTCCTCTCCACAGCCTCTTGCCGGGCTGGAGCACTGATGTGATAATCAGAGTCCGCGCTGCTGAAAAGTCTTCTTGTTCTAGCTGCCCGCTCCTTTCAGTCATCATTAGAATTCTCCAGCTATGAATCCCCTATTGTCTGTAGGAGCCCACGATCCCCCACACCATGCCGAGGAAGGAATGTGAGCCTCCTAGGTCTGGCTCTCAGTCTCAACCTTATCCAGCAGGTCACAAAGCCCCATTTATATGCAGCTCCCAAGTTTTATCATAATTCTTTATCGCCTCAACCCCATATATCCTCCAGCGCAGTTAGGAGACGTCCAGTCATGAACCTCATTTATCCTCATTTTCTCAATTGGCACACTTAAAGTTTCAATATTTATGTTCACACTGTCCTGATTTTGGACGTCAAAGATAGTCTACTAGACAAGGATCGTTGCCTAAGGATAACTGACCCATGCAGATGAGTTCGCCAGAGTCTGATATGTGATGTGGTATGTCATATTATCAATGATTGTGTCCCTAATAGTTACTTCTAGCAGCTCCGTGGAAAAATAATAGCAAATGCTTCCGTGTGCCACGCGGCAGTGTCCTTGAATTCTCACACCTTGCAAAGTAGGATTATCCACTTTTTGTTGATGGGGAAGCTAGAGTTCAGAGAGATTAGCTCATTTATGTGTACGCAGGGGCCAGGGTGGGACTCAAACCCAGGCCTCAGACTGTAAACTCAGTGTCTCTAACTCCTTTGCCTCTTAGCAGACATGTATTTTGTGAGTGTTTGAAATGAGTGTAACAGACATTTTTCATCACAGATGTATTAAGAATTATGAATTTAGAGCTGTGAAGATCCTCGGGCCAACTATGTAATGAGAGCTGCTCTGATAAGCCTCAGCACAACGTCAGGTCAGTCAGAATTTGTAGCATATGTTTCACCTATCAATAGGTGGCAGTATTCACCTAAGTCTCCTCAGGAGGAGTCCGCACAGGTCGCTTCTCCTCACACCATCCCCAAGGCCATCTATGTTCTCTGATGCACTGGATTTGGTCATAATGAGCACTGTGTGCAATATACAGGTTGCTAGTGAGGTGTCGGTCATGCCTCGCTCCCGTGAGATGGGGACTGTAGTGGGGCTGTGGTAGAGGCCTGTCATCCTTCGCAGAGACAAGGGAATCCTTCCCCATGTGTACCACCCATTTTGGCCTTTCCTCTGGGGAATTCAAAACCAAAGATACCTTTTGGGTCCTCAGTTACTTTCCCAATGTTGTGCTGAATTCTCAAATCATTTTAAAATGCGATTGTTAAAGATCCAACGTAATTCATAAACCAGCAAAAGATCGCTTAGATTAAGAGAATAAAGCAGCTAACGAGATGCATGGTTTCAACTACTCCAAAGTCCTAAGTACTTGTCCACCTGCCCACCAAATTATAGGAACTTCCCTAGCAGGCATGAAAACGAGCCCCTGAGGTCCGTGTGCAATAGACAGCTCAAAAGTGGTCAAGTTGATGAGTCAGAATACTGAAAGATAAGACTGCCTCATTTTAGGGAGACCCTCTCTTCCGTGTCTGCCTATGTTTCTCTTCCTCAGCTTTCTCTTCGTTTTTTAAAAGTAAAGTATAATGTCAAAATATCCGTAGGGATATGCTGGGGATGTAGCTCAGGGTTAGGGCACTTGCCTAGCATGTGTGAGGGCCCGGATTCAATTCTTAGCACTGGGGAAAAAAGTTCTACAGAAATATTTGCAGTTAAGAACAGTGGCACAGGCTCAGCTTCTATTTTCTAGCAGCCAGTAGGGGTCTGCCTGATAGAATTTAATTTTATAGAGTCAAAAAGAACAGGTGCCACGGTAGAGAAAAGGTTAAAGGAAAACACTGAAAAATCCTTGGACCCAGCTCTGTGCTGGCGTCTCCATTTTCACTCACGGTACTGGGCACCAATCATTACCAGCAATGACCAAGATGCGCTTAGAAATCACATGAGTCGTAGTTGACTCAAGTTGGCTTCTCAGGGTGCTAGAGTCTCTTTAAGAAATTCAAACTGGCTGGTGGACTAAGGTAGGTGGCACTGACACAGCATATTCGCTTCTCATTTATGTCCCCACGTGGGATGAATGTCTTTCTCCTCTGTCACTGTGGTATTTGTAACTATGCTAGCCCTCTCAGTACAGCCTGCCTTATTCAAGTTATGTGGGCTCCATGCACTTTCCTGCCTGGATCGACATATTCCTGAGAGCAGGACCCAGCTATCTTTAACTTTTAAATTTCCCCCTCAGCTGCTGGGGTGGGAGACCCTGTGCCCGGTAGGCAATTTTTAACACATATGTATTGAACTGAATAGAACTAAAGAGAACCTAGAGGTATACATTTTACATTTTTGTCCAGGTTAAAGACAAATTGCAGGCTGAGTATTGGACGTGATCCATGGGTCGCATTTCTTAGTTTTGACCTGCTCTTTCGTCTCAGACAGCATTTGTAACTTTGAGCATATCATACTAAAGCCCCCCTCACCCCCAGGACCCAGAATTAACTAATTTCATAAAATTTATTTTAGATTTCTGGCAAGACCTCATATGAAGGTTATATGCAGGAGCAAGCACCAAAAACAGTTACCAGGGATATTTAATGAACAACGTAGAATGTATCATTCCAATCACTGATATTTCCTGCCTTTGTGCTTTGCAGATCCAATACACACTAAAAAGCTGAACAGGGCAATGTTGTTTCCTAATGGTAATTATCATTGTTTCCCATATTAGGGCAAAGCTAAGCGCAAGGGGGGACATATTAATCTTCAAAAGCTTGCAAAATTACATTCAAGCCATTAGGCATATCAGGAGATATTGCCTTGCTCAGGAAATGAATTACCCAGCTGAATATCAGGGGTATAATGAAGTTGTCAACAGCAGCAGTGCAGCTGTAGATGGTCTGATTATGTGTTGACTGGCTGGCCATTCAAGGACAGACCAGGATGGAAATTGTTGTCATATTGTCTGCCACGTTCCTAGTCCCAGTGCTGATAATAAGCCTGATACCCCTAGGCACACAGGAAAACAACAATAACAACGGTAAAGTAGGAAGAAAGTCCATGGTCTTCTGCTGGTCTCTTATTGCGGCATTGCTGCAGTCTCTCTCTTCTTGTGCCTCCCATCTGTCATTTGTTTTTAAAGAAAAATCACCATGACAAGGAGTGAAAGTTTAGATTCTGGCCCTCCAAACAAACACTCTACAGTGGACTTCCTGAGCAAATGTTAACTGGGAGGTGGGACTGACCCCTTCCTTAAGAGTCAAAGGTAAAGACAGGTGGAGTTTCCCTTTCTACACAAGGGTCTAAGCAGGTTGGCTTGTGGTGTCTCTTGACAGCAACTAAAGTCTTCTAGAAGATTCTACTGACTTCTTTTTTAAAAACATGTTCAAGTTTCTTCTCTCTTAAGAGAGAAGATCAAACTACATGACCGAAAACCCATCTCCACTGCTCACATGTTATGCCATCAACAGGCTGATGGAGAACTTACTTAGCACAGAGATGGGCATTTGGCCACAAACGTCCCATGTTCTATTTCTGCCCAGCGACTCTCGGTTTGTACTGACATGTTCTGATGTTACAGAGTCAATATATTCAATGCATGTGACCACTCTTTCCCTACTCAGATCTGCTTTACACAAGTTCTTTATTAGGAAATGTTTTCTCTCTAAAAATAACAACTAATGTAGACATTCCTCATTAATAGAAATCTGCAGTTATTTATGTTATCTTTGATGGAACCAAGGCACTGTTTCTGTTGAGGGGACTGGTACTTTTTGCCTACTTGCTTCCCATAAAACACGAGCATTTGCTCCTTTGATTATTCTAGTTGACTGCCTGGAGGATCGTGATTTGCAGGAGTCTGGGTAGTTTTGGTGGTCAGTCAAACTGTAGAGAAAGCTCTTCTCTTTCCACCCTTATTTAATTTTTTTCTCCCAAGTGCCAATCAAAATGAGTTTTTCTAAATGCTTCCAGAAATATTTCTATGTGGAGTTTCAGGCCAGGCCTATACTGAATTGTCGGCCCCTAAGGCCAAAGTTCAGAAAGGGGCCTTTCGCCTTCGGTGAATTGCTAGATAAATAAATCTCTAAAGAGGCCTTTCCCTTTTCCTGGTCCTCCTTAACATTTACTGTACAGTCAGGGTTCCTTAGATGACATGGAATTCCTGCCTCATGACCCATTCTGCTGCCAGGTTGCTCATCTTCCTCCCCTGCAAGAAATACCTCATCAATTTGATAAATGGAAAGTCCTCCTCTGTTTATCTCCATGACCTCAGGGTGGTAAATCTCAGGACTAAAGAGAGAACCCTCTATACCTTGTCACAGTGGGAACTGAGACTATTAAGGTGAAGGGGAAGTGAGGAAGTGAGTTGTATTTGCACACTCAGACATAGCAGTGGAGACCTATAGCTGGGCGTGAAGACCCACTATTACAAAGGTAGTCCACCCTGTCAGTTAAAGACTGAACTGCAAATGCCATGCTCCCCATTAAAACTACTCTTGGCTGAGAGGAAAAATTTCCATTCTTCTAAAAATGCCAGATCATGTTTGCTGTACAAATGTCAAGAGTATCTGATCTAAAACACACAGCTGCGAGAGGATGTCTGATAAACTGGAGAATAAAGAAAAAACACCTAGAAAAACTGAAAGAAAGCTAAGGAAGTTGTAGTTTATGTTTAAGAAAGATTTAAGGATTCAGCTCATTAAATTTTGGTCTCATCTCTATTATTCCAGTCTTGCCGTCCCAGAGGTTGGCGCAGTCCTTGGACTGCTGGCCTAGTTCTTCTGTCTTCAGGCTCCTGTCCCATTTCTCTTTCTTCACTCTGTCCCAGACTCTGAACTCAGATGAGTGTGGACACCAGGGGTCTGAATGGGGTGCTCTGGCCACTTTGTCAGACTGTGCAGCAGAACTTTCTCAAGAGCTGCAGATGCCAAGTCATCCCTGCACTTCTTCCTCTGCATTGTCAGACCTATTAGAGGTATCACCCCAGACAGCAAAGCAATGAATGGGTCTAAAGGCTCAATGGTCTATTCAATTTATGCATTATTTGGAAAGAAAATCTAAGAGTTTCCTCAGAGAAGATTAAAAGGACAGCAGCAGGCACCTTCTTTCTTCCCCCTGTGCTGCCATTGCAGCCAAGCTAGCCTCTTTTTAATTTGAAAGGAAAGTCGCAGTGGTTCACTATTACTCAGATCCTCAATACTCCAACATAGTCTAGCAAATACAAGCAGAGTAGTAATCAGTTCTCATTGCATCTTTAGTAATTCACCTTCAATATCAAGGAAAAGTAGGGATTATATATGACATTTGTAAGGCCAAAATGTATTGACTTTTCAAAGCACACACACACACACACACACACACACACACACACACACACACACAATGTTCACCAGCTCACCCAGACTCATTAGTGAGAAAATCAAGCACTCAGGAGCATGTATCCGTCATCAGCAAAATATTGAGTGTGTGTTGTGGCAGGAGATGGAGGAATTGTGGCTAGCTTAACTGAATTAAAACTCATTGGCTGAAGAGGGTTATATGTATCCCAGCGAAACACGTTTGCACTAAGACAAGTAGAGCTCATTTTGAGCTCAGCAGCACTGAGTCGTTGAACTGAGAGTAAATCCATGACTGAGTGCACCAGGCCTCACACAGAGACCCCAGGATTAAACTGCAATGGTTTTGAGATCTGTTTAAAAAATCACTATTGCTTCCAGCTAATCCAAAATCATTCCTCTCTGCTGTTCTCTGAATCTATATCTTTCTTTAGTGCACCCTTGTCTAAGAGACCTTGGGATTAAGGATGCTATAGGCTGTCAGGATGCTACAGAGGACTGCAAGCTATGCTGGGGAACCAATGAAAAAGTCTAGGATACTGGAAATTGAATATGGGTGAGGATCCAGAGATGTGACAGAAGTTCTGGTTTTCTACTTATTAATTTTCTTATCTATAAGGAGCAATTAATGTCAATACCTTATAAAAGGCTTAAATAAACCAATCATAAGATAAAGAAGTGGCTAGAAAGCATAAGAAAATGCGCTCAACATGATCCCTCATCAGAAATCGCAAAGTAAAGCTACAGTGAGTTGCAAATGTACACCAACTACAGCAGTTCACATCAAGTGTTGGAGAGGATATGGAACAACTACTATGCACACAGTTTGCTGGTGAGGACTTCAAGTGGTATAACTTTGGAGAACTATGTGGCAGTTTCTTATACAGTTAGATATAATGTATGCCTTATTACTCAGTATTTGACTTCTGGGTTCTAGCCCAAAGAAAGGAAAATACATGCCTACAAAAAGAATCATACAGGAATTTTGTAGTACTGTAGTCTTAGTCAAAATAGGCAATCTGGGAAGAGCTGAAATATCATCAGTAGGGTAAGAGATAAATTGTGGTATATTCACTCTATGGACTATTGCTGTACAATAAAAGGGAATGAACTACTGAGACATACAACAATAAATGAATGAATGAATCTAAAAAACATAAGATTGAACAAAATAAGCAGAACCAATAGAGTACTCACTGCATGTCACATTTCCATGAAGGCCAAGAACTAGTAACACTGATTAATAGTGATACAAATTGAAGCAGTATTTGCACAAGATCTGGGATGGTGGGATAACTGAAAATAGTATGGAGGTTCCTCAAAAAATTTTTTTTTTAAAAACTATTGTAAAGTCCAGCAATCCTGCTTCTGGCTATACAAAAATTAATATCTCAGAGAGCTACCCACACCTACCTGTTTATTGCAGCATCATTCACAATACTAAAGATAAGGAATCAACCTGTGTTCAATGATAGATTAGTAGGTAAGAAAGGCACATACAGGCACACACAGAGGAATATTATTTAACCTTTAAAAAGAATAGATCCTGTCATTTGGGCCAACACAGATAAACTTGGAAGACATTGTGATGAATAAAATAACCCATGCACAGAAAGACTAATATTGCCTGATCTTACCTATAGGTAGAATTTTAAAAAGTTAAACTCATGATATTAGAGTATCGAATGATTGCCAGGGATCAGACTAGCACAACTTACTCAATATTTATATTGGGAGATATTGGGCAAAGGATATGAAGTTTCAGTGATGTGTGGTAACTACCTTCTGGAGATCTAATGTAGTGTGGTGACTACAGTTAACAGTATTGTACTGTTTACTTGAAACTTGCTGAGAGTAGATCTTAAGTGTTCCTGACACATTTATACAGACAGTAACTATACAAGGTGATGAATGCACATGTATATATACATGAAAACATCATCTCATATTGTACATCTTAAGTATATTATATTGTCAAGAGTACCTCAATAAAGCTGGAAAAGATTAAATTTTGTCCTAATTTAGAAGAATAAGAAAAAGAAGGAGGAGAACGGGGGAGGAGGAAGGTGAGTAAAAACAAAAAGAAGAGTAGAAGTAGGAGTGAGAAAGAAAGATAAAAACAGAAATCAATGAAATTGAGACTATAAATCATAGGGAAAACAATTAAACAAAGAAACGTTAACTGAAAAAATAGATAAAATTTGCACATCTATTCGCACTGATTAGGAAAAAGAGAGAGGACCCTATTTATCCATGCAAGGAATTAAATGGAGGATATTATCACCTACCCTACAGAGATTGAAAGGATAATAAGAAAAGACAAGGGCCAATTTCACAAACATAAATTTGATACTTAAAATGAAATAATCCACGTACTTGAAAAGCAGACTAGCACAACTAACTCAATATGAAACAGGTCATTTTTTATTGTCCTTTAATCATTAAGAAAATTGAATTCATCATTTAGACCAAAAAAGTATTTAGGCCCAGAGTAGTTCACTGGAAAATACTACAAAATGTTTAAAAAAGAATGAACAACAATTTGACTTACTGCTTTTCTACACGGAAGAAGAAGGAAAACATTGTAATTTATTTTATGAACCTTGCATCACCTTAAGAACAGGTCTAGACAAAGACAGTGCCAAAAAGTAAAACTATACACCAATATTCCTCATAAATGTAGTTGCAAAAGTTATTAATCACACATTAACAAAGAATTCAGCAATATATGAATATACATACACCAACTAATTGGTATTTAGTTAAGAGATATGAAGCTGGCTTACTATTTGAAAATAAGTGAGTAAAATCTTAACAGATAAAAGAAGAAAATACATGATCATATCAATTAATGCATGAAAATATTAGATAAAACTCTACTCATAAGTTATTCATGATAATTACTGTTAGAAAAATAGCAGTGGAGGAAATGTCCTCAGTTTGATAAAGAACCTTTATGAAATACCCTACAGCTAACATAATAGTAAAGGATGAAAAACTGAATACTCTCCCCCTATGTTCATGAATACATCATAGATGCTAAGCACTGAGATTTCTGACCAGTGAAGCCAAGCAAGAAAATTAAAGGTGCATATATCAAAAAGGGAAAGAAAAAAATACTGTGAGTATTTGAAGGCAAGATGATTATGCAGAAAATCTCAAGGAATCTACAAAAATAAGAGATGACCATATAAAACTCAGTTTATTTCTAGATACTAGCAATGACTACATGGATACAATTTTAGAGTTATACTTACTCAAAATATGAAATCTTATCTCTCCATATAATGAAACTAGTACAAAACTTATATGCTGAGAAGTACAAAATGCCAATGAAAAAACAAGGATGATCTTAATAAATGGAGAGCTATATCATCTTTATGGATTAGGAGACTCAACATACTAAAAATATCAATTGTTGCTAAGGTGGCATACATATTTGCTACAATTCCTATCAAAACACCAGAACTGTTTTTAAATACAGAAAAGAATTTTCTAAAATGTAGTAGGAAAGGCAACTAAAGCTGAAACAATTTTTTTGTTTTGTTTTGTTTTGTTTTTCTCCGGTACCGGGAATCAAACTCACGACCTTGCGCTTGCCAGGCAGGCGCTGTGCCGCTGAGCTAAATCCCCAGCCCCAGCTGAAACAATTTTGGAAAAAGTAAAAGAAAATAGAGGAATCAGTGTACTCAACTTCAAGTCTTACCATATAACTAGAGCAATTAAAGCTGTATGGTGTTGGCACAAAGAGAAAGACATACAGTGTAGCAGAACAGGAAATCCAGAAATTAACCCACACAAACAGATCCACCAGGTTTTTACAAAGATACAAGAGTATCCAACAGAGGAAAGATGGCACCTCAAGAAGAGGAACTGGGGCATTCCGGCATCCAGAGGCAAACAAAATAAACTTCAATTTAACTTTTAGATCTTACACACAAGTTAACTCAAGAGAGGTCATGAATTTAAATATAAAACTCTAACACTTCCAGAAGAAACATAGGAAAAAATCTCCAAGTTGTAGGACTATGCAGAGTTCTTAGATTTGTGACAAATCTATAACAGACAAATTTGATAAGTTTAACTTTATCAAAATGAACTTCAGTTTTGTAAAAGATCCTATTTAAAGGATGAAAAGACAAGCTGAAGCATGGGCAAATATTTTTAAAATACATATCAGATGAAAAACAATATCCGTATCCATAATGTTATATCCATAAAAATTCTTAGCTGGGCGTGGTGGTATATGAATGTAATCCCAGCACTTGGGAGGCTGAGGCAGGAGCATCATTGCAAGTTTGAGACTAGCCTGGGCTATAAAGTGAGCTCAAGGCCAGCCTGAACTGCATAGTGAGACCCTGTCTCAAAAAAAAAAAAAATCTTAGGCTGGAGTAATTGAAGGTTGCCTAGCATATGCCGGGCCTAGATTCCATCCCAGCATTGAGGAAAAAAAAACAGAAAAAAAAAAAAGAAAAGAAAATTCTCAAAACTCAACATCAAAAATCTAATTAAGAAATGGCCCAAAGACATGAAGAGGTATTTTACTACAGAGGATATACAAATAGTATAAAAGCAATAAGCATTTGAAACAAACATATGAAATTATGTTTAACATCATTAGCCTCTAGGGAAATGCAAATTAAAACTACAATAAGTTATCACTACAGACATATTAGAATGGCTAAGTAAAAAATAGTGGCAACACCCCATAGATATGAGAAATTAGGTCACTCTCACACTGCTGGTAGGAATGTAAAATGCACAGTCATTCTGGAAAGCAGTTTGGGAGTGTCCTTAAAAACTAAACATACAACTAACATTTATTCCAGCAATTGTAATGTGACATTTATCTCAGAGAAATAAGGACCTGTATTTGCACAAAATCCTGTACACAAATGTTAACACATGTATTCATCATAATAGCCTCAAACAGGAAACAACCCAGTTGTCTTTCAGTAGATGAAAGGTTAAACAAACTGAAAAAACACATGCATACCTCAAGGGAATACTACTCGTCCAAAAAAAGAAATTTTGATACACAAAACAATCTAGATAAATCTCCAGAGAATTTTTCTGAATGAAAAGAGCTAGTATTGAGAGGTTATATATTATATTATATTATGCTACTTACATAACATTTTGAAATGCAAAATTATAGAAATAGAGGGTAGATTAGTGGTTGTAAGGATTCGGTAGGAGTTGAGAGTGGGGGTAGAAGGGAACTGCGTATGGTTAAGAACAAGAAGTTGAAGGATCTTTGCCGTGGTAGGATCGTTATGTTTCCTGATTACGTCATTATCACTATTCCTGCCGCAATAGCATTATCTGATGTCAGATGTTACTCCTGGAAGACATAGGGTAAAGAGAACGTGGGATTCATCCTTGTATTATTTCTCACAACAGCATTGCGTGGAACTACAATGGCCTCAAAGTTAAATGACTGATTAAGAAGTTGGGCAACTATGAAAATAGCCTGCTCGGGTTGTCTGGTTTAACCTCTCTTCGATATTCAAGGGCACCTTGATTGATGATTGGGTTATAGCCTGATAAAACTTTCAGAGATGAAAACTATCATAAATCAAGTATGCATTTAATACACCTAACCGCCCAAACATAGCAACACAGTGCCCAGTAGAGGAACAGCTGACACCTCCATGATCCTGTGGGTGCCTGGGAACTGCAGCGGCCGCTGCTGCCCAGTATTGCCACAGACACTCTTATTGCATAGCATTAAGCAGAGAGAAAATCAAAATCTAAAATTCAAAGCAAATCTCCAAGTATGATGGTGCTACTGCACCACCATAAAGTAGGTTAAAAAGTTGCAATTTAAACCATTGTGAGTTAGAGACCACCTCCTATTCAAGCCCTGTGGCATGAAAACTATAGTGAATATTATGGAGTGGCTGTGGGCACATCAAGGCTATGTCAGCTTGGGTAACAGTGGTCTAGTGCTGAACAGAATTGATGGATTTTGTATAAACCATTTATACTGGGAGCCTGGGGGGTGTGCTACCCGATTTACTATTGTGTAACCAGGGTCTAGCATAGTGCTTCACACACACACACACACACACACACACACACACACACAATCAGTCAACAATTACTGAATATAATATTGAATAAAAGATCGCTTTCAGAAATCCACTAACCATACTGCCTTTGAGTTGGACTGTGTTGATTATATGCCAAGGCTAATGGAATTGTTGCCGCTCAGAGTCTCTAGTGATGATGTTCAAAGGCGACATAAAGTGTCTTGCCTGAAAATTTGGACTCCAGAAATCAAAAACACTCCTTGGTGGGAGCCCAAGGAATTGTGGCCTCATAAAGGAGGCAGAGCATAGGTTGCACGTTGTTTTGAGTACTGAATTCATTCTCCGGGAATTGTCATATGACTTTCTGTCGACAAATGTGCAATAACGTGAACAAACAGTGCATGTGTTATTGCAAGAGTGCTTCTGGTCCCCAAAACTTGGAATGAAGTGGAGACTGAGATAAACCATCACAGTCTTTATAATGGAACATGACGCAGCTGTTAAAAAGACCTGGTAGATACGCATTACTGACATAGAAAGGTATTCAAGACAAATTTTAAACAGCAAGTTCAAAAGTTAAAAAGCAAGTTTAAAATGTAGTATAAGCTCTAGGTTTGGTAGTATAGGCATAGAAAAAGCAGAAATATATACTCTGTGCTATTAACACAATTATCTTGGGAGGGGGTAGAATTACGGGGGACTCAATATTCTATTTCTGCAAGTTTGAGTAGGTTACTATTAGTATCAGTAGGTTTTTTAATCAGATAAAGTGTTTTTTTTTTTTCTATACCAGGAATCGAACTCACGACCTTGCACTTGCCAGGCAGGCGCTGTGCCCCTGAGCTAAATCCCCAGCCACAAAATATTTTTCTTTTAAAGAAAGAATATAGGCTTTGGAATTTAACAGGCTTATGTTTGAATCCCAGTGCTTCTGTTAACTATGCAAATTTGTAGGTTACTTAATCTCCTTAGAAAGTAAGTTTTCCTCATCTGTGAAACGGAGATAATTGTATTTAATGTATGAAGTTATCTCATGACCAGAGCCTGTGTTAAAGCAGTTATTTGAAAAAGTATGTTTGTTACCACTGCCCAGACTGTTGAAAAGCAGCAGATATCTGATTATTGCATTTGGCTATGATTTATCAATGGTGTGCAACCTGATATCCACCAGGCCTAGCAGATTCACGGATTTTTAGGATAGGCTGCTTTCTTTCATTTACTTTCTCTTCTCATGGAAGATTCAAAATAAATATCACGCAGTATCAGAGCCCTGTTTTGATGTTCTTGTTTTACAGACAGGCTCATCTCTTATTCTTCATTCAGCTGCCAGGAACCAGAATTTCCCTGCTAAGCCAGCTTAGCTAACTTAGTGACATGAGGAGCTTTTCAAAGCTGTGTATCTTCATCACTCAATGAGTCCAACTTTACTGCACCCAACCCCACTTAAAAATGGTAGAGCCACCAAGGCATTCTTTGAGTAGCTCTCTGGCTTTCAATTTTGTTTTGGAAGATGAATGTTTTGGAAGATGAATGTTGATTTTTGGTCCATGTGATAGAGAACGCCTCAGCTCAGGCCATTATATTACAGAGTTTTGAAGCCATGTAGTTAAAATGAGATAGGATAAGCTAGCCAAAGGGTTTTAGACCATTTATGACTAAACTGAGACGCTATGACGGATTGATCCCAAATTATTGCACAAAACATGCTGTGACCTTTAATGTCCAGAAAGAGCCAATCTGATCTGTCACTGATCACCCTGCCAGGAAGGAGACAGACCAGAGCTTAATCCCAGCTGATGGCAGAAGAGGTAGCATAGCCAACAACTTGGATCTGATACAGGTCATACAACTCCAGATATTCTTTCTTATATCTGAGAGGTAGCCCCACCACATTGGACATTTCTGTCTACACCGTGGATATCTGAGGCATTATGGGAATATGTCCAGTGACATCAAACCCATTAACTTTGGAGGAATGCCATCTCTATGCAGTTTTGTGAGAACATTGCCTATGGTTATTAATACCAGCATGCCAACCCTTGTCCTCTCTCCCTCTAGGGATGATGCAGAAAACTAGATTAGAAAAACAGTTACTGTGTATTGAAATTAGTGGTCGCAACTCGTTCAGACTACTTGTATGCATGAATATGTGATGCTGGACTTGGGGGGAATCCAAATCCTAAAGAGGCTGGAGCAGATTTCTCAATGCAGAAGTATACAGATGGGGGAGAGACCCTCAGCTTTGTGGACGGTAGGTCAGATATCTTAGGACCCTGTCACAGCACATTGCCAATAATCGCCATCTCCTTGGCTGTGGAATCTGTCTTCCTTGTGCCCTTGAAACTCTGTGGGAGCAGCAGTAGAAGTCATTTTCCCAAATGCTTTGCTCTCTGAACTTGTGTGTCTGACCTATCAATACTGACCTTGAGACTTTCAGTTTGATTCATTTTCTTTAAGAAAAAAAAAGCAATTTCCTGTGTCTAAGGGAGGGGGGAAAGGTTAAAAAATATCATTAAAAAGGCTCCAAAGATTTTTGGGACATCAAATTGCTCTGACAAACCATTTTTATGAGTTAAGTGTAAAGGAAACAGAAACATACAGATTAAGTTTCCCTTAAAATACACATGGGCTTAAAAATGAAGGGGAAAAGAAGGACTTGGCAACATGGATTTCAGGCTCTGCCAAACCCCAACTCCTGAGAAATGACTTGAGATGCTTGACAAACCCAAAAAGCAGCTGGTTTCACCCCGTGCCCTCACCGAGCGACAGCCAAAGTCCTGTGTGATTGGAACCTCTCTAAATGAAGTATGCTAATTTACAGACTCGTGTTCTGATCTTCAAATTACCCCAAACAGTCCCTATTTATAAAATTTCTCCCGAAAGGCCTAGTCCTCCTCAGGTTTTCTTTGTATCCGGACAAAAATCACAGATCAACATCACAATGCTCGTTGCAAGGGTGAAAACACGAGCTCCGGAGCTCCGTGAGGTCCGAACGAGATGGGTTCTGGTAGCTTTCTGGAGACAAATAATTTACCTCCATGCACCCCATGCCTGCCTTAGGAATTACACAGACCCACTGGTTCATATTCTATGATCAACTTGTAGACAGATGATAAGCATAAACTCCCCATTAACCACTGAGAATTCAGAGGGATCTGTGTGCACTTAATGAGATGCATAGCATTCATTCATTCATTCACTGAATGAACAAATGTTCACAGTGCACGTCTGTTCTATTTGAATCAGAATTGAGGACAGAAGTGAAAGCATCTAGCACTTGCTGGCATTGTGCCAGCCCCTTCCTGTGCAGTATCTCATTTGATGCTCACCTTAAATCTCAGATGTCTTCGCTATGATATTTCCATTTTGCAGAGGGGAAGGGAGGCATAGCGAGATTTCATAGTTTACAAAAGATTTGTTAGAAACAGCAGATCTAGAATTTCAAGCCAAGTCTGACATTAAAGACACTTGGATACTGCCTTCAAGAACCTCAGAGTCTCCTGGGCAAGTGAAGATACATTCAAATGGAAGTGTAAGAGACAGGGATAAACATCCCAGAGACATCTATTGGGAATATTTTTTTTTTTGTGTGTGTGTGTGTGTGTTTTTCTGGTACCGGGAATCGAACTCATGACCTTGCGCTTGTCAGGCAGGTGCTGTGCCGCTGAGCTAAATCCCCAGCCCCCCTAGAGACATCTAGAACATAGAAGGATTCTCTTTTTACTGAGGAAAGCTTTGTGTAGGAAGTGAATTTTTATTAGGGTTTTAGAGGCTGAGAGAGGCCTGAGTATGTTGGTTGAGGTGACAGGTTCAGAACCTCTTCTCGGGAGAACGTCTGATGGGGGAGGATAAAGAAGCGGAGCGGAAGGAGTGGCGGAGGGTCCTGCAGGGACTTGGAGATTTTGCCAGATGTGCCACTGACCAGGGCAAATGCAGTTATGTACCACTGACCACGACAGAAGAAAAGAGCGCTTCCAGAATAACTTAAATACCTTAGGCAATTTCATCTCCTGTTGCCAAGAGAATGAGAATAAAAGAGGAGGAAAATCCATGACCTTCTCATGTGGATTCTGACTCGAAAAGCTTCTTGGGATGTGAGTATCTCACACAGTTAAGGGTGTCTTCTTAAAGGTGCACGTTTCTGCAGCGTGTCCTCTGCTCATGGTAGCTGGCACCCACACCAAGTCCTTCCTGAGGCTGGAAAACCTAACAGTTTACGATGGCATCTCTGCGAAGGAGTGATTTTGACCATATGCGATATTTATCTTATTTGCTGATTGTAGAACTTCACCCTCCTATGTAAATAAAAATCCAGTCTATCTGCTTATTTTGTAAATGAACCCCTTAAAATTCGAAGGGTTGAATTGCTAGAAAATCCTTCCAGTAGATGTAGTTTAAAAAAGTCAATCCAAACAAAAATGTAAATTGTGCATGAAAATATATGCAGATGCTGAAATTGTTACGAACGCATGAACATATATTAACCTCTAAATATGTACAAAAGAACATTTTATGCTTAAAGGAAACAAAACAACTTTTCCTCTGTTTTTGACAAACCAAGCATAGAGACGTTTGACAGTTTCCCAAATGTTATTCATTAATAATAGCTGCGGGGCATCAAGGCTTGAGGGTGGGGAAGTTGGTAAACAAGCAGTGATTCTGAGAAGACTCATCAGAGAAAATATAGGGATGTTGTGAGAATGAGAACTTTAAGAACTCTGAAGGAGCACGCATAGTTATGTGACACAACCATCGGCTGCAGAAATGGAACTCTTCCTTGGACTTTTTCTTTAAATGGGAAAGCAAGCTATATTCATTTTAGAAAAAGTAAAATATGCAGAAGACACAAAAGATCAAAAGAGAAGAATCCGTTCATAATCCTATCACAGAGAAAATGGCTACTTTCTTACACGTGTCCTTCCCTATGTATGTTTTTACATATTTACATTGGTTCACGCTCTATATTAATTATTTTCAAACATTCACATGCATTATTTCACCTGCCAGTCATTAAAGCACGTATGGCTGTGGGCTCTGGCTCACAGTCGCTGAGCCAGTGACTCTAAACTGGGGCCTGAGAGCTGGCATTTCTGTCCAGTTTCTGCACGCTGCTGACGCTGCTGGTCCATGGACTTCTCTCAGATCCACTGTTCTGTGAGGTTTACATTTTTGCTCCCTATTCTTCACATTACATTAAGGGCATTTCCCCCAAGTCATTAAAATTATTTGGAAAAGTCTTTCCATTTTTATGAATGTGCATTACTTGTGCAGATTAATGGGGTTCATTGTGATAGTTCTATATATTCGTACAATCTATACTGATCCAATCCAATCTTTTCCCCCTACTTCACACTTTCAAATCCTTACTAATGCCAATTCTACCTTCAGGTCAAATTTCTGTCGTTTCCACAGATGAGAAAATACATGTGGTGCTTGTCTTTCGATTTCTGGCTCATGAAAATCTCTTTTTTCATGGGCTGTACAATATTTTATTTCCATTCCTTATTGTTTATTCCACTCGCTGTTGCTGAACAGCTTTCTATCCTCATTAGTAGAAAGGTGTCATGCCTCTTCTTTTCTTTGTTTCTTTTCTTTTCTTTTCTTTTCTTTTCTTTTCTTTTCTTTTCTTTTCTTTTCTTTTCTCTTTTTCCCTCACTCCCCTCCATCCCTCCTCCCCTTTTCTATTTCAGCTTGATTTGTTTTTCTGATGTATTGGAGATTGAACCCAGGGGCTTTACCACTGAGCTACATCCCTATCTCTATTTTTAAAATTTTGACATGAGGTCTCCAACCTATGACCTTCCTGCCTCAGCCTTCTTAAGTCCTGGGGCCACAGGCATGTGCCACGGTGCCTGGCTTCATTTTTCTTTCAAAAGAGTCCTGAGGTCAGTGAGATGGACCTCTGGAGGGGGGCTGATAAAGGAGATACTGGCTCTTTTATTTTTAGAGGATTTTGGAAGACCCCAGTCTTCACTGTAATAAGAAGGGTCCTAGTTAATAATTGGAAGTATGAAGAAAGGACCCTATGCATCCAGGAAAGCCGTACCTCCCAGAAGACTGGTACCAGTGACTTCTGCGAGGGACCAAGTATTGCTTTTCAAATGCATAGCAGGAAAGCACCAAAACCAAGACCTCTTCCAAACTGTTGCTTTGACAGGAGACCAGCTTGTTCCAAAAGCTGGTTCCAGAAGTGGCTTGATAAGCCCATAGTTACACAGAGACCTCCGAAGCTTTCGGAGAGCAGCTCTTACCACAGAGTCGTGATATGGGATGCTCTGGCCTTCCTGCCTTTTTCTCAGCCTCAGCAATGAGCAACAGAAACAGTTAAACTGCCAGCGGCTCCCGAACAGTGGTTTCCGCCCTCAGCGACTGCCAGCCCCTGCAGGCTCACCACACACAGCCTCAGAGGTCTGGCTCCAGAGCTCCTCTCTGCCCAGACGCCGCCGTGACAATGAGGAGAAAGGAAGACTGCGGCCACCGTGGAGCTCCAGGGGCCAGCGATACTCAACAGTCTCCAGCTTCACCCCGGGCCTGTGTCTTTCTCTTCATCTCATGAAAATCTAGGCCTCTCTGTCTCATTCATTTTCTCACACTGTCCCTGAGAAAATAATTCCAAAGAGAGCCAATGGAGCTGCATTTCATAGGGATGAACCTCTGGGCACTTTTGTACTCCTCACCATGGGGGAATTCAGTAAAAGAATAGTAACAGGGAGACCAAGTGTTGCTTAGAGTGATGTTCGCAAAGCCTGCCGTGTGTGTTACTGAATTTAAATCCATGTGTTCCTGGAGGAGCTCAGCAGTCTTACTCCTCTCACGTTATCAGTGAAGAAACAGGACCATGTCACTCAGCTGGCATGTTACAGAAGTGGACTTGATCTCATTCATCTAGCTCCAAAGCTTGAGTTCTCTACCGCTATAGTCTCCAACTTCTCCATAGAAGATCTCTTGCATTTCATCTGCTCATCAGGCTCATCTCAATGCCAGTGAAGGCCAAGTATCGTACTCTTTGTTCTGTTGACAATCTTCAATGGCAGAGAAGATTCTTTTTAACCTATTTTAAGCCCTGGTTTGCTGGTTTCTGACTCACCCTCGTAGTACTGGAGCCACAGGGAGGGAGCATGTGGAGGTAGACCAGGAGACACTCAGCGATGTCATGTCTGTCAGTCAGAGGTTTCAATCCCAGCTACACCCCTATTTAAGAAAGCTGATTTTAAACCATAATTTTTGTGTAGCTGTCTATATAGCTTCATTATGTACACATATCCACACACTCATACATATATTATACACACACATATATACCTGCTGTGATTTGACTATGTTTCTCCATAGTTCACATGTTGGAAATTTAATACTCAATGTTAAGAGTTACAACTTTTTTTGAGACAGGGTCTTGCTCTATGGTTCAGGCTGATTTTGAACTTCTGCTGGTGCTCCTGCCTCAGCCTCCTGAGTGCTGGGATTGTAGAAGTACGTCACCATGCCTGGGAAGAACTAAAATTTTTAAGAGGTAACTAGGCTTTGTGGGTCTCTACCATCCAAGTGGATAAATGCCCTTAATTCACGAGTGGATTTAGCATAACAGGGTAAGTTTAGCTTCTCTTTCTTTTTCTCACTTACCCTCTTTTTGCCCTTACACAGTGTGATGCCCTCTTGCATGTAAATATGCAGCGAGAATGCTAGATGCCAGTCCCTAAATCTTTGACTTTCAGCCTCTAGAACTGTGAAAAAGAAATTTATGTTCATTATGAATTACCTAGACTGGGGCATTCTGTCAAAGCAGCACAAAATAGACTAAGATAGTAGCCTTACTGAATATATA
>NW_004955451.1:6450038-6515988 GCF_000276665.1 Chinchilla lanigera
ATACATACACACACACACGTTTTTCTTTTTAATATCACGGTGAGCCTGGATCTTCTCACAGGAAAGCAGCTGTTCAAGGTGAGGATAGCTTACATCTCCCTGGAATGCTTTTCAAATATAAACCACTGGCACCCCCCCCACCAGAGATTCTGGTTCTGGAGGTCTATATGGGACCCAAGAATCCGCTTTTCTAACTACTTCCTGGTGCTGCTTATACTGCAGCTCTGGAGGCTGTCTCTGAGGATGACAGGAGCAGGGACAGGCGAAGCCTGACCCTGTGGAGAAAATAGCTTTTGCCATAATATTTTAAAGGAGATCACCTTTTTCTGTGACTTGATGCTGCTTTGCCTGTCTGCTGAAATGATTGATTGGGGGTATGCACGAGAGAACCATCTGGAGAATTAGGCCCACTTCAAACCAAATCTTCTCCGTAGTGACACGGGGTCCCAATGCTACAGCTAGTGAGCTCCCTGGAGTTTTCATTAGCACATAAAAGCCAGAAGAAACCAGTGTTGTCCGATAGGTGGCTAGACACCATCTCCTCTTCATCAATAATGGAAAATGATATTGGCTTCTTTGTTCCTTAATATAATTTCAGAGATGGTCATGAACAAACCCAACCACTTTCTGTAGTTGTCTTAGGAAGTGAGCTTTCCTCCTGCTGCCAGGTGGATCAGGCTGTCTTGCTAGAAATGATCTCAGTTTTTTCTCAGTTTTACCCATTGATGTGTCTTCTGTGAGGTCTCCCAGGCTCCGATGGCTCAGACCTTGTCCTAGGTGCACTGCTGCTGGAAGTTCTTTAGTGCGGCAGAGTAGAGAGAGTTTAGGATCAACACTCAGTAATATTCTCATCCAAATGGGTCGATTTCTGTGGCAGAAAACTTCTGCTGTTTCTGCCAGATTTGGGTCATCCCTGAACAACACGGTCATAAACAAGCAGGACAGGCTCCTGCTCCAACTTGAAGTTTTTTATGTCTTGAGCTATTTTGCTAAAGTAAAGCAATATAGAAAATATTGTGCTAGGTCGCATGTTCCGCACTACCACATAATCAAATTCTCCAACTTCTACTTTCTTTGTCTACGATGGAGATAGCTAGCCTAACTCCCAACATGAACGTTTTGAGAGAGAACCAAAGTGAGAAAATGTTAAGTCTGTTTTCTTCTTTGATAAACTTTGTTGGCAGAGCATAATGACCTGGATTACGGAGTGGCCTATGGCCCACAAATCTTAAATCTTCTGCATTTCCTGACCCAGCCTCCCTCTAGGCAGTGGTGTCTGGGGCACAGTACTGTGGACCATCCCTTGGTTCCCAGCAACCATAAGACCTTCTCTTCTTCAGTATCAGCCACCGGGGGATTCCTGGGCCACAGGTAACCTCAAACAGAGCTAGCCCAGAAGCCAGCTCCAGTGATGTGATTTGGGAAAGCATCATCTGGTTCCTCAAAATAGCTATTTTGTCTTTCTAGCTGATAGCAAAACACATTTTGGTTCCCTGAGTACACACAGACTGTAACGATTTGCTAATCAGGGAAACAAGCAAAAACTGAAATGCAAAAAAAGGATGATAGGATAGGCTCACAAAGGGCCAGGTAGATAAATCACATGGAAAAATCATCATGCCTAGAATGGTAAGAAGAGACCCAGCAGAACTTTCAGGCTGAGATCTCAGTCTGTTCCACGGAATCTTGGAAAAGGGATGGAGGCCCAGAAATGATTAGAGAAGAATGAAGCCTAGCCCTTGTGCTCAGGGAGCTAGTGACCCAACAAACGGCTTAATGTGTATTCAGTCAATTATTCGGCAGATAAAAACTTGACACTTAATGTGCACCTAGGAGCTTGTTTATGCCATCAAGTCCCAGAGTAGAAAGAATCTTTACACTGGGGGTCCAAAGGTTCCTGGCTGTCGTCTGTCCTTGCCTGTGTCACCCCGATCTCTGCTCACACTGCTGCTTTGTGACACAGTTTCTTTTATCGCTCCAGAAGAGTCATCACACAAGGGTTCATTTCGTTCAGTCCTAAATCCATTATCTGCCTTGTTATGTCTTACCCTGAATGAACCTTACATCTACATGGAAAAATACTATGGGAAAACTCAATAACCCTGCCCACCTTGAAGCCCTCTCTCTTTCCTCCTAAAATAACCACACACACACACACACACACACACACACACACACACACACACACACCCCTAAAAGGCTGTTGGGCTTGTTTTTGTACCTGTGCTTGGCAGTAGTGGTAGTAGACTATATGTGATACAATGAATTATAAAGGTGGGAAAGATTAGGATGCAAACTGCCAGCTCTTTATCTAACATGACACCTGGCACATAGGTCCTCAGCAAATATTTGTCAAAGGAATGCACAAATGGATGAATAGTGGATAAGTGAATAGGGTATAGTTACTAACTGGACCAGTGGTGATGAACCTTTCAGAGACTGAGTGCCAGACAGCACCTGAAAACCCACTTACTTATCTCAAAGTGCCAACACTGCAATTAAATGTGAATTCTGAAGTTTTAGTTTGGAAGAAAACAATCCTACATGAACAGCCTTTGTCTTAAAGGAAATACGCAGTAACATGTGCACCGTAGGTTTCCCACCACTGGACTGTAGCGTTTTAGTGTTATGGCCTTTGTCTTATACATCATCATATACCCAGTGTCAAGGACAGTACTTGGTCCATATGGAGGAGTTCCAAAACAAATCATTTCTGAATGAATGGATGGGTGAATAAAATTGAAAACCCTTGGCATATAAGTGGGCGCTAAATAAATGCTTGTTGTCTGAACAAATGAATGAATGAATGAACATGCAAATCAAGGAGAGATGCGTTCACAGGGGCTAATTATTCTGCTTCCAGGGGAGAGACATCCTAATTACAATGGGTAGGTGAGAAAAGTATGACTCTATTTAATAGGGCTGAGAAGCTCTTTCCTACTGTTGACTCAGCAGCCCAGGCAGTGTGCCTTCATCCTGCGGTCTTTCCTAACACGCTAGGGTTAGCTAGGTGAGATGGCAGTGTTCTTTCTTTTTTTTTTTTTCCCTTTTAAACCAAACACTACTTTGCTTGGAAGTTCTACATTTGTTTGGTTTGCTTTCCAGTTGCTTAAGGGGACATGGATGTGAACTACAAATGGTTACAGATGCTAACAGAGAAGTTGGTTTGGAAACAGAGAAAAGAAAGGTCTGGAAAAATAATGAACACATACTAATGTCTACACCCTGCTCCTACTAGGAGGGCCACCTGGAGGTCCAACACAGACACAACTGAAGAGCAGATATCGACTTCTCTTGAGGGGTTTCTCCTGGGGGTCTGGCACGCTCTTGGTAGAGCAAGTCTGCTCCCCAGGCATGGTCCTTAGGTTTTTAGAGCTACACTGTCTAAAGAGAATGCCACATTTTTCTTTTGAGTCTGTAACTCTTGGTCTGCTTTTTTTTTCTTCTGCTGTTGTTAAATCCTCAACCCCTGAGTCAGTTTAGTGGCACTGTCCAGGAAACCAACTATGACTTTGTCCTAATGGGAATCTGACTCAGCCTCTGCCTCTTTGGAAGGCATTGAGAGTTCCATGTCAGTGATGAGAAGCAACATGAGTGATGTACAAGTGATACCCCCTACTCAGCATGAACATATGCATGCTGTACTGAAATGAACAAAACTCTTATAGCAGCTCTAAAGGTTACCAAGAACTTGTCACAAACTTTGGGAGAATCACAGGTAGCCTAATGGATTCAATGCACTCTCTTCTAAGCAAATTAGCTCTTGGTTCTTTATTAAACTCAGATCATTTGCCAATGGATGTTGATGGCATTGGACACTAAGAAGCTCTTTAGAGAAATGGATAAACAGACTAGGAACATTCAACGGATAACTACCAAGTGTCAGAAACCATCTTCTTTCTTTGCTTCTAAAGGAACCCAAAAGGGTTTCGGGATGGCTATGAAGAGCCAGTAGCAGGCTGGGTGGCCAGCCATCTGGTGGCTCTGATATTAAGTTCCAAGCCCTGCAGCAAAGGATCATAGGCCAAGTTGGGCAAGAACTGAAGGCTACCCAAGACCACTGTTAAAGGCAGCTATCCAGTGTTCAGGTCAGCCTAGCTAGTTGAAGCCAAGGTTAACTTAGCTGGAAGAAAGTCAGGAGCAGTTCATTAGGCTCATAAATATGTGGCCCTTCCACATCTGGGCGTCAAAAGGTCAGTTTTGTGTAGTAGGATAACACATGTCCACTGAGATGGTTTTGACCTGGATTGATCTGCCCTACTTGGACATTCTTGGTCATTTTAAGCAGGCACCTTCCAATTCTATGATTTTCTTCTGAGGCTGCGAGAGGGCATCCACTCAAAATTGAAAATCTGTCATGTTTGATCAGTTAATGAATTAAAACACCATATAAGAACCTTGCAGTTTAGAGAAACCTGGAAGAGATTCTGGAGAAGACATGAGAGTGAGAGACCACCATGCGTAGAGCCTAGCAATGATCCTGCAAAATTCTCCTGCAGATATTTTATCTTGCAGGAATTACCGACAATTTTGAAAAAGATCCTCTTGATTCTGGTATTTCTTGGGATGATAGAGTCATAGTAACCAAGATTCTTATTTACAAACTAGAGATACAGCTTTCTACAGTCGAGGGGCATGACTATGAGATTTTTTCCTCACTCCCATTTTGCCTTTCTATATTAAGATGGAGGTATTTAATTCCTTATATATTAAGTTATTGTTCTCCAAGCAGGATAGCTGCCTCCCAGCCTAGAGATAGGAGACAGGCATTCATGAAAGCCTGTCTTCATATCGTTAATTTTCACAGGAGGGGAGGAAATGAGACCAGACACCATTCAGAGCATAATTTTGATATCAGATATTCTTCTAAACATCTGCAAATCAATAGAAATTGAGGTGAGAGGGGTTATTAGGAAGTGCTGTAAAGTGACTAATGAGACTTGTTATCATCTTCATAAGCTGGACTATGAATAGAAAATTTAATATCTTGATTTGAATTGCTGAGATGTCCTTCATTTGCAGTACCAGACAGATCCTACCCTTCTCTGAATCCTTGCGATATTTAGAGTGTGTTCCCTCAGGTAGACAGGGGGATACAAGGAGACAGTTCTGGGTTTGGCTGCAAATCCAATGTGCCAGCTAACATAATATTTCAAATTTTGAAAAGAGAAGTTAAAAATGGCTAAGTCAAGGCATGAATACATAAATTTGATCTAAAGATATAGGTTATTGCAGATAGAAAGATAGATATACGGATAGGTTTATATAGGCCCAATATTTCCTTGGGTACTTGTGGCTTTTAAGAACCTTTTCATCATCATGATCTTATAGCTTTGGACATGGTGTCTTTGTTTCAAGATTGAAAAAAATGAATCACAGAGGAGCAAAGAGACTTCCTAAGAGAATGGTTAAAATTCCTGTTGAAATTGCTGGGTAAATGGTGAAGCTGGTGCTCTCACTCTAAAGGGTTCACAGAGCTACATGAAATTCTTGTTGGAATAAGAGAATTAAGGAAAGTGGAGAGGAAGAGATTGAGAGAGAGGAGAGAGGAGAAATGGGAACTAAGAGAGTGGGTAGAGGAAGAGAAGAATTGAAAAAGAAAAGGAAAGGGGAAATAGAAAGGGAAGAAAGAAAGAGAAAATAAAAAATAAAACACTCAGCCCTGCTGGGGAGCATGGGATGATACGGAGGATTGGGAGGCAGCCCTGCAGCTTGCTAGCTGCATGAGGAGGCTGTCTGTTTCTCAGTCTTCTCATCTGTGAAGTAGGACTATGCATATCAGCCGTCTGCCCTCACAGAGTTTGCAGATCAGAGGAGACCTGGGATATCAAAGAGCTTTGGGAAACACGAAGTGCTCTTCAACTTGGCAGCAGGCAGCACTGTGGCAGAAACAACTCCTCCATATCAGGAGCTTGGGGTTTTGGATACCTTGCAGGGTCACTTACAACGTTTGAATTCTCTGCTGCTACTGAGTTACAACGGGGCCAATGTGGGCTTCGTTTATAAACACTGAAGATTCCACAGCCATCGGGAAGGGAGAAGGGCGTGTTGTCCTGAAGCGAGGGCTCCAGGCGCCAGCAGAAATGGAGCTGTCTCCCTGCTCTTGGTTGCCAAGACATCAACACTTAGAGCAGCCACAGGGCAAGTTTGATTCCCAACCAGCAGAGCAGAGAAAGGACTCAATTGAGATCCCCGGCCCTGTCGGCAAGCTTCTTGCTGACATGAATGAGAACTTTACACTGCTAAGGAGCTGAGGACTGGCTCGTAAATTTTAAGTATCCCTTGGGCTTTCTTGCGAGCAAATCTGCTGTCCTTTTGGCCCTCGGAGCAGAATTAGACGCCTCGTAGCTGGGCCCAAGGGATGGGACAGAAGAGAAAACTATTTCTGAATCCTGCAAAATAGCTTTTACCCAGACTCCATGAGGCAAATGCTAGGGCTCTAACTAGAGACTCTCTCCTATTCTCATAGCTTAACTCAGTTACAATAAATGCTGATTAATTTAGTTCCTCCACTTGCTTCTCTTTAGTGAAAAATATCCAGCTGCCTTTGCCAGTGGAACACTCTGTTTCCTTAAGACAAAGAGAACAAAACATACAGCCTTTCAATGGCTCAAGGTCTACTGTCCCAGAAATGGATATGATGCAAGTTACCTTTAAATGGCATCAGAGGGCATCTTGCTGAAAGCCCTGTGATTGTGTTAACCTTGTGTTCTGCTGGGCCGTGGAAGATTGGCTTACCGCAAGATCACCTGGGAACTCTGTGCCCAGTGTAACAGATGGACGCTGCGTCTCCAGCAGCTGGCTCAGTGTTCAACCTGCAGGCCTAGACATTTAATTATTTGCCTGTGTCCCATTTAATAGTGTTTGCTTAGGGTTCCAGGATTGGTTAACCTTTATGAGGTTTCTTCTTCAAACCGCAGCACAGTATTTTGCTATGAGAAAAGAGTAAAGACAATGACTAGCAGAGTGATTTGAGGATGGCCCTCCACGTACCCCCAGTTGCAAAGCTGTCCCCCTGCAACTGTTTGCTGCAGCCACGCCAGCATTTACTCCTTCAAGGTCTTCATTTAGAAACCTGGGTCTACTATGTATGTCAGGTGAGCTGTTAGGTCACAAGCCATCGTTAATATTAACTTCCTAGTTTCTGCTTGGGTGTCAGAGATGTGTTAGGCGTTGTCCTCGGCAGTCTCTGGATATCATTTAATTCCACAGCTGGAACTTAACACACGAAGTAGGATTTGTTGCCTTTATTCCAAGGACAAGAAAACTGAAACCTAGAGAGGTTAAGCTCTTTGTCCAAAGCCACGAAGCTGTAGAACCAGGACTTGAAGCCAGGCTTGTCTGATCCATGGCCTGGCTCAGACCCCTGTGTGGTGCTGCTTTCGTGTTAGCAGGGAGAGTTGGGAGTGGAAAGCGATCTGATTCCACATCAGACTGACGGCTCTGACTGGCTCTGTGGCTTTCAGCAAGTTATTTCCCTTCTCACTTGTAAGTTGGGGAGAGTGAGGCCTGGCGTATCTACGTCGCAGAGTCATGAAGATCAAATGCAAAGTCTTCCTGAGACTATAACAAACCTCATGGCTAGAAGAGATTGTAGACACGTTCCTGATTGGAGATCATCCCATGTCACAATATAAAGAGACTTATCTTAGAAAAAGTTTGATGGAAGGAGGTCACAAGGATTGTGACACTTGCCTATGTGGTGGATTCCTTGGGAAGAGTGCTGGTTATATTTTCCTAAAATCATCCCTGTCTCTGTCTCTGTCTGCCTATATCAATATCTATCCTATCCTACATGATTTTCTTAAAAGAGGGATATAAGTTTGGGGGTTGGGTTCTTCGCTCTGTCATCTTGGCAGTGGCTTGAAATTTCCTTGACCAATGGAATACAGTGAAAGTCATGCAATCTAACTTGAGTGTTGAGTGAGCCTAGGACATAAAAAGGATACAGATTCCACCTGGCTCAGGAGATTTGCCCTGGGAGCCTGGCTGCCATGTTGTGAGGAAGCCCCAGTCATACGGAGCACCTATGTATATGTGTTCTTGTACAGATACTAGAGTACTCCAGCTAATGTTATTCTGTTATTCTGAAGTGTTATTCTGTTATTGGAGGGACTGACCTTTCAGATCAGTCCACTTCTCAACATCTGAATCTTCTGAAGAGGCCACAGATCCCTAGGAGCAGAGATAAGGCATCCCAAAAATATCTGAGCTTAATTCCTGAACTACAGAAACAATGAGGATTTGTACCTAATTCTGACTGGTGTAAGTAATTAAATTTGGGGTGGTTCATTTTGTAGCAGTAGATATCATATGTGGGAAGACATTGGACAAGGTCATAGACTCTGAGTTAGCATTATGGTTTTCCCTAAGATTCATATTGTAGGAGCTTTATATTTTAGAAGTACAAGATGATTCTTGAAGGCAAGAGATGTTGGCTGCCACTCTGAAACTATAGATCTGAGGGACTGACCAGCTGCAGGCCACTAGAAAATAGTGAAGTAAGCAGGTGGAGCAGAATATTGGATAGAGTGACTTTCTATAGGGGAGTGCTATGACTCTTTTAAAAGTGAACGGCAGTGTTACTAAAATAGGGTTATTCTGGGATAACAGCAGCAGACAGGGCATCCTGAGTAAACTGGGATGTAGTAACCCAGCAGCGAGGTTAACCCTGGGGAAATCAGTAAGACAGGATAAGGATCTGGCAGGCTGGTGGGCCACCCAAAGGGTCCATAAAGGGAGGTGGTCATTATTGGGGATCTAGACAAGTTCTGTGTTTGTTACAGCTATGAAATCATGGGCCAGGGGTACACAGGCAGCATTCTAGTTTTGGATGGGGAGAGGGAGGTCCAGTTTTAATGACAGTCAAGCTAAGAAGTAAAACATATCAGCTGTATGGCATGTCAGCTCTCAGAACTCTCTTAATCAAAAGGTAAGTTTCAACTATACATTTTCTTACAAAAAATTCCTTAGTAAGACTAGGAAAAAAATGATGGAGAGACACATAAAGAAGTCATTGTCACTGAAGGAGGTGCGTGTACGTGCATGTGTGTGTATATGTGTGTGTGTATGTGTATAAGCAGAAGAAATAGGCAAACAATAAAGTGGGTGGAAGGACATTCTGGAGGGAGTGTTATGTAGGCTGTGGGGCACACTTGGGCTGGGGTGATGGTAACTCCACTGTCTAAAAATATGTGAGGACAGAATGCCTTCTCCAACCCAGCAGTTTCAGGGAATAAGGCCTTAGCAGCTGTCCTGTCTCTGTCCCATGCTCTTCAGAAGATAAGAATTTGTCTACAAGGGAAAAACCACACAGTCCCCGGCCACACCCCTGCTGTCACCCTAAATGACATTTGTGTGGTTCAATTAAAATTTTGAAAGGGAAACAGATTACAAAGACATTGTAGTTGTAGATTCCTCTGTGACACGACTTTCTGAAGTAGTCAAAGATTCTTTTCTATAAAAAAAGTGCAGTATTTATATAGCTACAGAATAAATAGAATCTTGACTTGTGCTTCATATTTTGCATACCTCCTTCTAGGTAATTTGGGTACTTTCTGACTTGTTTCTGACATCCGTGGCAATTGTTCCTCCACTGGGAGCTGAGGGAATTTGCTGGTGCCTCTTCCCTTACCCCACTGAGCTTGTGTTTGTCGGGTTGGTGAAAGTCTTTTTACAGCTTCCTGGGGATTTCCTATTTGTATCCAGACCTCCTGCCGGTCTATACATTGATGCTCCTAAACCACTATTCTTTTATCGGATTTGGACTTTCACATCTCTGTTGGTAAGTGGACATCTCATGCTATTACAGAGAGCAGGGGCCTTCAAACTTGACTATAACTTACATTAAGAAAGGCTTTTCGCATCATAACTCAGAAAATGTACACACCTCATATAAAAAACTAACACCAAACTTTCACAAGAAAAGAACCCTCACAAAGCACCTTAGTTTGTACTCAGATGGTTTCCATCGTGTTCCAGTCTGAGCTGTGCTTTTGTGTGCTGAGATGTTCTAGTAGATTAAGTAAGATTCAATTACAATTGAAAATCATTAGCTCTAATTGGGCACTTTTTAGATTTAAGAAGGTTGAGTGTGTGAAGCAAAAGAAAGGGAAATGAAAGATCTTATGAGTATTTTTAACTCATACTTTCAAAGCTACAAATTAGAAATTTTGCAATAGTTTTTAGGAATCTAGGAATGGAATTTAGAGCAGTTAGATCCACAGTTGGAATTTTACAAGGTAATTTTTTTCCTGTTTTGGGCATTTGGACATATTCTTTGTGTGAAAGTAGGAGTTTACATTAAGATTTAAGCAAAATTTCTGTCCGTCTCTTTCTGTCTCTTTTTCTCTCTCTGCCTCAGTCCCCCTCCTTCTCCTGCTCCCCCTTTCTTTCTCTCTCCTACACAAATCTATGCCTTTGCCCATGAACACACATATGTTCACAAACACACACAGTATTGCCAAATTTTTCTGGAATGCTTATCAAATACTGGGGTACACAGTTTTCATTTCCCAATCAGAGGAATCTAAATATTTATTGCCAGGAGCAGTGCTTTGTTTCTTCCGAAACTCATGTCAAAACTTGATTGCTGTTATGGTCATGCTGAATGGGAGAGCTTCTAAGAAATGATTAAGTCCTGAAAAGGGGTTAATGCTTTTTTTCAGCAGAGTGGTTTTGTTTTCTTGAGAGAAGGTTCTTATAAAGCAAGAACACTATCCCTTGCGTTTTGTCTTTTCCATACATGCCCTCTTGCCCTTCTACTTTTCTGCCATGTTATGATGAAGCCTGAGGTCCTTGTCAGATTCAGCCCCTGGAACTTAGATTTCCAGCTTGTAGAACTATGTGCTAAATAAAATGTTTTCCGTTGCAAACTTCACAGTCTCAGGTACTCTGTTATGGCCACAGAAAATGGACTAAGACATTGGGTCAAGAAACATGTAAACCATCAAATAGTCATATTAAAGTCATCAGTTTGTTGAAAGCCATAAATAATATCAAATTATTTTGTACTTTGAAAGACATTGCTTTGTGGTGATTTAAATGAATAAGATAAAGCCATCTAAAAAGTATTTCCCTGAAGGAGAAAAAAAATCTTTGTAAAGAAAAAAGGAAAACGAAGCTGATATTTGATTGAGGTGTTAGGTGACCATCCAAGTATATTCCCACCTTTCATACTGACAATCCCAGTGCGGGGTCAGTATTCATCCACTATGCATTATAGTTTATATAATATGCATCTCTCATCCACTGTGTTGTAGGCAGAAGTACTAATGGTGAGCAAAGGTGTCAGTGATCTACTCTCTGCAGATAGATGTTAAACTCAAGTTAAGTGTTTTACAGGAACAGTTCCTTGGGTTGTGTATGAGACTAATAGGCCTGAGCCTGGGTTGGGGTTTCATTGGCAGAAAGATTTTGGGGGTTGGGGAAGAGAGTGTGGAGAACTGACCACCTATGACAGACAGCAGCCCTGAGTCATTTGCAAAGCACTAGAGGTAGCCAGTGGTGCCAGAGTAAAGGCCACTGCATTGGCTGTGAACTTTTGTCAGAATAGTACCTTATCACTAAGCTGAAAAAGGTTTTCTCCTGGGTATCTCTTCTTGAAGCTAAACAAGGACACTGCTGTCAGGACCTGTCATAAACTCATGCTTCTCCCCGTGGTTTCTGTAAGGTATGGATGGGTGCATGTATGCTTGTGTGTGTTAAAAATGGGGTGAGCTGGAGAAGGGGGATTTTGTTCTTGGAGAATTTTTTAATTGAGATTTGGTACCATAATATATTGAAATGAGTTTCCATATTTTTGGTCTCATGCATGTAGTTTCTTCTTTTTGTGTGACTATTTATAGAATTCCATTCTATAAAATGTAATTTCTAGTGTCACGTGCTTTAAACTCTTACTTCAAGAAATTTTAGTCCTAGACTGCTGTTTTAGTTACCTTTCTTATTGTTGGGACAAAATCCCGGATGCCCAGGGTTAAAGGAGGGAAGTTTATTTTGGCTCACAGGTTGTGGAAGTTTCAGTTCATAGTTGGCTGGCTCGAAGTCAGGGTGGACTGGCATTGAGATGTCACAGAGGAAAAACAGTTCATGGCAGGCAGAAGGCAGCAAAAGCAGCAGGCAGAAAGCAACAAGCTGCAACAGCAGCCCTATTTCTGTCTCTTAGATTCTATCCAGGCTACTCCCTCTAAAGGCAGGTAACAATCACACCCAGAGTGGGTGGGGCAACCTTAATTCTGGCATCACACCATGATTCAATCCCAGCATCACATCCTTAATCACAGCATCACACGTTCTATATCCAGCCCCTTTGAAAAGCTCCATCTATTTCTGCATGAGGCTTTGGGGGAACATCTCGATATGAGCCATAACAACTACCTCATTAAAATTACCAGTGATTTCAGTACATATAGTGAATATACCAACACTTTGTCAAGATTCCAGGTTCTACATATCTATGTATAAATCATTCCTAGTGCCAGGGCTTTCCTTTCTTTTTTCTTTAATTGCTGGTTAGAGCGTATTCCTTGTGTAAATTATGAAATCCATTCATTTTATTGGATCCAATCACTTCTAACAACCAGATAAAAACTGCATGCATGCGCTCAGTGCCGTGTGATTGTTTTGGATCAGTTCAACACTGTTTACATCAAACTTGTCTTTTTCTTGGAAGACTTTTAAAAAATGAAAACATTTCCCAGTTTGTATAACACTTTATAGTTTATAAAAGTGCTTTTAAAAGTTTTAATCTTTAAGATGTAGTTTACATACGGATCTTAAGTATATATACTCTGATGAACGTTAACAAATGTTTCAATAAATATATACACCTTTGTAACCCACTCCTCAACCAAGAGAAGACATTTCCAGCATCCTGGAAAGTCCCAGTGTATTGCATATCCTCCTCCGCATATCCTCCTCCTCCACCAACACACAAAGGCAAGCCATTCTTTGATTTTTATCACTACATGAGTGCAATCTTACTGTATACAAACTTTTGTGGCTGGCCTTTTTTGGGAGTAAGGAGGTAATTTAAAAAACATTGACTAATCACACTAAGGATGTACAGACAAGTTGCAATGTTTTAAATTCCCTTAGAATTATTTAATTGCTGGTTAGAGCGTATTCCTTGTGTAAGTTATGATATCCATTAGAATTATTTCCTGAAGCGTGAGGACTCTAACTTATGTATCTGGCTTCTTTTGCTCAACCTGTTTTTGTGATTCATCCATGCCATTGTTTGTATTAGTAGTTTATTTCATCATAGTGCTAAGGCTGAGTATACCAATGTGTGTTTATCCTTGCACGTATTGACAGACATTTGAGTTGTTTCCGTATACTTTCCATTATGAGTAAGGGACCCGTGAACATTCATGAAGTCTTTGTTTTTATTTATATTAGATAAACAGGAGTAAAATTGTTATATTATAGGATAAATATGTGTTCAATTTTATAAGCAATTATCAAATAATTTTCTAATGTAATTGTATATGATTTTATACGTCTATAAGAAATATATTTAAATTCCAGTTGCTCTACATGATTACTTACATTTGTTATTTTGTTTTGTTTTGTTTTGTTTTTCCGGCACCGGGAATCGAACTCGTGACCTCGCACTTGCCAGGCAGGCACTGTGCCGCTGAGCTAAATCCCCAGCCCCCAATTTTAGCCATTTTAATGTGTGAGAATGATAGTTCATTCTGATTATATAGCATTTCCTTGATATGTAATGAGTTTGAGCAGGCTTTTAGAATGTGCTTACTGATTACTTTTGTATTTTCTATAAAGTATTTGTTCAAGTCAGTCTTTCTTCTCTCTCTCTCTCTATTTTTTGTGGGGCTTTAACTCAAGAGCTCACACATGCTAAGCATATTCTACTGCTGAACTAAATCTCCAACCTGCTTATCTTTTGCCCATTTTAAAACTGAGTTTCTTTTCTTGTTATTGGGGTTTAGGAGCTTTCTTTTCAGAATATAAATCTTATGCAACATGAGTATTTTTCCCAGTTTATGACCTTCCTATTTGTATAATATTTTAATGTGTCTCTTACATTTTTAATTTAGGTAACGTTATAACTTATTTAATAGTTTGTATTTTTATGCCCTATTTCGGAAGTCTTTGCAAAAATTTTATCTTCTAATTTCTTCTGTAAACTTTATATTTGCAGCTTATCCACTTAGGACCATGATTCATATTATTTTTTATTGATATAGAAGTAAGGATTGAAATTTTTTTCCCAACCTGGTTACCATAGTTGTTCCAAAACCACTTACTGTAAAGCTTTCCCTTTCTTGATTGAATATCTTTGGCACCTTTGTTGAAAAATCTGTTGGTTGTATAAATGAAGGTCAACTATTGGATCACTTATTTTCTTCTTTTGATCTATTTGTCTATGTGCACACTCATATATTTGGATTACCATAAAGGTTTGCAATATTTTTTTTGCAAGATTGCTTTGGCAATAGTAGATCCTTTGCATTTCCAAAAAAAATTTTAGAATCAGTTTGACGTTAATTAAAAAACCCCCTGTGGATTTTGTGTTAGGGTTCTCCAGAGGAAGAACAAATAATATTCATGCATATACAGAGACACATATCAGAGGAAACTTATTGTGGGAAATGACCTATGCAGTTATGGAAGCTGAGAAGTCCTATGATATGTTATCTGCAAGCTGCAGACCAGGAAAGCTGGTTTTGATTGGGAGTGCATTGAATCTGTATGGTAGGCTAGTTGCTGATTGTTTGAGTTTTTTAACAGAAATGAGCAAACTGAAGCTTAGAAAGCCAAGGAAGTTAGAATACTAGAGGTGGGAAAGATACTATACAAATTAGAGTTTTCTTTAGTGCCTCCCTAAATTTATTGTACATTGGAGTCATTTGAGATCTTTAGATCTTTTATTCCACCATGAGGTATTCTGATTTCATTGGTCTGATGTGCAACCTGGGCATCAGGATTTTTAAAAGGTCTTGTTGTGATTCTTATGTGTAGCAAAATTTGGAAGCCACTGGCTTAATACTCACATTTATAGATGTGGAAATTGAGACCCCTAAATGATAATTGAATTGCCTAAAGTTACAAAACTTACAACTTGGCTCACTCTCACCCCATTGCTTTTCACAAAATAGTGTATGAATATTTGTTCTGAAAACATATGTAAACTCTAAAAGACAACAAGTGCTGTTGCTTCCAACCCAAATGAAATAGCTGCCACTGTCTTGCCAGCAGAAAATGTTCTCTAGCTCTGTGTTTCTCTGAGCAAAGTTCTATATGTGAATTTCCTCAGGAAGGGAACAAAGAGAAAGAACAAAGAGGGGGAAGATTGGAAGAAAAAAAGCTAAGCATTAGAGCAAGGTGTGCTTTTCAACCCCTGGATGCCAAGTCAATAGATGTCTTTGTGTTGTCAATTTTCAAACTACAAAACAAAAAAGACTATTTGCAGAAACCCTGTGAAGCCTGAACCCTTGTACTTCTTGGGTAAAAACAAAGAATATTTGACAATATTACAATATTAGCAATTTCTATTTAGATTTCATAGAAAGAACATTGCTTTTAAAACAACACAGGTAAAAGGAATGGGGCTCAGCACACACATTTTTTTCTCTCTCTGTGGGATTCAGCCTCCTTCTGTTTGGAAAATGGAAATGATAGGACAATAGGTAGAATAAAATGATATTATATAACTTTTAGTTCCTTAAATGGAATATATTAGAATTTGTACCGTTTCTTCCCCCCAGCGTAGGATGATTTTTATGCTCTTCAAAAGCAGAGGTCATTCTTTCCTTACTATCTCTCATTAGCAAGTGCAAGGTGTGGGGAGGGATGTCAGCAAGGGTTAAGTCCAAGTATCTCACAAAAGAAGAAAAAGTATTGGCTCTATTAAAAATGGCCCCAAGTGAAAGTTGCATAGCTTTCGCTGTGCATTTCAAAACTTAAAAAAAAAAAAAACACACTAAACATTTCTTTCACCTTTAAGCTTCACGTTGAACACCTTTCAAATAAAAGTCATTTTTCTCATTGTAAGGCAGTTCAAAGTGAAAGGAGAATATATCAGTGTCCCCAGTTCAGTTCTGCAGTTTGCGCTTTTTAAAAGGTTTGTTTATGATTATTTGTATTTGGCCAAAGGGATTTTTTAAGCTGTCATTCAAGCTGTCTGTTGGTCATCAATTTTTCACTGCTAAAAAAGGTACATTCTGGTTTTTGTTTTCTGGTTTTTGTTTTTTTTTCCGGTACTGGGAATCGAACTCACAACCTTGCACTTGCCAGGCAGGCGCTGTGCCGCTTAGCTAAATCCCCAGCCCCAACATTCTTGTTTTTGAAGTAGAACTTTTTTTTTAAACAATTGACCAATGATGTGATGGGACAGATTCATATCCAGAATCAGTCTGCATGTTCCTAAAGCCATAACAGGTTTTCTGCACCGGAGCTGCATGAGGGGCCCCCTCAAAGCTGTCCTGTTTGGTCTGGGTCAAATGAAGAAAGAGCAGGCAGGGGCTCAGCGACGTTCTAAAGTTTACTTTGGAGACAGGAGAGGATAAAATGAGAGTACAAACATATTTCTTTCTGTTACTTTTATCTCCCCGATTAGAAGAGAAAACCATGATGGAATAAACCTGCACTTAATACCTAATTTGGGGATTTGGGAAAATTTAGATCCAAGAGGAAAGGCTGAGGGAGGGAGTGGGGCAGCAGTGAAAGAATCCTTCTTTGGGGACCATGTCGCCAGACCTGAGTTGATTCCTCTGCATTTTTATTTTATTTTTTTTATTATTTTTTTGGTACTGGAAATCGGACTCAGGACCTAGCGCTTGCCAGGCTGGCGCTTGTGCCGCTGAGCTATATCCCCGGCTCCTCTGCATTTTTAAGAATGCTGGAGAGGTTGGCAAAGACCTGTTTCCATGAGAACAGGCCTTAGTAGGAGACATAAGCTGCTTTGATTGTTTTGATATTGTCATTCAAAGGGGCTTTCATTGAAAACTGTTTTTAAAAAGTTATTGATGAATAATAAAGAACCGTATATCTCTTGATATTTGCCTGATGAATGTTTGCTTTCTGAAGGGAACAAGGGGTTTCAAATCACCCTTACCAGCTGGCTGGCACACAGAGTGGGCATCATGTCTTGATCTTGTCTGTAGAGTCATATATTGAAAAGGTCACCTGTGACCATACCACCAAAGGCAATGCCATTGTCTCTTTATAAGAAAAACTATAGATCATCTGACAGTATTCAATCACATAAAAACTTAACTATACTGTTCTCTTTGAAGCTTTGATTAAATGCCTCCGTCACTCCTTTGGATGTACCATTTACACTGAGAACAGTTCTGTGGCTTTTGTGAGCTAGGTTTCAAAACAAACTCCAAAATGTTGCACACTGCGTACTAACGCAGTATGGGCTTTGGAGTTAGCCATACTTAGGTTTGACTCTATCTTGTTACTTATTGTGAGATTTGGACACAGCTGTGAACTTTAAAGTCACCTTTTGTAAAATGAGGTTATTAAAACTTACTTTTCATGATAGGAAAACACTCAAGGGTAAAGGGCAACTGGGATGTGGGAAAAGAGAAGGGAAAGAAGGAGAAATTTTGTATGTATGTATATACAGGATAGTTAACATAGTTGTTCTACTGTCTTCTATTTCTTTGCTGAAAGAAACTGTCAGTGAGTCCTTGGTTGATCAATATTGCATGTCTCTATCTGTTTTCATGAGAAACCACTTTGAAGATATCAATATGTAATACAACAAGCAGTGTTAATTTCCTGCCACTTTGTTTGTAACTCTGTATTGTCTGTACTGTTCTTTTGCTATTTTGTAAAAGGTTGTTTGTCTGTTTATGTTCCTCTCCTTTTATTTTTAAAATAAAAAAGTTACATAAACCCCCCCAAAAAACCCAAAACTTACTTTTCAGAGTTAATATGAGGATTATATAACAGAATGTACTTACATTCCCTACAACAGTAGCTGGCAAAGAATAGGCATCCAATACAAAAGCATTATTATTGTTACTAGCATTGTAGTTATCCATCCTACTGTCATAGGATGACTCTGTCAGTCAACAAATGAATAAGAAATGGTCTTACATAAAAGCAAGGAATTTACAAAACTGATATTTTATAAGTCAAACTTGTAGAATTTGGAATTGTGCATTCCTATACTTCTTGTTTCTGAAATTTGTTAGGATGTGCTTAGTAATCTCCATAGAATGATATAAAAGTTAGGTACTTTGAGTTTGCTATTATTAGTTTAAACTAATCAGTTTAAAGTATTCTGTTCCTGAATTCCATTGAATATTTGGGAAATAATTAGGATTAAGTAGGAAAAATGATGCTTTGATTCTTATGAGTTAAAAAAAAACTAGAATTGACTCCTGAATCTAAATTTAGTCCTTGAGAAATTCAAGAAGAGAACCAATCAATAATTATTTAAAAATAAATCTTTAAAAATATTTAAGTGTTAACTGTTCCTTTCAATAAAACAATAGACATCAGCAGTACAATTATCCCAGCTATCCTTGTATATACATATATATTTTTCCCTTCCTTCTTTTTTTTCTCCTTTCCCTCATCCCAGTTGTTCTTTCCCTTTGAGCAGTTTCATTCCCTTTCACAATATCTATTGTACCTTTTGGGTTTTATTTACTCTTTCAGGTTCTTACAGTATGGAGACAATATGATGCTTACACATATGGGTCTGACTTATTTCAAGAACGGTCTCTAGTTGCATCTATTTACCTATAAAAGCATCAAGTTTATCTTTTTTGTTCTCTTTAATTGTTCGATCAATCTTGCATTCTTACATTTGGTAATCTGAGCAACTTCTTTGAAGATACCAATATGTACTACAACAACCATTGTTAATTTCCTATCATCTTGTTTTGAAATTCTGTATCATTTTTATTGTTTTTGTGTTGTTTTGTTTTTGTCTTTGTTGTTGTTATTTTACTTTTTTCTCTTTAAAATAAAAAAAATCATATTCCTAAAAATAAATCTTGAAACAAAAACTGGCCATAGTAAACGACCACCGATTGCTGGTCATTTCCTTACACGGCAGTTGGAGACTTGGGGGCTGGGGCACTAGATAGAATGACTCCCAGTCTATGCAATATTTTTAATTAGGATTTTAGAAGTGAGTAACCTCTGAGCATTACTACTGAGTACATTTTTCTGAGAAGGCTCATTTCCTTCCAATAAACCTTGAAACTGAACTTGCCACATTTCAATGAAAAGGAGTGAGCCAAGACCTCCGCTGGGAAAAGCATCATCTCATCTGAAGCCTGTAATGAACCAAAATAGATAATGAAGAAGAAAGAATCTGGGTGGAGGGAGTGGTAAACTGTTAAGAAGGAAAAGAAGGAAACATCTGCAGAAAAAGAAAAAGAAAAAGAAAAAGTCCCTTTTAAAACATTCATCTTGTTCGAAACTAGCAACCAACAACTCCAATATGGAGAAGGGGTTAAATCCTCTGGCATGGAAGAATTACCCGGCTTAATTTAGCTTTCTTACTATCACATGTCACACTCAGCTTAGATATTGGATCTGAAATTACAGACAACCACTTCCTGAAGCAGGATGGGAATGGTGGTTACAGCACATGAGGAGGTGTTAACAACGCCCTTGCATTCCAAGCAATAGCTGGTCACGATTAGGTACCAATGAAGACATGGACATGGCCCTATTCAGGGTTCATGCATTAGCCCATTTCATTCTCAGAGCAGCCTCGGGAGGAAAGGACTTTTCAAGATAAGGAAACTGAAGCATAGTAAGTTTGCACGTTATCTTCAAAGTACCTTTTTCAGGGAGTTGAACACTTTAAATTCCATGTCTTTAACCATGGATCCACTAAACCTGAAGTCAATGTGAGTGTGAGCTTCATCCTCTGGATGAATGAATGAATCCATTCAGCCTGAATTAATGTAGCCACATGAAAATCCTGAGCTGGAAGAAGAATTTGGGCAAACTGATAGCTTTAAAGGGACAGGAATGGGGTTACCTTAGCATCAAACATTTCAGGACTTGGTCAAGCTCTGTAGTGCTTCCTTAGAATCAGACAGGAGACAGCAGTTAGATTGTTGTCTGCCATTTACAAGCTATGTGATCTTAAAGAAGTCAGAAAGCTCCCTGAATTCTTACCTGAACTCAAGTCAAAAAAGCCTCAAGTGCTTACCTGAAACAAAACACTTGTCAGTACTAGAGTAATTGTGCTACTCAGCATCCATACGCTCTTCTCCCTGCAGAGGTTCCCAGTTTCCCTTAGGGTACTGTCTGCTCCCCATTCTCAGTTTGTACTTCCACAGGACTCAGATCTAGCCCATAAGATTGTTGTATTGCTGTGGCCATAGACTTAGGAACCCATATGTTGCAGAGAGAAGCAGTCAGAGAAGTAAGAGTCAAGAGGTAGAGAAATTAAAAAAAAAAAAAAAAAGAAGCAGAGAAACTGAAATAAGGATTTTTGTGTCACAATGTCATTTATAATAGCAAAAACTCAGAAGAAAAAAGCTAAGTGTTTTTTCCAACAACAGGGGATGGCTAAGATGTCACCTTACCTGAGACTGGGGGTCTCCTCGAGGTCTGCGTGTTTCTCTAGGTTTGCTGTTGAGGGACTGAGGAATGTTTTCTGAGTTAAAACATTCGTCAAGAAATTGGTTCTTGTGATGGTTGTGATGGCTGCATGGCATTACACATGTACTTATGGCCACTGAACTGTACACTTCAAGTGGTTTAAAATAATAAGTATTTATATGTAGTTCACATTAATTTTAAAAACAGAAATATAAAGGTAACTGATGGATTGGTGGGTCAAGAAATTCCCCGGGCACCAGTGCTATAACCAAACCATGCTTTCTGCTTCATTGTCATTAGCATTTTTGCAGCTCTACTCTCTCCCAAAACAATAGCTACCATTTGTTGAGTATTCGGCATTTGGAGCTTTGTACGTTTAGTATAACACAACACTCTGTGAGCTGGATATTATAATTGCCATTGTGCAAAAGAGGCACCAGTTTTGGTGAGGAAAAATGGCTGGCCTAAAGGTACATGATCTGTCACTATCAGAGGCACCACATGGGTCTCAGCTTACCTGACCTTGGCTGCATCTTTATGAGCCACTCTGGTCTCTTGTAGGTACCAGATCCCTAGTATTCCAACAGCAACCAGCCTTCCAATACTTTTGGATTTGGGGGACAGAAGCTGCACCTGTAGTAACTGTTTTAGAACCTCCTGCTCTCCCTTGTCACTGTCACACCAGATGCTTGAGAGCAATGTCTTGATGTTATCCTACCCAAGACTAGTGAGGCTCCTCTAGGTCTGCTTGTTTCTCTAGGTTTTCCCAACTCTGAGTTAAAGCAATTGTCACGGAGATCCATCCATCCATCCGTCTATCCATCCGTCCATCCATCCATGCATCCATCCATCCATCCATCCATCCATCCATCCATCCATCCATCCATCCCAAAGCATTCTTTGAGGTACTACCTTGTGTTAAGTACTATGTTAGGCACACGAGATTCAAGGTAACCAAGGAAGAAAGACCCCTACCTTCATAGAGCTTATACTTCGGTGAAGGTCAGTAGAAATAATCATGTAAACAAAAGACATAATTAAAATAGTTTCAGGTGGTATACACTGAGAAAAAATTAACTATTAAAAAACAAGTTAGTGTGGGGTTGCTACTGTAACTAAAGTGATGATGGAAGTGACACTGGAAAGAATAAAGAGTAATGTGATGGACCCAGTTGTATGTCCATTTGAAGGCAGAACAGTTGAGGCCACAGGAACAGCAAATGCAAAGACCTTGAAGTTGAAGTGAGCCTGGCATGCGCAAGCCAGAGAACAGAAGATGTTTGGCTGGATGGGAGTGAATAAGGACAAGTGGTGGGGGCTGAGCTTAGACAGACAGGCAAGGCTCGGTCATGAGGACTATTTTGGCTGTGGCAAGGACTTTGGGTTTTATTCCAAGTTCTCCAGGAAGCCACTGGGAATTTCTAAGCCAGGGAGGTGCACACTCTGACTTCTGTCTGACCTGGAGGGATGTAAAGATTGGAAGCAGAGCCATCAGGGGCAGGATGATGGTGGTTAGGAAAGTGCCATGGTGTCCCTCCAAGGGATTCATTTGTTTGAATTTTGGTCTCACACGTGGTGGAGGTGATGCAAGCTTTAAGAGGTAGGGCTAACTGAGGATGGTTAGGTCACTGATGGTGCTGGATTCAAAACAATTAATTTAGTTCTGGTGAACCCTGCATTTCTGTAAAGGTGAGTTGTTATAAAAAGAGCAATCCTGGCTTCTAAATCTCTAGCTTCCTGTCTCACCATGTGATTTCTTTTTTTTTTGAGACAGAGTCTCTCCATGCAGTTCAGGCTGACCTTGAGCTCACTTTGTAGCTCAGGCTGGTCTCGAACTCACAGCGATCCTCCTGCCTCTGCCTCCCGAGTGCTGGGATTACAGGTGTGTGGCCACCCCGCCCAGCTCACCATGTGATTTCTTTCACATATGCTCTTGCCATTGTTATGCCATCCGCTATGAAGTTCTAACCTGAGGCTGAATAGATACAACCTGAGTTTACCCTTGGGGTATTTATTACTTGTGGCACTGAAGATTAAACTTGAGACCTTCTCACTGAGCTACATCCCTAGGTTTTTGTTTTTTTGTTTTCTTCTTCTTTTTTGTAACTTTTAATTTTGAGACATAGTCTCACTAAATCCCTGAATTGTCCAGGCCACACTCAAACCTGCGATACTCCTGTCTCAATCTATCAGAGTGCAAGGATTATAGTTGTGCAGTATTGTTCCACAGCAGTCTGGACTTGTAGCCTCCAAAACTGTGAGCTAAATAAATTTCTTTTCTTTATAAACTACTCAGCCCCAGGTGTTTTCATTATAGCAATGAAAATAGACTACGACAGATAGCTTGCTGTGTGAGCAAGATCCCTGGGGTTACTGTCTCCTTGGAGTCAGCAGTTCTGCAGTTCCTTGCCCTTTTATTTGCTGATGGAGGCTGGGCAAGATGGGTAAAACTCTTGGACAAGCCTGCAGTCCTGCCTGCCTTTTGCTGCTTCCCACGTTAGTCCACCTGTGCCTGGCTCCGGGCATCAAGCTACCCTGTCTCAAGCTTCCTTTGGCGTGTGGGTCCGCTTTGCCATGGAGCCCAGGGTACTGCCAAGCAGAGGTCCCCAGGCTGTCACATGTGCTCAGCACAAGCATAAGCATGCCAGGAAACAAGTTTTCAATGCCTCATGCAAAGGAAAAAAATAGACTCCAAAAGATTTTTGGATACCAGATAGTTCTTAAACACAACTTGATGAGTTAAGTGTAAATGAATCAGAACCATGTGCAGTGGATTTCTCTTTGTAGGCATTTGGGTTGAAAAGTGAAAATAAGGGGTGAGGGAGATGAGTAGAGTTGCATTTTGTAAGGACCTGAACGATAACTTCACAGAACCGAGGGCCCCAAACATGGTGTGATTTTCCCCTGCTCTAATTTCTTTCATCTCTGGACTGTGAGAGCTGCTTGATATATGTGACAGTCTACTGCACTTCTCTTGCAGACACTTTGTTCCTGGTATTCCTTGTTTCCTTGCCAAAGGCCTTGTTATGTTGTGGCTTAAAACTATGCTTCTCCAAAGCCATTCTGACTTATGCTAAGAAGTTCACAGACTTTGTTCTCATGAGATCCAGACTTTTGATGGCAGGATCTGCTCTCCGTTTTAAGCTGCACTGTAGCCTTAAGTGGCTGGGCGAGGGCATTGCCTTGGCATCATTCAGAAACTCACAGGAGCTCTGTGACCTTGTGGGGGGGGGCTTCAGCAGTATAGTACAACAGCCTCAGCTTTCTCGTATGTAAAATGGGGACAACCCCTTCCTTATTTGTTTCCCAGGGTTGTTTGGAAGGGCGATGTCAATGGTAGAGCCCCTATAAAGAAAATGAATGTTTACAGGGAGTGTAGCTGAAAGGTTGTGAATAGTTTCAAGTGAATTCAACTTGTCTGGAAGTGAAATGAATTTGTGTCCTCATGTGCTTTACACCGAGAGAGGGCCAGAGTACAGTCAAAATTGGAATTAGAGAAGTAAGGAAGAATTCATAAATAGCATTGTCTTCTAGGTACATCCCTTGACTGTTGTAACATAGAACATTAGATGTTGTGTTTGTTTGTTTGTTTTTCTTCTGGTACCAGGAATTGAACTCATGACCTTGTGCTTGCCAGGCAGGTACTGTGCTGCTGAGCTAAATCTCCAGCCCCCATTAGATGTTTTGAACTTGGAAAGTTTTTTGTTAATTTCTTTATTTCATACTTGAGATACTCGAGGATCACAGAGGCAAGCAACAGGCCCAGGTCATATAACTGACTTACTAAAAATGCCATCTTGCCTATAGCTGAGAGAAAAGGGTCCATTCCTAGCACTGCAACTATGGAAGAGATTGGGTCTTAGTTATTTGTAACGCATTTTCAGTGCTGAAAATGGAACCCAGCCCCTTGTGCATGCTAGGTAACTGCTCTACCATTGAGCTACACCCACATCCCAGAACCCTGTATTCTTAAAGTTTTCACTTTCCAGAACTCAGAAGAGTTTCTGATATGGAATTGATAATCAATAGAAATTTGCAGACCGAGAAAATGAGTGAAAAGTGCCATGTAAGAGGAACAAGAATAGAAAATAAGGAGAAAGTCTGGCTCCTGTTCCGAAGGATCTTACCATAGGTAGAGATAAAATCAGTAGGAAAAAGAAAAAGCTTAAAAGCATTGCAAGCAAGAGTGGTGCCATCTATGTAAGGGTAAGCATAAAGAAATAAGGATTTGCTCTTTCTTAGGGAAGATAGTACTTTAATGAAAAGTGATTCCTGTTGGTGGCCATGTGGTCAGCCTGCAGCTTTTTTCAGTTGTCAACCCCTCCTGGAGTAAATGGGTCCATAACTCCAGGTGGACCAGGAACTCCAGAGCTCTGACTTGAGCTCCTGAAACAGGGGTCGGCCTGTCACCTTGTAAACATGCCACAGCACTGCCATCTTGTTTGGTATGTGAAGAATTTAGGGAAGGACAAGATCTTGTTTTCCCATTTGGATTATTGATCCGCAGCACATAGGCTTAGAGAAATCAGCAGCCTTCTTTCCTTAGGTAGGGATACTAGACATGTCAGGGACACTAGGAAGTTCAGTCAAGAGCAGTGGGGAGGAGCAGAGGCAGTGATAAAATAAGTTTCTGGATGCAGCCATTTCTTAAGCCAATAAATTATTTTTCTCCAAAACAGTATCTGTCACTTTCATTCAAAGATGGTGGACACAACTGGTAACATGTTTGGCAGCTATACCAGTGTTGGGTGGTAAAGCTATGTGGGTGGATAAAACCACAGAGTCTGTAAGTGATGCTTGAGGGGCCTCCACATCTGAGGTGGGGTAGATTCGAGTGCCAAGTCATGAAAGATAGTGGGTGGTTACTTTTGGTCTTAACCGAGAAGCAGTAAAGACCTCCCAGCTGGCCCAGTTTCACTCCCATTTGCTGACCTCCGCACCTGCAAGGCATAGTACTGGATCCTACCGCTTGAAGTCAAAGTTCTGCAGATATGGTGAGTGCAACACTAGCTCCTATAAGTACCAGAGTGCACCAATGTGTTCAAACGCTTTTAGTTTCGTTACTTCAGCACCTTTCAGATTTATCCCTAAAGTTTTTTCAGAAAGGCAAAGCCGCAGTTGGAGTATATAACATATCCTGAATAAGGATGCGTTTTAAGGGCCACAGGATTAGATTCATATGTAGGTAAAAGTCTCACAAAGTAAATGTCCTAACTATTCTGGTACAAAAAGGCCTGGCTTAGAGGCCACAGATTACGAACAAAAGTAACAGTGAATATTACTCCGGGGTTCAGTATGATTGCGTTTCAACCTCAGCATGCAGAAAAACGGTATTATTTATGGCTCAGCACAAGTGAAAAACATCAACAAAATCAAATTTCATAATTTACTGACCATAAAAGTTCTGTATTCTGGTTGTTCCAGAGAAAAGTCTACAGCAAGATACTCCTCATGGTTAAACACCCTGCTTTGTGTCTCTCCTCCATCAAATGCTGTGCCCTTTGACTGGCTGCTTTGGTCCTACACCTGGCCTCTAGGCTGTGGAGTTTTTATTCAGCTCCCCCAGTTTCCCAGCCATTAGCCTCAGATCCTACTTTTATTAAATATGTCACTGTTTGCTCAGATCTTGGATTCGTTCTCAGAATATCTGCGAATCTGTGGTTCCCAGAAGATCCATGAAGCTATACTCACATTTATTATTATATTTTAATACTAAATTGGCAGAAAAGGGAGATACAGAGCAGAGAAAGAGGTGATAGAAATTATTCAGATTTAGATGAGACAGTGCACAAGGTTAAAATATAAGCAATGATAGGGCCAGGGTTTGAGGGCTAGAGGAAGGGCTTATAGAAGAATGATTCTGGTTACTACTCCCCAAAACCCACAAAGTGTTTGTAGAGGGAAGAGGAGAGTACTAATAGGTTTTATGGGTCCCCAAGAGGAAGCATAGAAGATAGACCGTGCGTCATGGAAGGGCATTTTGAGGCCAGCTTGTTAATTGCCCAATGTAGTAATTTACAAATGAGAAAACTAAGGCTCCAATCAAAAGTATTTTTCTCAGGCAGATAGCGGTAGAGCTAAAGTTAGAATCCAAACCACTAGACTCCAAATTCAGTGCTCTCTTTGCCATATTATGCTTCAGGCTGCAGGGGTGGGAAGAACTGTCTGGCTATCCTTTGAGAGGGCTGAAGAGTGCAGGGGAGAAATTTCCCCACATCAACAGAAAAGGAGGGCAGGAAAATGTTCGTAGACTACAAACCTTTTGAAATTTGCTTGTCGTGTCTTACTGAGACTAAGTTTGGGAGGTCTGAGAGACAGTGTAGACTGCCGATGCATGAAAAATCCCCACGCCAGGCCAGGCCGGCATGCAGCCAGCAGGCCTGGCTGTTCACATTTCAGAGACAAAGGCAATGATATCTGTGGAATCCTGCAGCAGAGGAAAAGAGGCTCCAGCACACTGAATAAGTTACACAGTTCAGCATCTTTAGAGACAACACAAATCCGCTGTGGTCACTTGACTGCATTCTGTGGCTTTCCCACCGTGGATTTGACCTGTATTTACAAACGCCTTTCCCACAGGGCCCCCAGTATCTTTCTGCCCCCATAATTTGTGGCCAGCTCCTCCGGGACCCTGGGTCTCTATCACTGTCTGAAGTGAGACTGTGTGTTACCTGGCTGAAGGAAGAAAACCATACCACACAAAACACCTTCCCTTCCCTTTCCTTGCTCCCTTTGATCTTTATAAAGTGCTATGTCACACAATGGTGGGCTCAGAGGTCAGCCTTTCATTGTTAGTTGGCCCCTCCAAGGGGTCTTTAAGTCTGGAACTGTTGGAAGCCCTTTGGGATGGAGGTTAGGGTCCAACAGCAGGTATCAGAGGGACGATGACAAATGAGGATGCTGTCAAGAGAGATTGTTCAAATAAACAGTTGGATGCTTGGAAGTATGGTCCGAAGACCTCAGATCTTTCTCTCCCCTCTGTTTTTTTTCCCTCCTCCAAAACAGAAGATTAAGTTTGCTGTGAACATGAGCTGATGAAAAGAATTCAAATGGTACTTTGAATAGGACCCCAGTCAGACCCGCAGGAGGGCTACAAATTGCTTTTGGAGACACCAGTCTCCCTTTACAGAAAGTGAACATAAAGCCCACATATCTTCTTTCTATAAGGTACTAACTTGTAAATTAACCTTTAATGGTGTATAAATGATGTTCTGAAAGAACTGCTTATGCAACTATATTTATGATCTAGAAAATTGCAAATATTTACAAGATTATAGGTGTTAATGGTCTGTCAAAAATGTTTGTATATTGTACATACATTAAACCCTGGCTTCAGACCACCCTGGTATAAAAGACCACCACTCTCTAGTCCCATATAGTGTTTCACTTTGATTCCATATATGCCAATCCCTATAATTAGCCTGCTCCCTAATATAGATCAAGTCCATTTTATAGGGAATTCTCCCAATCGTTTTCATTTCGTTTAAATTCAGTACCCAGGCTGCCTGTGTAAACTGTTTGCTAAATGGCCCAGGATGGACAATCGATCTTATGCCAGAGGTGGCCTGTGAACTTGTCTGTCTTGTTTCAGAGTGGGCCCCCCTGTAGGGCCCCTTGTTTGATTGCTTTCCAGAAATAAAATTAAGCATAGATATGAGCTCCCGTGCCCAGCCTCTCTGCTGATGTTTGGTCATTCGAGAAATAAATGTACATAAGCCGCAGACATAATTCATTTCAAAGAGCTGTTCATTGTTACAGCATCCGTTTCACTGCAGTGCTAACACATGGGAAAGGCCACCAGAAAAAGGAGGAAAAATCTTTTCTCCTGTAATTGTGAATCCTATTGTGGGTCGTTTGTCTGAACTATCTTGGGTTACTGTTCTGTGTGGAGGTGTGGCAGGAATAAAATTTTTTTAAAAAGTCACAGGTTGTTTTGAAAGGGGTCTCTCATCCTGGTTTATTATCTCCTTTGCACATTTTCATTAACGTCAATCTGTTTCCATGGCTATCTCAGGACAATCACTTCCCTCCCGGGGCAGAGTTATGGCTTCTTCTTCGGAATTTATGCAGAAAGCTTGTTTTCAAATGCTATGAAAGGAATTGCCTTTCCACTTCCTTTGATAAAGATGTACCTGAATAGAGCTGCTGAAAGTCCTGGAAAGTGGAAAGAGTAACTTTTGAATTTTTATATAGATCCAAATAATAGCTCCCTTCCCACCCTTAGAAACAAAGTAGGGAAATAGTAAAATTAATGTTCCATTAAGCTCTTTAATGAGTCCTGGCTACACATACTTCATTTTCTTGAAAATAAAATAGGTATTTGGGTGGTGGCAGTGGATGGAAACTATTGAAGTTGCAGAGGTTTGAAGTGGAACAGGATGGATAGTTTAGGCCCCAGATAAGAACAAGAATACCCCGGATGAAGGGGAGAGGATTGTGATGAATCTCAGGAGCCAGAAACACTGTGTTGGGGACAGAGGGGCCACTACAGATTCTCTTTGGGGTGGTTCCTGGAGCTACCAAGTCTTTTGACTTGCCAAGTATTTGGGAAAGATTTGTTAAAATAACATTGGGATCCTTACAGGGTTTGGACCTAAAGAATTTTACTGAAGTTGTCTTGGACATCTTTCTTCCTTGAAATGTATTTCAGAGCCCTCAGCCTACCGATGCCCATGCTGGGATCTTGGCATTTCTGGGATCTGCAGGCAGGGAGACATAGGCTTTTTTGAGATATTCTTGTCATGTCAGAAACCGTCACTGCAATTACACTGTTAAGTAGGCTCAGGTTGCAACAAAACAAAACAAAAGGAAAATAAAGTATACTTTCTTTTAACTCACATGCTACCCACTCAATGTGTTTATGTCAGTTTTCTTACAATGGCAGCTTCTGATTAATGCTCAAATGAGGAAGTTCAGTATCAATAACTGCACACTGTGTTTAGACAGCATGGTTCAAGGCACAGTATCTGTGCAGAGGGGAAGATAGCAAGGTCCATGCAGGTCCATGCAGTGAGGAAACTGACAAGTAAACACATACTGAAAATTCCGTGTAGGGACTAATTCCAGTCTCTGTTCAGTTAACTTGTGTATTGATTTAGGGAAACAAATGGCTGAACAGCCAAATGTACTATGCTGTTCTCTCATTCAGGAAGTGGACCTTTAGTATGCAGAAAACCCATATTAAAATTAAGGAGCCACCTGGGCCACAGGCAGGCGAGGGTATTTGGACGCTGCTCTTGTTTAAGAAGGAGGTGGCCGGAGTGATCACACAAACATCTATGCTTGTACTCTGCCTGGTGAGGTTGGCAGGGTCCACAAGGGATTCATCAATTGTTTCAAACTATTTTCTTTTTTAACATTATGGGTTTGGCAAAACCCCAGGCATACTTTACCAAGTGCTTTTTCCCTTCATTTTTAAATCCCATGTGTATTTCAAATTTAATCCGTATGGTACTGATTCATTTACACTTAACTCATCAAAAACACTGGTTGGGATGAATTAGTTGATGCCCAAGGAGCAGCATGGTCTGCTTTAAAGGAGATGTTAGAAACCTTCTCCCCACCCCACTTCTATTTACCAAATGCTGTTCAAAGTGAATCCATACCCCCACGCTGCTCCAACACCATCACCAACTCTTAATCATGTTAGAAAAGGCAATTCCAAGGAGCACTGATTTTGGGGAAATTCTTCATTCCACTCTCCCTCCTTTAAAAATCTTGTGTATTTTAAGGGAAATCTAATCCATATGCTTCTGATTCATTTACACTTAAATCATTACAGTGTTGTTTTGAACAAGCCACTTGGTGAACAGAAATGACTGGGAGCCTTCTTTTATTATTATTTCTTCAAGCTCTTTTCTGCAGAACAAGAAGTCACATTGGGAAAGACAAACATTCAAGATTTAAATTTGATGTGATAATTCTTAGGCCACCATGCTTTAGATAAATCTATTTTTTGCGTTTGGTCACATGGGACCCCGTGCAGTTCTCTGCTTGGATGGCAGATGTATAGTCATAATTGCATGTAATCAGCTAAATTGCATCTGTGAGTAAGTGACTTCCTTTGAGTAATTTGAATGGAGTGTGTGTGTGCTTGCATGTGTGCATTCATGCATGTGTGTGTTTAGGGGGATGGTCATACGAAGTCTTTTGTACCCTAACTCTACCCAGTAAGGTGGGATTTGAAAAGGTATCACATGCTGAGAAACAGGAGAGAGCTGATTTGAAACTGTACATTTGCCACAGCCTGAGTGAAAAACACATGGAACGGTGCAATTTAATTAGTCCAAGTTAAGGATATAGAGTTAGTGTCATTTTTCTCACTGACCAGCTAGAAGGGCAGATCATTGCTGCATTCTTTCCTTCTGTCTTCTATAATGACAGATGCCAATGACCTTCATTCATCTCCCACCTATCCGATACTGGGGTTTGAGTTTATGACTTTTGCCCTGAGCTACATCCGTAGCCCTTTTTCATTTTTTGATTTCAGGACAGAGTCTCCCTAACTCACTACTTTCCCAGGTGGGGTTTGAACTTGCCGTCTTTCTCAGAGTGCTGGGATTACAGGTATGCATGATCATGCCTCGCTCCTCATTCTCTTTTTCACTCTTTCGTTCTGTTGGTCGAGTCCCTTAGTAGCTCAGGGTATAAATTCCGCTAGGAATACACCCCTACCCCACCCTCTAATTTCACAGAGGGGAAACAAAAGGTAGAGACAAAAGTGGAAAATTGAATCCCTAAGCCGGGCGCTTTCTGCCTCTTTGCCCTAAGAGTAATTACCGAAAATCAGATGCCTCTAGGCAGAAATCGGCATATCACAGATTAATCTCCCCAGTCCCTAAAACACTCCTAATGGAGTGGGCACTGCTGCTTTTGAGTTTTGGATGTGGAAAGGGTGATTTTGAGTGAAGAGTTCATGGATCAAACAGCCAGGAAGAGCTCTTGTGTGGGCATCGCACCAAACTCTGCTGGCTACAGTGAGAGCTTTGGAGGGCATCTGAGTGCTGGCTTCACCATTCCGTAGTTGGGGACTTTAGACCTGTTACTTAACCTTTCCTTTATTCTCTCAAAAAATGGGAATAATAATAGTATCTCTAGATAAAGGTATTATGAAGATGACATAAGATGCCCTCTGTAATAATGTCTAGATGTAATAGTCACTCCACATATCACAGCTAATATATTTTCTACTCCTCTAAACAGACATTGTATATCTTGAATACTTTGGCTATTTCACCAGGACAAAGAAATGTCTCTATTATTTTATAAATGAAGGAGCCAGTAGTAGCTGCTATGGGCCAGATACTTTGCTCATGTTCTGCCATCCTGTCTTTACCAGTCTCTTATTCCAAATGCTGCCTGCTGATTCTCAGGTTCCCATGCACCCAGCTCTGCTGGACAGAGCGCAGGGTGCCAGCATCTTCCCAACACAGAATTCCAAATAAAACCCTTACATCCTGTGGGAATAGGAAAGCAAAATGGAGTCAAATTAAAAGGAAAAAAAATAGCATTGCAACAATTATTCGTTGATGTGATTACTTTCCCATTTATAGCCTAGTGTTGTCTTTAAAATACAATTTTTATGCCATTGGAGGCCATTAACATTTCTAATTGAGACCATGGGCTGAGAAAGTTTCTGAGAGTTCACCTATCAGGTAACGCCATCTGAACCCCATTAGAATTGTGGAATGGAGATTTCATGGCAAATAAAAATACTATATCATTTTAATAAAATCATCATGTGTAAGTGAACAGAGAGGCAAGAAAGAGCTAAATTTGTAAGCCCCTACCCAGATCTTCTTACTCTGGCTGAAATTTCAAACTCCTGAGAGAAGGGACCTTTAGCAGCCATCTTACCAATCTGCCAACAGCAGAAGCTGTTGTCATTGTCTCGATTTTCTCATTCCCTAATTGGAGGAATGACTGTGAGGTTTCCAGGGTGGTGACTGAATAGGGACAGGGCTAGGAGCTGACAAGGTGCTCTTGGAAGGAGGTCAGGAGTTGATGGTGGTTAAGGAGACAACTTCCCAGGTCATAGAGCCACTGCATATTTCCCCTTTGGATGCCCAGACCTTTTCCTTGAGCTCCAAATACTGCTGTAGAAAACCTCCGATGTCCTGCTTTCTACATCCGGCCTTTAAAATTAATTTTGTAAATTGTCTAAAGGAAACTGTGGCTCTGTCTAGCTCCATAATGCCAAACATCTGGATGAAGGCTGGGGGAAGGGAGTCCCCTGAGCAGGCCCTGTGTCCTCATTTGCTTGTTGCCTGCAGGGTCAGTGAATGTGAGCAATCTGGCAAGGATTCTGAGGTACAGCACCCGGGGAGAGAAGCCCAGTGAAGAAGAGAAGCTTTCACAGACTGTTGGAAGATGCCTCTACTGTGGCCTCTAGGTATCTGCAGAGCCTAGGAGATTTACCCTCTTTTTCCAGACTCAAGAGCAAGACAAAGACTGTCCCTGTGCATGGCCAGTGAAGAATCAGTGGTTTACCTTGATGCATTAGTGTGGCTTTGTTGATTGTGGTTCCTTTGGGAGCCACAGAGGTGAGGGACAGAAGAATCCTGCAGGTCCTATTGGGCTCTGCGATTCAAGGGTCTCTGACCATTATTTATCCTTCTGTGTCAGCTTTTCTTAGTACAGAAATGATAACTTTACTCCCAGAACTGTGGCATTACTGTCTTTATCATCATCACCACCATCACTGACACAAAGTATTATTAATATACCCAGGTTCCAAACCAAAGGATCTCTGTGATGGTTTCATTGAGTCCTTGATTAACAATCATTTGAAGCAGGTCCCATCACGATATCCTATTTCTGAGTCAAGAGCCCAAGGTCAAGTGAATTGCCCAAAATTGCCAAGATAGCAACTGATAGATCTAGAATTTGACCTCAAAACCTATGATGTTGATCAGTACACAGCTAAGCCACTTGGGCCTAATATGAACTAATTAATGTGCACATAAATAAATAAAAATAATTATGATGTGACTCTTTAGTAACTCTTGATCATCTTTGGGAGATAGTAATGTTTGGCAAAAGAGCTACACTTGGGTTTGAGTTAAACACATGTCACTTTCTGGATGTGTGGCCTTAGCCTGGTAGGTAATTATAACTCTGAGCTTAATTTTTTATCTGTGAATTGGGAACATTAACTATTCCCTAGGTTTGATATAAAAATTCTTAGGTATAATGTGCTTGTATATGGTTTCTGTTTCATAGGTGGTCCTTGCTACATGTTTCAAATTATCTTGTAATAACTTAAGTGTTTATTTTAATTGATAATTGCCTAGGGCTTAAGGCTACCATTCAGGAAAAGAAAACTATGGGCAGGCAGTGGTCTACCCAGAGGCTATCATCTTCTGTCATTCTCTACCCTCAGGATGTGAGAGTCTCTTTCTTCTGCTCTTCTCTCCAAATCACAGTGTCTAAGAGCTCTCCCTCCACCCAACAAAGCAAGGCTCTTGAATCCCAGCCTCTTTCCTGAAGGCCAAAGAACTAGAAGGGAGGCTTGTTCTGCCAATAGGAAAATGACCAGTTTTGAGAGACTAAACAGTTACATTTTTTTCTATTCTGAAAGTTGCAAATAAATATTTCCTTCCATCTTACAGATAATAGATTACAATCAATACTTCCTTACTTATCAAAATTGGATTTTCTTGAGTTTTTGCAAATATTTGTGTTGCAGTCGGGATTTACAGGAGATCTGTCCATGTTCTGGAGACTCAAAGAATTCAGCTGAGAGCCTGGATCCCACAGCAATGTCCTGCACAAGTGCAGCTGAAGACCCAGAGCCCATGGCAGTGTCCTCCATGAGTCCAGATGGAGGCCTAGAGCCCACGACAATGTCCCAAGGACCCTGCACTGGGAAGGTCCAAAGATCAGTGGTGGAAGCTCGAAAGTCTGCACCAGCCAGATGAAGGATCTGCGCCAGCAGGCTGAGGGATCGGCACTGGAGTCAGGAAGCAAAGCTCAAAGCAAGGACCAGAGCTCCTCAAGAGAATGGCAGCCATCCTCAGCAACAGCAAGGACCTGACCTCCTCTGATGATGAGAACAGCTGAGTTCATATCAGGAAAGCCAGCTTGACAGCCTCCTCTGGGAGAATCAATGGCACCATCTTCCCTTCCAGTTCTCCTTTTATGCTGTTGGCAACAGTCCTCAGGTGGGCCTTCCACACCCAGCACCACGCTGATTCAGCTCAGCTGGGTGTTACAAGTTGCCCATTAGTTAATCCACCACAGTTTGCATTCCTTTTTTGGTTTGTTTTTGTTTTCTAAGAACTAGGGATTGAAACTAGTGCCTTTGCACTGGGCTACATCTCTAGCCCTTTTTTTCTCTACTTTTTAAAATTTTGAGACAGACTCTTATGAAGTTGCCAAGTTGCCCAGGCTGGGTTCAAATTTGGAAATCTTCTTTTTACTGTTTTATAATCTCTTGCAGGCTGTACTCAGAGTAACTACCAATGCTGTGAATGATGCTGGGTGAGGAATAAATTCAGAATAGAAACTGCCACTGTTTGGTCAGGGATAAGCTCAGGACACATTTTTTCTCCAGGTAAAATTATTATCTATTAATTTTTTTTTTTTTTTGGGTTTTTCTCCGGTACCGGGAACCGAACTCACGACCTTGCGCTTGGCAGGCAGGCGCTTTTGCCGCTGAGCTAAATCCCCAGGCCCCTATTAATTTTTTTTATCTACTAATTTTTCCCCATAACAACTTTGCAAGTCCTATGTCCGTCTTTAATATTAGATCACCTAGACTTAACCTGTAATGAGGAAATGTAACCAAGGTACTGGAGTGGTTTATGATTTGATGGCTTTGGATGTCCGAAATTTAACAAGCTTGTGTAAAAACTGGATGATATACAGCAGTCCAACAAAAACCTGACCCATTTGCAAATTATGATTGGATTACATTGCTACACTTCCCTTCTTGCTTTGTAAACAACTTTTTTTTTTTTGGCTGGGATAACACATAGATTAAATTTCCATTAAAATTAACCACTTCTGAGTCAATTGTATAATTAATTATACAATTAATTCTGTCTTCTTTAGGGAGCATAGAAAAGGTAGAAATGCATTCGTTTCCTTTTGCAAGTCTATTTTTCACAAGGAACATCCCCTCCTACAACCTGTTAGCCTAGGGAGAGCAATGAGTACATTTTTTAGGAGCAGATGTCTGTGTTTTGTGGATCACCTTGGCATATGTCTTAGTTACTTGTCTCTCATTACTGAGACAAAATACCTGATTCACAAAATTAAGGAAGGAAAGGTTTATTTAGCTCACTGTTTGTGGAGGTTTCAGTCCATACTTGGCTGGCTCCAAGGCAGAGGGCAAATGTTCATAGCAGCAGAACACAGCAAAGGCAACAAGAGCAAAAGGGAGGAGTGGCGGCAAGCAGCCTCTTTCCCTCCTTTATATTGTAAGCAGGCTACCCCCACCCAGGGGGCGTGTAGCACTCATATAATCTCCATGCCCTCCTCTTGCACAGGCTCAGGATGAATACAAAGTAAGCACCCTGGCTCCCTGCTGAGTCACATAATTAACCTTCTGAACTTCTCACACTGACACAATGAACAACATCCTAGAGCAGGAAGGGCATGTCCTTTTCACCCCAGGATGTAGAACTGCTGAGTCACTTAGCCAAGCCTCTAGACTTCCCAAGTTGACACAATGTACCAATCATAACAGCATAGATCTATGATCCAGGTATTTGGAGCTGTGCTGTGCCTCAAAATGCTCACCAAGACATTATTAACACAGGGCTGGCCCGAGAAAATCACCCAGGAGTCAAACAGCCATGGTGAAGGGTACAACAGAAATAAAGAGTTATTTCCTCTTCTGCCTCTCTCTCCCACCCTCAGCCCTCTTGCAAGTATTCATTATGCCCTTCAGTGTTCACTCTTCCTCTTTCTGACCCTCCCTGACAGCTGTCATTTAAGCCTTAATGTGGATGGATTTCCGACTCTGGGTGGGTCTTGTGGTGGAGGCATGATTTTCAGAAGGGAGGAAGGAGCAAGGTCCTCTGTGTCTGAGGGTTGCCATCTATTTGCAGCTAGGGCCCCAGGACAGGGGTCCTCCTGTCACAGCACAGTCCTCCAGTCCTTCAGCAGCCTCCTTCCTCGCCATCTCCTCCCAGCCTCCCAGATCCCAGGGCTCCAGGGTTCATGGGCACAGTGTCCTCTCTGAGTGTCTTCTCTGTATCTTCTAAGGATTCCACCCCAGAGGGTCAGGAGGCTCAGGTGCAGCCTGAACGGAAGGCTTTTCTAAGGCTTTCCTGATGTGATTCCCATTGCAGCCAGAATAGAGAAGCACAGCTAGAATGGGATCAGAAGAAGGAGACTCTTTTGTCTCTGAGAGCACCAGCATGATTGTTAAGCAGAAAGGGGACGAGATGTCCCCTGGACAAGGAGTGTGGTCATTCATAGAAGCTGCTGAGCACAGGTAACTCAGCCAGCTTACCATGATGGTACCAAGACAATGTCATCAGAGCAGCTCTGCTGTAACTTTCATTGGACACAACACTGACTTTGGCTCATCCACGGTCAGGGTCCTATTAGCCATGTAACACTGTCGTATAGTCATAATTTAAAAATCAGTGCAAACATTCACACTTTGCATTTCTTAGGGACTGAAGTGCTTCAGAATAGTAGAAATTAGCAGTCTCCTGAGATAATGGTGGAGATGGCGCAGTGGCTCAGAAACCCGAAAGGCAGGACTGCTTTGCTCGCCTTGGTTCTTTTGGATGTTCTCTAGCCCATGTTTTGGGATAACACTTTAACTTTGCTTACAAGACTTTCAGCAGCACTAACGATTTGTTCTCCAAGTTCTTGACAGAACATGTGACCTGTATAGCCTGGAGCATTCCATTACTCGGTCCTTATTAAAAACTCAGTTTTGAGGAAATCCTATCCCAAAAGATTTGTACAGACAATAGGAAGAAATTTACAGAAATGCCCAGGATATTACATCAGGGCACACTGCAAGATCCCAGTCAAAGTAAATCTTGGGCTGTTTTTCTCAGTGTTGTGTGTCAGTCCTAGGTGAAGTCAGACTGTTGGTGAGCTGTGCACTTGGATTATGGTGTCCTGGCCTCTTGGTTGGAGGCTTCCATGGTCCTGGGTATTGCCTTCCCACTGGCATGCAGAATGGCTCCAGAACCAATCTGTCAGAATTTGCTGTTGAGTCAGGAGAAGCAGATTTTTTTCTAAGGATCCACAGGAGAAATACCACGAAGACTGTAGGACCAAGAGTGGTCATATTTCTCTAGAGAATTTACTTTTATGATCCGACATCTGACAGGAATTAGGCTCTTCCCCCTTACTCTGCTGCTCGGAGGTGACATCAAATTAATTGGTGACCCATTTTTAACGTTTGCATAGAAACTTATGAATATGTTTAGTTTACTGAAACCACTTCTTGCCTCACCTAATTTCTCTCACTCTTTCTCTAGAGCCCTTCAATTATGATTTTTATCTTATTATACCAAATGAATTTAACATTTTAAGTGAGAGTAAGGGATACAAGCAAACAAGCAAATACAGCTGGCCTAGAAAGGACTATAAATAATTCTATTGCAGATTTAATGTCCTCATTTTTTTCTTTGATGAAAAGGAAGATTACAGAGTGTTCTAGTCCTGCTTTCATCATTGATTAGCTGTGTAGCTTTGGACAAACCAGGTCATGTGATTGGTCTCTAGCAACAAAACAATATGTGGGAATAAAAGTTCTGAGATGGATAGTTAAGTTCTGTGCAGTTCTGAGATGGATAAATAATCCGGAGACTTGAGCAATAGGGAGAAAACCTTTTGGGCCCGGAGAGACTGACACAATTCACTAATTGCATATCAAAAGTCACTGGTGATTGAAGTGTAAATAAGCCAAATGCTAGCTTAAATAGGATGGAATCTGCCCCCAAATAGAGGCTTATTTTAAAAATTCAATTAAATACTTAAATAAAATGCACTTATTATTTTACTTCTTGGGTGTTAAGATTGCGTTGTCAGAAGTTTTTTTTTCTTTTTGCTGCACCAGGGATAGCATTTAGGGCCTTCACACTGAGCTACATCCCCATCACCTTTTAAAGAAAAAAACTGAGATAGCATCTTGCAAAATTGCCAGGGCTGGGCTCAAACTTGCAATTCTCCTGCCTCATTGTCCCAGAAGCACTTCTTAAGAGCTATAGTTAAAACATTATTTTGTACCACTCAAAAGCTATGCAGAGCTCACACATTAAAGGAGACCAATGAAAAGAATATTGCATCAACACATTTTGGCTTTCTTTGGAAGGAAAATAACCAATCACTTTTTAAAACAAGGTCACCTTTTATTTACAAGATTGTGTGTGGCTATTGTCAGCAGTTTCAACTCATTTTTGTAAAGAGGAAAGTTACAAATATACCGAATAAATGAAATGATGTGATTGGCTTAGCTTAACCTCTGACTTTCCTGAATGGGCACTCTTGTTCAAATTATTTAGAAGTAATAAAGTTCAAGATGATAATCAATAAATAGCTATGCTATTCAAATCCATGATTATGCACAATTGTCTACTATACTGAGAAGGGAAAGTTTGAACTGTGTATCATATTTCCAAGGCAGCTGTTGGCCTGCTAAAGTCAAATAACAACCCTTTGGCGTGTATCTTCCCTCCCAGCTGATGGAGCTGTGACATGCTTACACTTAGTTTATGTGGCAGATTCCAGCCAGAGGCTTTAAGGACAAACGCTCTGTGGAAAGAAGTGCCTATTGATTCCCTATGTTCAATAATAATACCAAACTCCCTACATTAATGAAATAATAATTGTGCTTTTATTTCTGGATAGGAACATGTGAATTAAAGAATGATAAATTCTTGGCCTTTGGGTTGTTACTTTCCCCTTACTGTGCCCATGACATTCTTAATAATCAACTCTGCCCTTCTTTTTCATGAGCTGGGACTTAGCTTTGGGATCACTGAAACTACACTTCAGTAGATCACATGTAAGATGAATGGTATTTGCCATGCATTTTGGAGAAGAAAAAGTAGAGTGTGCCTGCAATGTTTTAAATAGGGTATATCTCAATAGTGGATGCTTAATAAAGACTAAAACGTCAAACCCTAAATTTTTAAAGGAAATAGTGAACAGAGCATCTATGAACTATGTTGTCTGTTCTGTTTTTAAGATGGGCTTCTAGTGGCTGGGGAGTTAGCTCAGCAGCACAGTGCCTGCCTGGCAAGCGCAAGGTCATAAGTTCTATTTCCAAAAAGATGCAGGGGTATAGGAGTCAAGGGAGGTCAAATAAGCAGGCCCTCTCAGTGTCCTTACCTTGTTTCAACTACTGCATAAAAGTGTACAGGGAAATGATTCCGCAAAGTTTGGTTTTTCTTCTTCACAAAAGTGCTAATAAGTATAGCAGAAAGGTACAGACCCCAGTGACTAAGCCTCAGTAAATGCTTCGGAATTGAGACTTGACTTTCTTCTAATTTACCTTCATGAGAAAAGCCATCAGACTCGCAGCATGGAAGAGTTTACTCTTCTCCACTGAAGTTTCATGGTCTTTGCTCTTTTTTACCAAGGGTCTCCATGGGTCCATTTCAGGAATCTCTATTGTACTCTAGTATCCCTGTCATAACACATGCTACTTTTTTTTCTTTTAGGTTTTTAAGACAGGGTCTTTCTCTGTAGTTCAGGCTGGACTTGAACTCACTATGTAGTACTCAAAATACTCCTCCTGCCTTAGCCTCCTGAGTGTTAGGATTACCAGTATGCACCACACACCTGGCCATACTACTTTAATGACTGCAACTGTGTGAGTTTAGTTCTGTTCAGGCAAGTTTGTCCAAACTTTCTCCCATTTTAGAATTGTTTTGGCTTTTCTGGGCCTTCCATTCTTCTATATAGCATTTAGAATCAGTTTGTGAACTTTTATGAATAATTCTGTTGGGCTTTTGCGAGAGGTTCCTTTGAATTTACAGGGGACATAATTAACTTTTTATAACTTTTAGATTCTTTGTCCACAAACATGATCCATCTAGTCATTCATGCATATCCACTTTTCTTGCTTTCAATAGTTCTTTCTTTTGAAAATCTTAATGATCAGTGTTGTAGTTTGGAGTTTTTCAAGGGGAGGAATATAACATAGGACAAATATTTTATAAGATTGTTTATAATAATCACCCAAAGAATTATATACAAAAAGAGAGTGCAGGAAATCTGTTCACACACTAAAGCCCAAAGAATCTAGCTGAGGGCCTGGATCCCACAGGAATGTCCTGCATGAGTCCAGCTGAAGGCCTAAAGCCCATGACAGTGCCTCCCACGAATCCAACAGGAGGCCTAGAGCCCATGCAGGCCTGTTTCATGGGTCTGCGCTGGGAAGGCCCAAAGGTCAGTGGTGGAAGCTAGAAAGTCTGTGTCAGCGGGATGAAGGATCTGTGCTAGCAGGCTGAGGGATCTGAACTAGAGCCAGAAAGCAATTGTCAATGTAAGAATCAGAGCTTCCCCGAAAAGTACCACAGCCATTCCCAGCAACAGTGAGGAGCCCGAACTCCTCCGATAATGAGGAAAGTCAAGTTCCCATCAGGAAAGCCAACTTGACAAGCTTCTCCAGGAGTCTGAGCAGTGCACCATCTTCTCCTCTGGAGCCAGGAAGCAATGCATAAAGTGAGGAAGGTCCTCCTTCCTCAATAGCTCAAGAATAGCTCAAGAGAACCAGCTCCCTAACAGTTTCCCAACAGCTTTTAACAGCTTCTACCAGCTCACAATAGCCTCTCTTCTTCTTCTCCAGTTCTGCCTCTTATGCCACCAGCAGCAATCCTCAGGTGGGCCTCCCACAGGCAGCACCATGCTGGTTCAGTTCACCTGGGTGTTGTTACAAGTTGACCACCAGTTGTCAATCCACCACAGTCAGGACGATCTTAGCTATAGGTTAGTCACGTGCTTAAGGGTGCTCCAAGCTCTTTGAGCAGCCTGTAGGTCACTTGGTAAACCTCAGCTCCATTCTATGCTGTCCAGCCTAGGACTGTTCTCACTCTTCCCCCATCATCCTTTGTGGGTTGAGTTCAGTCACCCACAGTGTTCACCAGCTTGACAGTGTACTTTCTGGCTGTCTTTCTTCCCTTTCAAGATTCCCTCCTCCTCTCTCTTACTCATGATTCCTGGGATTGTCTCCTAATAAACCACAAGTACTTGCATCCTTGCCTCAGGGTCTACTGCTGAGGAAACCGTGACAAGTACTAAACAGATTTCCAAGCCAAATATAATTAAATCAAATTCTCAGAACCTGAAAGCAAAATCCCCAATGAGTGAGAATCTCCGGGGAGGGGGACTCATGGGAAAAGCTTGGGCTTCAAAGTCCGTTAAATGCTTGAGTCCTTACCTCTACTCTGGCTGTGCAGCCTCAAGCAACCTCTGAAGCCCACCTACACAACAATAGTCATATAATGCCTCACAGTGTCCTTTGGGTTATCAAATGATGTGTTAAATTATCCATTAATTCAACAAATATTTATTCCTCCAGGTATAACACAGGTAAGCAACACGGTTTAGTAACTGATGCAGACTGCTGTATAACATATGGAAATGCTGGATGTCCACTGAGAAGTGAGAGGCAGAGCATATTCTGAGAGCTAGTGACAAACAGGAGCATTTGGTGATACAGGGCTGTGCACCTGCCTTTCCTCCTGTCTACTGGTGTGGTGCACCCTTAGGTTCAAGGACCCAGTGCATGAGAACCAGCTCCCTAACAGTTTCCCAACAGCTTTTAACAGCTTCTACCAGCTCACAATAGCCTCTCTTCTTCTTCTTCAGCATGCCCTTGTTAACCTCTCCGAGTCTGTGTGTGGGATGGTGATCATGACCCTGCCCAAAGGATTGTGGGAGGAGTTGGGGATGTAATGAATGTAAAGGACAGGTGCTCAGCAAGGTTACTTGTCTTAATCTCCTATCCTGTAGGTTGGTTGATTATTGACTTCTGAGTATATCACAGTGCTTCCTCCTGGGGTGATAACTTGTCACACCCAAAGGTATTCATTCAGACAGATCCAATTGGAGGACACTATGCTTCCCAGTTTTTCTCTAGAATTAACATTAATTATGACAGTATTGCTATTTATATGTATAATGTAGGTAATAGACAGGATCTGACATCTATTATCTAAAACATTTAAAAAAATATTTTTGAGTTTATTTCTGTTTAATGTAATTACAAACCAGGTAGGATTTATATTTATCATTTAATTATAGCTTTTCTAGATACTATGCCTTTTTGATCCTTTAGGCCTGTGTTGCTGTCTTTTTTATGTTTTTTTAAAAAATAGTTTTATTATCAATTACTATAGATAGTTTCTGATTTAATGTTTTAATATCCTAATTTCTTTACTGCATTTAAAAATATTTTTAGTGGTTGCCCTGTGATATATATATATATATATATATATACCAACTTGATTGTAAAGAATATAAAAACTTCCCTTCAATATAATTCTATTCCCTCATCTCTTCTTGTGTTATTATTATATGTATAAAATCCCCAGAATAGCTAAAGCAATCCTGAGCAAAAAGAGCAATGCTGGAGAAATCAAAACACCCAATGAAAAACATGCAATAAAGCCATTGTAACAAAAACAGCATAGTACTGGCATAAAAATAGACAAGTAAACCAAAGGAATTGAGTAGAGGATACAGAGACAAAAATATGCTGGAGAAAAGACATCCTATTTATCAAATGATATTGGGAAAACCTGATATCCTTATGTAGAAGCTTGGAACAAGATCCCCTTCCAGCACCATGTACAAATATCAATTCAAAATGGATCAAAGATCTAAGTCTAAGACCCAAAACTTTGCAACTGGTAAAAGAAAACATAGAGGAAATATTTCATCATATAAGCACAGGCAATGAGCTCCTGACTAGGACTCCAGCAGCACAGGAAATAATAGTAAGAAGGGACAAATGAGACTACATCAAATTGAAAATCTTCTGAACAACAAGGAAAACAACAGAGTGAAGAAGTAGTCTACAGAATGGGAGAAAATCTTTGCCAGCTATTCTTGTGACAGAGGATCAATATCCATTATATATAAAGAATTCAAAACACTTAACATCAAAAAATACAAATAAATTAATAAATGGTCTTATAAATTGAACAAATCCATTTCAAAAGAAGAAGAAGTACCCAATAAGTAACATGAAAAAAATGTCAACATCTTTAGCCATCACAGAAATGCAAGTCAAACTGCACTGAAGTTCCACCTCAGCATAGTCAGAGTGATGATCATCAAGAACAGAACAAGTGAACAAACACAAAATGCTGTCAGAGATGCAGGGTGAACAGAAAACTTTACGCATTGCTGGTGGGAATTTAAATTAATGCAGCAACAATGGAACTCAGTGTGGGAATTTCTCAAAAATCTAAAAATAGAACTGTCATTTTATCTAGCTAAACAATTCTTTGCTATACCCTCAAGGAATTTAAGTCAGCATATTAGATACCTGCACACCCCTATTTATTGTGGTGCCATTCACAATAGTTAAACTGTGGAAACAGCCGACTTGCTTATAAACTGATGGATGGATAATGAAAATGTGATTATATATACACAAAATAAAGTATAAAAGAAGACCTAAATCATGTCCTTTGGAGGAAAATGGATGGAACTAGATGTTATCTTCTTAAACTAAATAAACCAGACTCAGAAGGACAAATATCACAGGTTTCCCTCATACATGAAATCTAAATTTATTTAATTATTTTCTTTATTTATTTAGTGCTGGGGATTGAACCCAGGGCCTTCACACTGAGCTGCACTTCCAGCTCTTTTATATTTTGAGACAGGATCTCAACTAAGTTGCTAAGGTGCCTAAGCTGGGCTGGAGTTTGGGATCTTTCTGCCTCAGCCTTCCAGAGTGCTAGGATCACTGTGCCTGGCTTGGAATGTAAGAAGGGTGGGGGTGGAGCCTGAAAGTAGAAAGAAATGAATAGGGGGACTGCAGAAACAAAGGGCAAGGGTTTATGGGTGGTGTGGGAATGACCAAAGTATGTTGTACATATGTATGAGTTTGCCAAAATGAAACCCATTATTTTGTATAATGATATGGCCTTAATAAAAGATAACACAAGACAAAGATAAAAACATGAAGCATTAAATATAAGTCCATCACCCAACTGATTATTAACATTCTTACCAAGCAAATGCTAGAGAGATCTCATTTATCCAAGAGTAGCTAACAGAAATATGTTGTGGTGCCATTCACAATAGCTAAACTGTGGAAACAGCCTACTTGCCTATAAACTGATGGATGGATAATGAAAATGTGATTATATGTACACAAAATAAAGTATAAAAGGAGACCAGTTCATGACAAAACATTGGGGCAATCAACTGAAGTCAGGAAAAAGATAAAGGATAGACAGAAGGGTAAATGTAAAAGACTATAAAATATTTTTGGTGCTTTTTCAACTATTTGATTAAAATACAGCTGAGTAAAGCAGTCACCACAAAATGTGTTGATGTAGAAAAGTTTTTTAGAATGCAGCTTTAGAAAAACATACCTAGGTCAAGTTAAAGGTAGAGGAATGTAAGCGTTTTATTCAGTCCTAACAGTTTCAAGAAGAGAACACTTAGGTATGAGAAAAGAAGTAGGGCTGTGACTGGGATGAACTAGATTTTAATTCTAGTTCTGCCATTTTCTACTTAAATGTGATGTTGGGCAAATTGGATCTCCAGTTTCTTCTGGAAACTTCAATCCCTATTTTGCAGGGTTATTAACACAGATCAAGAAATTTGGAAAAATGTGTATGGGATGTCCAGTTTGGTTCCTGGCACATAGTCAATACTCCATAACAGTCAATTGTAACAGTTGCTAAGATATAGCTCTTGTAGAACTCTGAAGTATGTATCCTAGTGTTCCTTTACACAAAGTTGTTGTCTTAAGCTTGAAATATTTGTGGGAAACATTACCTCCAGTTTAAGTGATGATCAGTTTTATAGGGTTAGCTTCTAAATGACCTGAATTTTTGTATATTATGTATTAAATTCCCCCAATTCCTTCTTCTGTAATCAAATTCAGATTCATGTTTCAGCTTACCAAATAATCATTTTAAATTTATGTGGTGTTGCTTGCCAACCAGGGTTATTAACAATGGCATTGTCATGTGCAGTACAACTTTTATTTGTAAATTTTCTGAATAGCCTATTGTATTCCCTCATGTTATAGAGAAAAGGGTGGAAATAGACAAATGATAGACATGGTTCTGGTAATAAGCATGGATATCAGAAGGATGCCATTGCACCTGCTGAAAGTGGCAGATCTTTAACCTTGTTTTGATGTTCTTTTTACATAAGTTTTACATAAGTTACATAAGTTAGCAGTGGGTGAACAGGTGAAGGAAAAAGAAATTCTTGGATGAGTAATTTGAGTAATTGATGCTTGAAGTTTATGTATAAGCGATAAGACATAATTAGATATTCTGTAATATTCTTTCAGTTCTGAATAGACACTGTTTATGTGTGACTACCACTGACATTCATGCATTAAATTGTAGCATCACTATTTGTGATGTATACATCAAAGGCAACCACCTACATTTCTGAAAAGTATAATCAAAAGTGGGAACTTGCTTTGTCTCATTATGGAACATGACAGCTTGTGTAACAACAAGGATTGTGTCAGCTGAATATAAATCTAGTTCACTAATTCCCATTTTGCCTTGAAAGGTATAAAATGTATTGTTGACTATTTGTTCAGTAGCTTTTGTTTTTCAAAGCATGAGTTCCACCAGAAACAAAGGAGCGAGGGCGTTTGTGAAGAAAACAATGAGAAAATGTTGGAAAACAAACTGACCCTACAAACACAGAGGGGCAGTTTCACCACATGAGCTGCTGTGGCCACTGACTTCCGCTACAGAAACAAGTCAGTGACTGATGTCACCATGGGTCTGTTAGGGATGGGATCTCTTTGATGAGATTGGTTTCTTGCATGCAAACAGGTACGAAGTCTGAGTTTAGTTCTCACTGAAGTCTCTGCTAGTGATGTTATGAGTGAGGAAGGTTTGTTCCAAAGGAGTGGAGCAGGATGCCAATCCCTATCTGCATAGCATGAATCTCGTTCCATTTCTAATGCAGGTTGGGATCACCCAGCAAGTACTGCTCATCTTATTAGAGCCCATGATGGTGTGGAATTGTAGTGAGGAGTTTTGTGGATTGCAGATGCCTGTTTTTGGACAAGTGATATATACATCTGCAGGGAGATGCTATCTTGACAGGCATGGCCATTTTCACTTGATTCAGGGGAGAAGACCCATCTGCTTTTTTCCTTCTGACCTTTAGTAGGTTAGTGCTGTCTGTCTTCGCTTTTAATAAATTGCAACAAAGCTCTCCTATTAAAAGAATCCATAAAACATGACTTAGTGCTGCAGCCAAAGTACAAAAACCAGTTCCCAGCACAGCTCTTAGGTCTTGTGGAATTGTCAGAATAAAAGCAGGACTCTCTGGTTTCCTAAGAGAAGTACTCTTCTCTTGATAATGTCTCCTAGCTCCTACTTCTATTTAGTCTTCTTTTAATAACATAATTAAAAGGGACTAGACTATTTTCTCCTGTGAAATGTGGCAAATGAAATAATCTTTTGTATACAGAGAAAATAGAATTACTTTAAAAGTATTTGCTGTCAGCTTTAAAATGTCATGGTAAAAAATTTCAGAAGCACAATAAAGTCATAGTTTGTGAGGGACTTAGGCTTGACATGTAAGATAAAAATTGTCAGTGGTCAAAATAGTGACATTTCTTTACATCGTCCATGAGCGGCACAACCTGTGCCCAGCACAATCAGTATGGCAGAAAAAACAGTTGAAAATCAAGTGAAGTAGTATTGTGTTTAGGAGCATGATGTTACACACACACATACACACCCACACACACCCACACACACACACGCCCTTCTCTCTGTGAGGATCATAAGGAATGTGGGTTAAATCACTTCCCATTGTCTCTGTGCTTGGTGAAAGATGGTTGACTGGGAAGTTGTGTAACGTTTCTCCAATGATTAAACTGTTACTTTTCCTTTCTTGCTGAATGTAATAGAGCTAAATTTATCTGTGTTCATGAAGTAGCTCAACATCAATTTCAGGGAGGAAAATCCAAAAAATGTAAAGGTGCATCATCACACCATTCATTCAGCTTTCTCATTTCCTAGTAGAAGGACTGCTCCTCTGAACTGAGTAATTCTATTTTGTCCTTCTAGATTTCTTGAAGAAGACAAAAGAAAGAATCATTAGCACACTGTTGTTAATGCATGCAAGAGAAGGTTGACTGTGAATGCACGAACACAGAAACAGTGCATGAGATCAATCATTCTAGAAACAACTCAAGGACTTTTGCGAGTAGGTTGGCAATGAGATTTGGGCACAAGTGGCATAAGTTGGAGGCATGACTGACATGTGATTTTAACTAAGGAAAATAAAATCTAATCAATTATATTAAACTGTGTTTGAATATTAACAGAAGAGCAGCATGTAACCTAAATAAATAGGGAGTCAAAGAATGAAAACTTCATAATTTTTTTATTATTATCTAGTATATGTGCAATAAATAACAAGGCCTGTCTTGGAAGAATACCACATCTCTAAAAAGAATCCCCGTCATCCAGTTTCCTGAGGCTCTTGAACACTTCTAGTTATAATTTGGTTTTGATATGGTTTTCCACTCTAGGAAAATATTCTAACTTACCCATTGGTACAGATCTAGTGTTGTAAGTGGGCCTTGTGGTTTGTACCTCAGTCATCTGTGGGTTCATTTAGTAGGAGTCAGTCCTCTTGCATTTGCTTCCTTTATGGAATGCTCTGAAATGTGCTTTCTAGGCTTATAAAAAAGATCAAAGTCAGACATGTGGTGCACACCTGTAATCTAAGCACTCTGAGAGGCTGAGTCAGGAGGATTGTGAGTTCCAGTTAAGACTGGACAATTGAGTGACTTATTGAGATTCTGATCTGAATTTAAAAATAAAAATAAAAGGGCTGGGGATGTAGCTTGTTATGGTTTGTGTCTGGATGTCCCTCAAAAGCCTCATGCAACCATGTGTGCAGGCTTCTAGGGTTTATGATTAATCCGTGGTCCAATGCTGGGATTGCGGGTGTGAGTGCTACACCCACCCTGGGGCGGGTAGCTTGCTTACAATATAAGGGAGGAAAAGAGGCTTGCTTTTCCAGCTGCTGCTCCTCCCTTTTGCTCTTGCTGCTCTTGCTGTTTTTCTGCAGCCATGAATTGTTGCCCTCTGCCATGAGCCACTCTGCCTTGGAGCCAGCCAAGTATGGACTGAAACCTCCACAAACTGTTCGCTAAATAAACCTTTCCTTCCTTCATTTTGGGAATCAGGTATTTTGTCTCAGTAATGAGAGAAAAGTAACCAAGACATAGCTCAAGGAAAAGGCCCTACGTACAATACCTAGTGCTAACAACAACAACAATAGCAACAGCAACAGCAACAAGATCAGGTCCAGATCTTAGTGATTGCCCTCCTCTGGAGCAAGGCGTGGGATTCTCATGGCACAGTACCTTTGGGATGCTGAGACAGTTTCTTCTGGACATGTGACTTTGTGTCCTAACCACTCAGGACATGTTATGGCAAATATCATAGAAAAAGTATTCCCTAAAGGCTATACTTTCAGGGCTCATTTCTATAGTATGTTACTAGAGGAAAAGTATTCCTTTAGAGTTTTCTGCCCTATCTTCCTCTTGCCTGCTGTGGGGGAATATATGCTCCTTGAGGGCATAGCCGTGGTTTATCTTTGGTATTGATTTGTCTTCACCAAGAACACCTGGCACAGTGTCTGATCAAGACCACATGCTGGAGGGGCTGGGGATTTAGCTCAGCGGCAAAAGCGCCTGCCTGGCAAGCGCAAGGTCGTGAGTTCGGTTCCCGGTACCGGAGAAAAACCAAAAAAAAAAAAAAAAAAAAAAAAAAAAAGACCACATGCTGGACGTACATTTTAAAAATGAATGTGTTGCAGTTTGAGAGCTATAAGCAGGGAAGGAAAGCCCATCAGTCATGCAGTACTTTACAGCTACGCTTCCCTTCCTGCACCCTGCCCATCCCCTGTGTGACACTCAACCTCCTCCAAACACCACGTTGCCCTCCTTCTTGCTTCCCCAGCTCTGGGCCTGCTCTCCCCCACTCTCATTTCCTGATGGTCTCTGGCTGAACTCTGTGGCCAGCAGCTTCTCAACCCCAGGACAGACGCAGAAGTTTCACTGCGCTGCAGATGCCTTCAAAGGCACACAAGTATAGAATGTGATAATTACAAGGTTTTAAATTTTAATTAAAAAGACTGAAGAGTCCTCAAACACCTCTTAGTGTAAATGGAAGTTAAAACTGTAATTCCAGATTTTAAATGTATATCTTTGTATAGTTGTAACAAATGGGGTCCTTTGAATATTCTTTGGGAATTAGTTCTCCCTTACCTATAATCAGTGCAAATCCAAGCACTTCTTATAGGCTCTGGTGAGTTTGAGGTAAGCCAGGCCCACTTTTGGCTTCCAAATCACACCTTGCCTTCTAATCTTTATCCACCTGAAATTTATGCAGCTGTACCAGGGAATAGTTGACCCTAGTATCACATCACGGTTTGTCCCTATTCTGCCACAGTTGTGGTCTTTCTTAAAAGTATAAGATCCTCCTTTTTTCCCTCTCCTTTCCAGTAGTTGAGTGCCCAGAGGGAACATTAACTCAATATGCGACCTCTTCCAGTTGATTTGGATTTTCACATCCTCAGCCTTCTTGCCCTTGCATTGCTTTTCCTTGGCTTCATTCCTATTGCCACAAGTATCTGGCTAAGAACTGGACCCGATTCAGGATGTTCATGTCCTGTCTTAGCTTACTGACCTCTTGGCCTTGAATCTCTGCTGTCTTAGCATCTTTCCAGTCCCTCTGTAGGACAGTCATTTCTTCATGCTTCATCTGGTGTTGCCATGGTAGCATTAAGGGCAACAAAGGTAAGACAGAAAAGGTTCAACTTGTTACCATGTTACCATGCACCCATTTGGAATGTATCTGGTTATCAATTCCTAATATGAATTTACAATGATTAACAATTATTCAGCACTTTCCACTGACTAGTTTCTTTCATTCAGCATCTTTGGTGAGATTTGCTCACATGATTATATACAGTAGAAGACTTCACATTCTCGTTGTATAGTGTTTCACTGTGTGAATATACCATCATGCGCATGTTGAGCAAATACATCAGAATGGAATTGCTATATTGTAGGGAACTGCTGTATTGCACATGATGATCCTTAGAGTTAAATCCAGTTTTTCAAATTGGTTCCATCAAATGTTTTATTTACTGCACAAGAGAGACAGTTGCTTTGTATTTTCACCATTGTTTGGTATTTTCTGTCTCTCATTATGGTCACTTGGTTGTTGTCATTTTGTTATCTTTTATTTTGATCCAAATACCTGGATACATGCTCAAATTTTCTGGGACAGTTTTTTTCTGGACTGGCAACAATTCCTATCCTGGGTAGATAGCTTTTACTGTGTCTTTTATACAGGTCTGAGCCTTTCTCTTGGGTCCTGTCCTTTTAAAAGACAGTATACTTCACAATTTAGAAATAATGTTATTCCAGCCTTTAAATAAGTTAGCATTAAGACATCATAACCAAACACTAACTCTGTGACTCTAAAGATCTCAATGTACCAACAAGTGTTCCGTAATTTCTACAAAATCCATTGGCTGAAAGCAAAAATAGCTGATCCTAAAACAAACTCTTTGTGTGCCTTGGTGCCTTGAGACCACACTACAAGATCAAAATCACTCAATTGTGTCAGCACAATGGTCCCTGGAAGCAGATAGAATGAGTGGAGTCATGGAGATGTATACTTAGATATAAAATGCCCCCTTCCCAGTCTCACATGTTTGGTGAGCCATGGGGTCATGTGAGCACTATACTCATCAGTGGATTCATCCATTCATGGGTCGTGTGAGTGCTATACTCAACAGTGGATTGGTCCATTCATGGGTCGTGTGAGCACTATACTCAACAGTGGATTCATTCATTCATAAGTTCAGTAGCTGAATGTTATGTTAAGAAGTGGGGCTTGGTTGGATGTGGGCCACTAAGGATGTAATTTGGAAGAATGTATTCTTGTCTCCTGCTCCCTAGCTGCCACAGAGGAGCAGCTTTCCTGCAGTATATATGCTCTTCATAAGTTTTTTAGAGCTGGGAACACTTGATTAATGCATATGTGAAAATCAGGGAATGATAGAAGTATTTCATCAATTATTAAATGGGATGCTCTAATTGTAAGAATCCTCAATGTCATTATTCTCATCCTATCACATCATATTTTCTTGTTTGTTCCTCATGCTACACGTACATTTTCTGAAGCCGGAGTCAAACCTGCCTTCTCGTACAGCGTTAAGCTCTATTGTCAGAGGTAGACTGGAGCTGAGTGTGTGAGAGTGCTCAGTGCACCCTTATTGAAGGAAGAATAAACATGAGGTTGAATAAGGAGTCGTGGAAAGCTGATTGAGATTTATGCAAGCAGAGTGAAAACCAGAGGCTTTCTAGGCAGAGAGAATATACCAGGTTTATACCAGTGTTTCCTTTCATTATTATAATTTTACTGTGATTTTAAAACACTTCATTTGATTCTCAATTCATTCCTCCAGAAAATCATGTACAATGATGGGACTGCATGAGGCAAATCAAGTATTAAGAATATAGCCCCATTCAAAAATGAAATTAATTATCCTGTAGATCAGAAATTAAACCATAAAGAGATAAATGGGAATGGGGTTGGAAGAGGTGAAGCCCTTAGCCAGCTGGACCCTGGAATTCAGTCTGTAGTTAAAGATCAAAAAGGACTTGAATTCAGGTTGGGCCAGGAATTTAGCACCTATAGTTTATCAGGGAGTAAAAATGACTGATGTCAAAGAGAAGTCTGAAATTGGGCTCATGACTGGAAGTTGATGGTGAGTCTCCCAGCTTGTCAGAGGACACAGGTAAAGGTTGTTGTCCCTCTTCTGGGCTACAGCTGCTGCCTTAGAAGGAGGGGGAATAAGGGCTTTGCTTTACAAAGTAGGTGAACTCAACTGGCCCTAGCTTAGGATCTTGGATCCTGAACATTCCCAATGTTAGCTTGGAACAGGAGCATAAACCCCTATTAAAGATTTGGTTTGCATGCAGCAAACATTATTACAGTGGACTTTTAAATATATTCTTGTTAAATAGTCAAGCATGACTGGTTATTCAATGCGAACTGGAGGCCCAGGGCAGTGTAACAAAACAAGCAAGCAAAATCAGCGGCCCAAGAAGTAGAAAGGATGACAAAAAATTATCCTTGATTTCAGAGTGTATGATGGTAAAAAAATCCTTGAATGGTCTATAAAAATACCGTTAAAATTGGAGAAATTATTGGAGATGCTGGATTAAAAATCAAATATGAAGATCAACTGTGCACTGACAGAAAATGAATGGCACATATTACTTGACAGGATTTATAAAAACTTTTTTAAAAATTGTGAAGAAATAATGGATATTATTCATTGGTAAAGGGAAACATGGATTAAGACATGAGATTGTGGTTTTTGTTAGTGAATGATAGAGTAGAATATCAGAAAAGAGGCATGTGAAGATTGGATTGTGTATGTTTGTAATAATTTGTTTTTTTATAATCTTTACTAATCTAAACCAAATATTGAAAAATGTGTGGGTGATGAGTACAGGAGCACTCATATTATTTTCTTTCATATATAAAATATTTTATAGCCATTTATCTTTTTGTTTCTTTGTTTCCAGAACCCAGAGATATACCTCCCACCCACCTGTTTTTAGAAGGTTCTGCTAAATTGCTAAATTGCCAGACTGGGATCAAACTTGTGATCCTCCTGCTTCAGCCTCCCAGAGTGCCTGGATTACAGGTGTGTGTCACTATGCTCGTCTACAACACTTTGTGTTTTGGATGGAGGAGTTCATTGAACGAGGGTCTGTCACTATGTCCATCTATTCAAGCTTCCTGATGGAATCACTGCCCTTACCCATTGTTCCTGAGGCCCATCCAGCCCTGTACCTCCCCACACTCCTGCTGGAGTATAAGCTGACAGGTCAGAGGTGTTTCACACTGTGGAATTCCATTTGTTTGCTGACCAAGAATGAAAGACAGAAATAATGTGGATTTCTTGCCTTGGAATCCCTAAGAATTGCAGAAGTGAAAAGTGGAACTAAAGCATCAATTACTATTGTGTCTTCCGCCTCTGGGTCCTGAATACAGTGAGCTGGTCAGCGGAATGGAAATACCCGAGGAACCAGAGGCAAGAGAGTAGCCCTGAGGCTCACTCCCCTTTTAACTTTAACTTCTGATCCTTATAGTCTGTAAAACTTCTTTAGAAAACATATCATGATAGAGTCTTTGAGGCCACCAATAATCAGTACTAAAAATGAAAATATATTTATGGAGAGGAAGGTAGGAAATAACTCCTGGAGACTTAGGAAATGGCTCTTTGTCTTTGGTAATTCTAAAAATTTTTTTTAAAAATTAACTTTTAAGTAGGGGGAAAATCAACCTGTAAAATATTGCCAGTCATGCTTCAAACTCTTCTTTCCACTTCTTACCCCCACTGTCTAAAGAGGAAGGACCAGTGTTATGCTAGAGGTGGTTTGTAGGCGTTTACAAGGGCTAATTGTTATATTTTTCAGGAATGTGTAAGCTATTTGCTAAACACATTCTTTAAAATTATATAAACTTGCAGCTTTATAACTTACGTTAAAAACAAAGGAAATACATACTCAAAATTCACCACTTGCTAAATAATTTGCTTTACTTTATTATTTCTTACTATTTATGTTTTTAGGTGATTGTCTTGTATTTTATCGGTATGTGGACATATATAAAGCTGTGTTGCTGCATACCTTCCTGATTCTGCACAATGCTAGTTAGAAATGGCTGTGGTGAGTGTAATCAGCACATATACCACAAATTAACAAATACTACAAGCCTGGGTCTGATTTATTGTTTTGTTCATTGTCCAAATTTAAGAAAGTGATAGATAAAATGCCAATAACGCAGGTTAAACAAAAAGAAGTGTTCTGTATATAGCTGTCACATTATAAATACCATGGACATTTCAGGAACTAGTCTACTGTTCTTAAGATCTATTCTCCAATTTAGCGAAGAAGTTACTGGTGTTACTTATAAAGACTATTCCTGACATATTTTTGTTGTTTCACTTTTCTCTTAGTTTTGTTCTTTACTCATATTTTGTTGTTTCACACATAGTTACTCAGGAACATAAACAGAAGTATCAACCACATTTACATGTGGTTACATGATTATATTCATTATCTTGCATTCTTACAGCTGGTGGACTGAGCAACTTAGCTGAAGATAACAGCAGGTAGTGTAGCAACCATTGTTAATTCCTATCATTTCGTTTTGAGGTCATGTATCATTTTTGTTGCTTCTGTGTTGTTTTTGTTTTTGTCTTCATTGTTGTTGCTTTGTTAGTTTTTTCCTCTTTAAAATAAAAAAAGTCAATTACAGCAAAAAACAATGAAAATACTCTGCAAGAATCAGCTGTACAGAATTAATTTATAATAGAGTATGACATATTATTATTTGTGAATTGTGTGCTACATGTTCATCATAAGACTTACAATGAGCACATGTATATATTTACATGTATACACATAGATTTACACATGTACACATACATTTACATATATACACATATGCCCCAATATATGAACACACTTTCCTGTATCTTTTTCTTTTTCTTTTTTTTTTTTTTGGTTTTTCTCCGGTACCGGGAACCGAACTCACGACCTTGCGCTTGCCAGGCAGGCGCTTTTGCCGCTGAGCTAAATCCCCAGCCCCTCCTGTATCTTTTTCAAAGCAGGCTGGAAAGGAAATTGTACCTGTGTTGAAATTACATAGGAAATGCAGTGGTTGTAGATGAAAAATAATAGACTTGCAATTTAGTAATTGTGTAGCAGTGGGTACGATTAGGAGGGAAGAGGTAAGCAAGGAAGACAGCAGTAAAGGTGAGATTGTTTTATACACAACATTTGGGAGGAATTTTGAGCAGTTACCAATGAGGAACTCAGATAACGATCTTCAAAATATTTTGCTGATGAATGTAATCCAATTTCTCTTTGAAAGGCTTTAGTATAAGTACACAATATTTTCACCTTTTTTAGATGTTAGTGCTTCTTTCGAATGCATATCTGAACTTAGATGGCCCATTAAACAGTTATTTTCAAGCAACACCAGCGTTTTAGGTGTAAAATTACTACTTGGAATTAATCTAGGTTTACTGTGAACTAGTGCCAGGCTTGCTTTTGTTTCTGTTTGGATAAGGTGGTTACATAGCATATCTATCTGTTGAAGAAAAACAGTGGAACTCTCCCTAGTATTAATTACTGTCATATTGCCAGTAGTTTTTCTATATTTTTTTCTATGGATTAATTAGTACAACAACCTTTGAGGCAGACATAAGTGGTTTATTATCACATTTTGTATATTAGAAATGGACCAAGAGAGATGGTACAACTTACTCCAAAGCACATAGCTAGCCAAGTTCAGGCCAATTAGAATCCAGGCAATCTAGCCCTTGAGGTCACACTGTTAGTTATGTCTATAATGGAACAAAATTGTCAAGTGTTAGCACGGTCATGTTAAATTAGTCTGTTTCTAAAAGGGCACCAATATCGATCTAAAGACAGTGCTCTGTCAGGGTGTTGGAAAACTGCCTGAATTTGATTTTGTTGATGGATTTAACAAACGCATGTACTGAGCATCTGGTTGTTTAGCAGAATGTCACAGACGCTTTACGGTAGGCAGGGAAAACACGGTAAGTACGAGTTTAAAATCCAGAGGCTCCCTGTTTTTATCAATCTCTTGAGTAAAGTCAAGAGGCAAAGCAAATTGGGACAGGGTTTAGAGGAATTCAAGTTAAAAAACTCCTAGTAGCTTCCACAAATGTTCTGAAACTAATAAGCTACAGAAATATGTGTAAAGGTTTGCATGTTACTCAAATCTATGTGCATAAAATCAGAAAAATCTGCTTTTGCAACTGGTCTAAAAGTGTTAGGAATAACCTCAGGGCCAACAGTGGTGCTCAAGCTTTTGATATGCTCTTAGATTATACTACTAGCAGTACATCTGGAGGGAGAGTTTTGTTTTGTTTTGCTTTCCCTTAGAGCTCTGTAATGATCAGCCATCCCCGCAGGATCCTTTTTAGGTCAGGTTGTAACGTTTTGAGGACATTGAAAAAGGCAACGGAGACAAATGGAAAAGGATCACTTAACCCAGTCATATGAAGGATGGCTGAAGGAATTGGGGATGTTTAGCCTGGACAGGGAAGACTCAGAGCGTACGTGGGATCGGATTCCAAAATATTTGGAAGGTTGTCATGTGGAAGAGAGAGGCGATTCTTCTGAGCGGTGCCAGAAGGCAAAACCAGCACAAATGACCCAAAGTCATGGGAGGGTTATCTCAGGTTAGTAAAGGACAGGGAATGTTGAGCTATTAAAAAATGGATTGGGCCACTATGTAAGACAGGGAGAGGGTTCCTAGACAAGGCCTTACAAGGAAGACAGCTTGGGGCGGGCTGTTGAACTGCATCATATCAAAAGCATCTTCCAAAATCAAAACCCCATGATTTACGATTCCATAACAGAAGCAATTCCCTAAACCTTTAGAACACACAGACGATGTAAGATCGTATTTTACCCAATGCAGAATTGGTGGGACTATAATTAACGTAAGACTAGCAATTCTCTTTATATTCCACTAAGAAGCAGTGACATTTAGGTCATGACACGAGGAGAGACATGTAATCTTTGTGCACAAAACGTCCATGGACAGTGGACATCAGCCAAGGGAATCTACTTCATGGAGAACAGGGAGCGTTTTGATATAAAAAAGCGAACAGAGAAGGAATACAAGGTTAATCCTGGATGCAACTTTAAATCCTTCAGCACAGCGCCTAGCAGCCATAAGAAAGCAAACAAAAGTCTGCAAAGCCTTTCCAGAGGCGATGAATAGAAACAGAACAAATCTCTGTGGCCTAGATAAATGCTATATCCCTGCGCTGCCCGGAGGCCACAGACCTCCTCTGCAAAGGCCATTCCAGCAACCTGAACAGCAGCATAAATTCTGACACATGGATCTTGAAATAATTCACACAAACCAAGTCATTGTAACTGGCAAGTGGACACTTAGAGACAGAATATTTAAAGAAAATTTCACAAGAAGAGGCCTGGAGGAGCCAGCGGAAGAAACTACCCTGGGTTTCTTGAATACAGGAAAAAAGATGAAAAGAGACTGACATTTTAACTCTCACAAGGCTCAGTGGAGAAGCAAGAAGAGTTAGGAGAGCAAGTCTTTGCCCAGCTGATGAAAGCCCCAGATAAAATCTTAGCCACACCATGCAATTTATTAAAAGTTGCTTCTTCCCCGCAAACCAACCTACTTCCACCGGTCTCTAACATTCTTTCTGACTTATTTCATTAACATATCTTTTTTGTTTTCTGGAGCACTTAGAGTCCCAGGGAGTCTTTCTCTTCCCCTACCTCAACCCCACCAAAGGGGCATTGACTGAGAGCCAGGGTGTTGTCTGTGTAAAGAGAAATTGCAAAACCACAAATTGCAGAAAATCATCACTGCCAAAAATTGAGAGGAACACACAATATCACCATGCCTCTTAAAAAGCAATTGCGCATTTTATAAGCCTCTGGATAGCTCAGGTTTGTTTGGCAACTTTCTCACCCATACCACCCAGAAAACAGTGCTCCTCCACCAGAGGCAGTGATCCTAAAGCGTATGTGTAGTTGCGAAGAACCAAGCAAAATAGGTACAAGTGTTTGCGAGAGATTGATTTTTGCCCAGTGGGAGTCTATAATCTACTATTGTATAGTATTGACTTTGAGGTTCAAAGTTTGCCATTAGGATGCCAGGGTCATCCACAATACAGGGAGAGCCCAGTAATCTAGTAAGAATCCCTTATAGTCACAGAATACTTTTAGAGGCTAAGATCTTTCCCAAACATAATCTTCCGTGATTATCATAACCCTTTAAAGGAGGGTTCTCCCATTTCTCATAATAAAGAAACTTAGAACCTGAGGGGCTAAATAACAGTCTCCAAAAAAGTGACTGGGACTTAGGCATGAATCTGCTAAGCTTTACCCCCCAGTTCCTTCCACAGTCCAGCCCTTATTTCTATGTGGGCATATCTTCCTGATTTGTTCTTCCTCCACGGCGTTGCGACTGTATGTGTTCCCCACAGAATTCCAAGACCTTCACCTAGAAAGCTCCCTCCATTACTACAGATCTAAGCCTCATCCAGTGGAGTGCTAATCAGGTAATTTTTCATTGTACTGGCTGTGTAATGCAATCACTATTTGGACCTGAAGCAAACAAACCCCAGAGAGGTTGAGGAGTATGTATGGCTAGTGATTTCAGTGCATTTCCATGACTCCATGGATCAGACCAGTCTTCTACAAGTTACCTAGAGATGACTTGGGGAGTTGAACAGACCCACTTTGCCTGGATAGTGTAAAATTCCAGGGTAAGTTTACATCTCAGAATTTTTACTGAGGAAAGAAGTCACTATACATTGTTATGTCCTTGAGGGGAAAAAATATAAAGTGAAATGACCACAATTCAAGCCTTCTAAGATGAAATAGGCATCCCAGCCCTTCACACTTGTTTTTTCAGTCTGGGAGATAAAAAGTGCTTTGACCTGAAATTTTGGTAAAGAGGTCAAGTCCCTGAGCATCAGGGACTGTGCTGATGTTTGCATATAATGACTTAGAATGCTGCTTTTAATCAACCTTTAATTTTTACCACGACATATACCAACCCTAATTTAGTATTTAACATTAAATCACTTAAAACAGTAATGAAGTTAGGCAATGACAGCATAATAAAGAGTCGCAAATATGAATGAACAGGAAAATAAACATAAGCAGTTTGCCCTGGACAGCACTCAGTGTTAAAAGGCAAGAATATAGTCAAAAGCCAACCTTTGTACAAGCAACATACTCATGATAGCCCTGGAGAGTAGGGGCTGTTCATAAAATCTAACATGGCCTTATTTGTAAAATCTGCTTACATACTCATATCATGCAGGTGTTTTGACAAAGCAACAAAGACCAAAGCAATACAATACAGAGCCTGACATTTAGAAAAATTCCAGTGAATGTATAAGACTTTGACATTAAATTTGAATGATTTTGAGAGTGAAGGTCTCTTGTGCTGATGTGTGAATATTAGATGTGTAGCAATGAGATCAATTTATTCTAGACAGTAAACAAAAACTTCATCCTGGGAAATCAGTAAAAACTAAATTTTTCTTGCAGTTCAGCTGAATGCATGATCTCGGGGACTGAATGATTCAAGAGGGAATTTATTGAGCACATAGAGTATGCATAATTCAGGTGAGACCTTTAGATGCTGATGCATCAGAGAATGTCTGATTAAAGGATTCAGTGGCTGCTGGCTACATCATCTGTTGGAAATTCTTTATGAATCAGGAGTTGAGAGTTGATCTCTGTTGTTTATCTGGCTTAGCTTTCTACTTGTGACTGTTGGTCTACTTATCCATAGTGACAAGCAACTAATCACCTTTTGAATAGCCATGTCTTCATACTAACCCTAAACCTATCCCCTAGTACTATCAAATTATTCCAGAGATAGATGGAACTTTCGTAAACACACACACAGGTATAAATATGTGTGTATCTATTTACATTTGCATAATTAGGCTGAATCATTCTTAATGTCATTTTATTAAAAATAAAAGCAAGAGCTCCATTCACATCTTAATTTCAAAGGCAGAAATCCAAAGTACTCCGAACTCCCAGGTGAGACCTGCTGTGATTTTATTTGGTTTTTCAGTATAGAAGGTTTTTGTGATTTGTGTGTAGACACTGGAAGTGTAAGAGTAAAGAAACATAATACACAGGAGATTAGTTCTAGAAGGAACACTGGTTTACAGAGTAGCTGTAATGCAATAGACACATGAAGGAACTATTAAGTAACTACCATACAGTTAAACAAAAAAACAGTCTGTGACTACACAGTAAGACCAACTGGGAGAAGAGTAATAAAATAGCTACTTGGGAGATGCTGGCTATTCAGAATAGTCATCATATCAAAAAGAATTTTCCCCTCCTCATTTTGATTTACGTTTTACATGTAATATTGTCACAGTCACCATTAGTTTCAATCTGCTTCCCCAAAATGGTTTCTAAAATGCTCCATGATGTTACACAAATCAGCAGCGTGAAACATTAGCTTCTAACTGTGACTGCATTTGTTGAACCAGACTTTAAAAATGCAGCAATGTGAGATAGGAGCCTTAAAGATTAGGAGGTTTTAGGAATTACAGCTGAGAAGGAGATGCCGTTTCAAGGAGGCAATGTACTTACATTTTGCTGCAAGTGAAATGCCTGTCTTTAAAGGGTAGCCTCTGGAAACAAAAAGAGAGGGAGAGAGAGAGAGAAAAAAAAGAATGTTAAAAAAGTTGTGCAATGACCAATTCAAAATGAAAAAGGCATTGAATTGTTTTCCAAAGTACAGCCCCAGACTAAAAAATAATGAGGCACCTTAGATGAAGATTTACTTATTGAGAGAAACTTCTTGGGGAAGTCTGATTGGGAACTATTGCCTACAAAGAAAGCATTTAAGTCAACTGTTACATCTCACTGTACCCACAACTCCATGCCCCTAGATGTCCTAGAATTTCAGGACTCCCGGATCTTTGTCGCCCAGGTCCAATCCTGGAAATAGGAGGAGGGGTCTTATTGGCCTGTTCAGTGGATCAACTCACACAGTTCTCTGGCTTCTGGTTCACAATGACATTGTACTGTACCTTGTTCTTATAGACCCAGTTCAGACACATTGTTCCATTAAATAAAAGTCCTCAGAGAAATTATAATTTTCTCAATTCATGCCTATTGGTATAAGTGGACACTTTTCTTTTCCAAGAAATAAAAAGCTTTTGTGGGGGTATTGAAGGGGAAATGGAAATCAATGCCAAGTTTCTCTTTATTCAAGATGGCAGCAAAAGGCAGGAACAATTAGATTGTGCCTCCCTTGAAGGAATTTGCCAAGTGTGCGGGCAATTTGTTCAGTGTGGCAGCCCACCAGAAAATTCATCTTACTTCCAAATCCAGTTTTTTTTTAAAAAAAGTTTATTGAAGCTATATCCAAAGAGGTACTTTAAGGGGTAGTAGGTTTAATAGGAGATGACAAGGAAGTCCCCAAGAGTGATCTAAGATTCATGTGGTTTCAGGTCATCTTTAACATGGAGTACCCAAGTCTTATTATTCTCAGACCTACAGAAAGAGTCACACCACCCACAAACAGATCTGGATGAATTAGATTGGTCCCTTCCATGATCAATGTTTTTCCAAGCTCTCATTTATGTTTTTAAATAATAGTGTGACTTTGCAAAATTAATTCAATGCTCCAAAGCAATAGAAAGCATAATAGTGGTTATTTCAAAGAATTGTCATAAAGTTAAATAAAATAATGAATGTAAAATATTTGCAAAAACAGTGTCCACAGTTTATGCTGTAGATTGTACTTGGATTGTCCTCCAGAGACCCAGAGGTCAAAGGCTCAGTCCTAAGCATGGTACATTTGAGAGGTTCTTTACAAGGTGCTTTGCAAAGTTGTCTTAGTGGTAGGCTTTTAGGTGATTGTAGGCTTTCCATCAAAAGAAGTTATGGGACTCCAGTCCCTTCATTTCTTTCTCTTTTGCCTCCTGGCCATGAAGTGAGCTTTTGTATTCTACTGCATGAGCCCAACCATGAAGTGCTGCTATAGTCCACTGATCATGGACTGAAACCTTTAAAACTGTGAGCTGAAATACACATTTTCTCTTTATAAGTCAACCACCTCAGCTATCTGTTACAGTACTAGAAAGCTGACTAGCATAGTAGAGACTTGGTAAATGTTACTTGGTATTGTTTCTGTTGTTATCATTATTGTTGTCAGAGGGCCACGTTGGGAAACCAAATAAAGAACATGTAACAGATCCATGAAATAGCGCTAGGAAGGTAGCTATTGTGAGTCTTATTGGGGTATGACATCAGTACTTAACGCTGTCCTGCAATCCCGAATTTCTCACCCAGGTTGTATTTCTCCCATCTTTACTCCTCCAGCTGCTGAGTATGACTCTGTCAACATCCACAGTGGAAAAACCCTTAATGTTTTCCTGAGCTACCTAATTCCTCATTTACTATCTGAACATGTGGGGCTCATAGAGAAATTCTTAAATTATGAAGTTATCAGATCATGATGAATTAAAAATAATCACTCTTTACACAGGTCAGTACTTGGCACATTTTTAAAAGAATGAATTTCTTGAATGGCTCCTATAGCGTGATTCAGGAAGATGTCACCTGTGTTGCTAACTGGAAAAAGTTACAAACACTGCTCTGATCACAGGCTGACAGATTCTCCACCACTAGGACAAACAAAAACGTATACGAAAATTTTTCTGAAATTGTACACTCATCAGCTGCTTGGAAGAACTTGTTGCTAAGAAGCAAGTGTAGAATCCTGTCACCTACTGAGAAAAGTTTTTACTACTGCTTCAGTTAATGGATTCTCTGGCCACAAAAATATGAACAAAGAAAACTGTCTGTTGCTTCACACCTGCATTGGACAAGAACCCTTCATTTGGGAGATAGTTTCACAGCAATATCATTGATTACTTTGAAAACTACTCAGAGCTGTCCTTGAGGCTGCATTATTATGTAACTACCTCATGCAATGGTACTGAAAATTTTTCTGGGGATACAAAATAAATGAGGCAGTTACAAATACTATGGTGGTTTGATTTTACAGACTATCGTGCTACAGTGGACCCTTGAGTTACAACCTCCCTGACATAAGAACAACTTGGGTTATGACAGGAGTTATGTTGTATTTTATTTTATGATTGGAATTTTAGTTTTAACTTATGAACAAAGTCTTGAGTTATGACCCAAATATTGGCTGCTTGTGCTTCCAGATGGTCTCAGATACAGATTTAATCCTTAAAGAGCTCTGCAAGGAACGTGACAACATCCTTTCCTGTTTAGGGTTGATTGAGAAATACCAGGCCAATGTCTCTCTAAGGACACTGGGATCCACCTGTACACAGGAGAGAGACTTTGAAGGCTGTGTAGAGGAGCCTAAGCCTTCAGTTGACAACTTGAGTTACAACCAGCCCTCGGGAATAAATTGAGGTCGTAAGTCAAGGGTCCTCTTATGTAAAAACTCATCTTTGCTCTCTAAGCTTATTTCCATGTTAGAAATAGAAAAATCTCAGACCCTCAAATGATTAACTTGTTCACCAAACACTTGCTGCATACCTATTATGTGCAGGACTCTGTGTTCTGCCCTAGTAATACATCCCTGGCCCTCAGGATGGATATCTGTCTGGTTATAGAGACAACCAGATGTTTTCAGGAGATCATATCACAATATAATGCAAAATTAGTGTTGGTCGGTGAGGAGAAGGTGCAATTTGGTGGTATGCTCCATGTAGAGAGATCAAGGAAGTCATGGGAAATGTTGGCATAATATCTAAGATAATTTTACATTTGCTGCTAATAACAGTTAATGATGCGGTGTGCTTAATGCACCAGCTACACCATAAGTACTTGTACAGTATTGGTTAGTTTATTCTTCTTGATATCCCTGAGGGAGTCTATTCATACCCAGAGCATGAATGAAGAAGGCAGATGGGAAATGTGGTACATGACAAACAAAGAAATGTCATCAAAGATGTGGTCTCCAAGTAAGAGGCACTGGTTCTTTTGAGGAATCCAGAGACCGAGGCTACCATTTGCGTCATTTTGTACTTATTTGCCAGAGTCTGTTCTTCTATGACATAAGAGTACAAGGAATCATAGACATGGATGTTCTTGTCTCAATTCTAGATAACTTTAGTCAGGAAAGCCTTGCCTCTACTCCTACCTCACGGGAGATCTGAGGCACCTCTCAGCTCTCTGTCCTGTACCATGGCTTCCCAGTACCACTTGGGCCACTATGAAGCTATCTATGGCCAGCAGGTTATCATCCTCAGATCGTGGAGCCTGATTTTGGGACAAGGTCCACATGGACCCCACCCACTGTTCAAAGCTCTCAGATCCCTATTTGGGGTCCCTTCTTTGGGATCCACCCTCATATGATCCTTAATGAACTCTGGGTATCTGTCTGTCTTCTCTCAAATGAAGATCCTAGAGCAGCTGGTTTCCAGACCAAGATGCTTAATAAGGAGAGTCTTAGTACCACCCATCTATCTCAACCTCTCACTCTGATTCCCGTGGCTGTTTCCAACTGGTTGTGTTCTGTAAACTCAAATTACATTTAATTATTAGAAAATAAGATCACTTGTCAATTTCTAAATATTCTAGGATGATTGAAGTAGCTGAGTTGTCTTCTGACATTTTTATGATTTGTAAAAAGATGCAACAATGTATGTTTATATAACAAAATATTTGGAATCAAATCTCCAAAATACCATTTCCTGCTTGTGATACCCAAAAGCTAATTCCTGTGTATCAAGATTATGAATTTTGAGAAGGGGCTACCACCTCCTTATTCTGACTATTGAGTCATATTTTATGTTAATTTTAAATATTTGCTTAATGCTGAAGTGGGAATTGCTACTCTCTGTTCCAATTATTTCCAAGAGTGTCAGGAATCAATAGTTTGAAATTATCTGGGAAATTAAGAATGGAGTAATAAAGGTTTCATGTAAAGTAGTATGTATATGCTTATCAGGTAATAGTTATTTATAAATGGTGGACCTCCTTTTCACACTGATCAAATGTTCTTTAAAATCTAAAATTGTGTGCTGCAGGTCCAGGAGTCTGACGTTGAGAATTATGAGCACAGAGGTGCTGGGACGAGAAGATCAGGAGCTCCAGTCTCAGTTCTGCCACCGACCTCCAGGGTCATCTCTAGCCAGTTATTTAACCTAAGTCCTCAGCTTGGCCTTATAAAAGGAAAATAAGAATAGTACCGCATATCTCCTATGATTGTTCTGCTTTTTGGAGGTTGTAATGCAGACAAGGCTCTGAGCACAGAACTGGCCCAGTGTAAGTGCTTAGCCTGCAATAGCTATGGTTGACAATAAGTCCAAACAGAGGGTTTATTGTACAAAGAATTGCATCTTCCATCTGGGTAAAAATATTTTGCACTCATTCCTTAAATAATCATGAGAGGGACACGTGGTGTCTCCAGCCTCTTGTCTCTGACTTTGACCTACTGTGGGCTCTACTTTTACAAGTCATGTCAGGATTATTCACTGTTTTGCTCACAGTAGCATTTAAATTCCCACTCCTATTTCCCAATCACTAGTGATGTTTTAAAAATTTTTAAAAAGTGTCCAATTGTTTCTCTAATGATTT
>NW_004955451.1:6516743-6585118 GCF_000276665.1 Chinchilla lanigera
TTGTTTTTGGTTTTTCTCCGGTACCAGGAACTGAACTCACGACCTTGCACTTGCCAGGCAGGCGCTTTTGCCGCTGAGCTAAATCCCCAGCCCCCATCATTCTTAATTGTTTTTATGCTTATGGAAGCACAAATACATAAACCTTTATACATACACATGTATATCATTAAAATTTTTTCAACAAAAATGAGGTCATGCTATATAATTCTGTATAATATGCTTTTATTCTCTTAATGATATTTTTGTGGACATACATTCCAAATCAGCATATGCAGATTTCCTCATTCTTTGTAGTGGCTAAATAAGAACCTATTTATGGGTGAGTCCTAATTTATTTAATCCATCCCATATTGATGAGCTGTTGAGCTTTTCGTGAGTTTTTGCTATTACAATGAGCTTTCAATGACCAGAGCATTTTGAACATTTGCTTTTAGATTTATGGTTCTTACACTATTGGGCAGTTCTTAGAATTGAGTACTCACAATATGGTATAAACAGCTTTTTACTATAGAGACCAAATTATTCCTCAGGAAGGTTGAACCTAATTGTCTCTATCAATAATAGGATATATCCTCCATGTGTATCCTCCATATGTATCTTTTGCTGGGTGTGCATAATTCTGTAAATCTTGAACTTTTCTTCTTTGTGTGATTGTCTTCCATCTCATCAAGATCCCTTATTCAGTCTTCAGCAATGTTTTTGAGTCCCAAGACTTCTTTCTTTTTCTTAGATTACTCCTCTGTAATTATTTCCCTAGGAATTTATGTTGGATTCTTTAGAGCTTTTCTTCTTCTTTCTCTTCCCCTCCTCTTTCTCTTCATCCTCGCCCTTCTTGTTTCTCCTTCTCCTCCTTTATGACTACACCACGGAGAGCTATCTGCTGTTCTTTGCTTCTTCAGATCATGGAGTCACCTCCAATGTCTTGTGCATTTTCTTTTTCCACTGCTACTTGTCCGCACATCTCCAGATGTTTCTGACCAATCAAGGGGCGAGAGATCCTTGGCACCTAGGAAGGCTGTTGGGGGTTCCAAAGTAATAATGGGTCTGCCATGTGTAAGAGATAAGGAGAGCTAAGGAAGCTTTCCCTGATGGGCTGGTAGGCTATGAAACCCCCAACTGAACAGGCTAGCGTTTGTCCATGATCCTCTGTGCAAATGTACAGTGTAACCATACTCTTCAAGTCATATAATGGGGAGCTATGTGCAGTGTTTCCCAGACATAATGCAAAGTATTCAGTGCTGCTGAGAACATCCTCTGGGCCAGTGCTTCTTATGCTTGTATGCATCCTTTGGTCACCTGAGGTCTTGTTATAAAGCAGAGTCTGATTCAGGAATGGGATTGTAGATTTCTTACTGGTGATTATTAGTTCCTTGTGTCGCCTGAACTAGGTCTTTGTGTCCCCTGTTTCTTAAGAAGCAGAACTTCCCAGACTGCAGAGACCTCACCTTCCCAAGCCCTGCTAACAGTGGTACCCAGAAGCTGTGACATCTCCAAGGACCTGTGAGCCAGGATGTCTGGGATTCCCCCTGAGCTACAAGCAAATGCAGGCCAAGCTTCACCCACCTCCCCATAGGTGTTTTGAAAACCACTTTATCATCACTGCAGAGGGTTGGGAGAGATGGTTACTGGCATGCCCTCTTGGAATTCACATCCGCATTCTCCACACTTATAGACTTCTATCTGCCTGGATTTCTGGAAGAATATCTTCTGCCACTTTGGGTTGCAGTTGGTATAGATATATGTGTGCTACCACTGAGTTTCTAAAATAAGCTGTATTCAATTATTTCACATTACCCATGCTTCTCTTATTTTTAATGAATCACAATAGAACTTTTAGCACCTTTTAATTTTCCTTATAACTTCTCATGGCTTAACCACCTCTTATCAATTTCAGACTACATATGATGCAGAAATATGATATGTATTTACTGATTGTAATGCATTTTATTTTTGTTCCCGTGGGACAAATATTCTCAAAATCAGAACACACAGCAGTAGTAACAAATCCAAGACCAACTCCCACAACAAAAAAGAAATTTACATGCCAATGCCAAGCTAACACTCCAGTGCAAACCTCAGCTTCGTGGTGAGGTCACTAGGAAGTCAGCTTAAGCTACACACTGTGCACGTGCATGAGTATATTACATTGTGCTCCATAAAGAAAATAATTATTATTTCAATCAAAAGATTTTTTTTAAAAAGAAAGAAATTCACTAAAGCTTGAAGCTCTCAGAAAATATATCAGTATTTTAGACTGTGTTCTGTCTTGGATATGAAGATATTTGGCAAAACAATTTTATTCCACATTGTCTTTAAATAATATATGTGAATGGCCTGTAGTAGTACACTACATGGTCCTTTTTTCTCTGAGAATGTATTTATTTATCAAATGCATATCAGACAGTTAAAATATGTTCTGTGTGTTGGTCATGTGACATTGATGAAAATATAGTGACTATTTTATCACCAAGGCATTTGCCATCATTCAACTAGACAAGAGACTTTTAGGAAACATCTTGAAATTGCAGTGATCTGTGATAAGTACTACAACAGAGCTATGCCTACTATAAAGGAAGTTTCTCCTAAATACGACCAAGGCAGATTTCTTTTAAAGGAGAGTGATAATGAGTTTGAGAACAAAAAAAAAAATGTTTGAGTTTGGGAAAGGCTTAAGTAAAATAGTTAAGCAGCTACTTTTGCAACTTTTCCTAACTTTTAATATTTCAGTATTTATTATAGCTTCCAAGGAGAGGGAATGTCCCAAATTTATGTGACCAAAAGCATCATTCTTGCCAAGCATTTTGAGGGTGACACATGGAGAACAATGGCCCTGGTGATTCAAGAAAGCTCACTCAGAGAAGTGACATTTCACAATGAATTAGTGTGGGCAATAAGAAGAGGAGGGAAATGGCACTTCTTATAGAGAAGAATATATGCAAAGGCCCTGGGACAGGACACGTGCCAAGGCAACACAATAGCGGGACCAAAGAATTCTCTATGGTAGAGAGGAGCAGTCGGGCAAGCAAGGGTCAGATCATCCCAGCAGGAAAAGAGCTGGATGTGATTCTGAAAGCCACGAAAAGACATTTAAAGTTTTCTACATTAGAGGAGCACTGTAAATTGATTTTCACAGCAGTGGATTGAAGAGGTAATCCTGGAGAAAGAAAGAGTAGTCTGAAGTGATTGAAGTAACCCAGAGGTCTGTGTAGAGGGAATGAACTAGAGGAGAAAAATGAAAGGTGGAGGAGAGCAGGGCTAAGGAGAAGGGTCTGTAGGACCAGATGACTTAGTGGATATGGGCAAGAAATTGGTTGATTGCTGAGCATGGGGTGGGTGATGCAGTCTCCCACGGAGATGGCCAGTAGGTGTGGAGGAGTAGACTGGGTTGACCTAATCACTGGCGAGGAGGTAGAATTCAGGAGAAAAGAGATAGAATTCTGAGCTAAGGCAGTAGCAAAGCAGTTTTAAGCACGTTGAATTTGAGAATCATTGGGACATGTCAGTGCTGAGATCCTAAGTGGGATATTACACTATATGATGACGTCTTTTAGTTTCATCTATGCAGTTGCATATGTTAAAATCTCCTGTTTTAAGGTTGAAAGATGCACCACATTTTTTTTTTGTGGTGATGGTAGTGGGAATTGAACCCTGGGCATTATTGAGCTACATCCCAGCCCTTTTAATTTTTTTTTTTTTTAAATTTTGAGGTAAGGTTTTGCTAAGTTTCCCAGGTAAAACTTGAACCTGTGATCTTCCTGCCTCAGCCTCCCAGAGTGTTGGAATTACAGACATGCACCACTAAGCCTGGGGAATTTTTACAATCCTTTAATTATTGAGTGACACTTAGGTTTTTCTCGTATGTTAGCTACTGTGAATAGTACTGCTGTGAGCATGGGAGTGCAGACACCTCTTCAAGATACTGTTTCAACTCTTGTGGAGATATAGCCAGCAGGGGAGTTGCTGGATGATATGATAATTGTATTAGTTTTTTATTAGGAACCTCCATACTGTAGGAGTGAATATTTGCAAATGCAGTGTTGGCCTAAACCTTGAATACATGGTGTGGGAGTAAATTCTGCTGCAGAAGAAAGCGAGAGGGATGGAATTCCTAAAGAAAGCTGAGGAGAATTTGCTAAGCAGTGAAGAAGTAGAAGTTCTTGATGGCTGGGAGTATGTAGAGGCTTTAATGACAGGGAGGCTTAATATTCAATCCTAAATGATGTACTTTTCTGCATATGTTTTCCCAATATTCTAACGTCCAGAAGCAGGACCTTCACCTGGACGCAGGTGAGAGAAGGTTCTCTCTCAGGGTATGGCAGAGCTTTTAAATGTTTTACATAAACTTCTAAGATTTTTCTTCACCATTATTATTTTCTACTCTTTCTTATAGCGCCTTTTTCTTCCTCCTTTTTGCACAGCATACAATAAAAACTTCCCTGGAGAATAACGGTTTGATTGGAATCACCAGGAAGCTTACCCGTCCAGTGGGATGTTGAATTTCTGGTCTAGGATGCCAGAGAGACTGGTCCTGGGCAGAATTCTGCCTATAGAGGGACCTCATTAACAGCAAGGGGTTCTCTTACCTGTTCTTTCCCTTGAAGCACAGGACAACTGTGGCTTAGTGGGCCTGTGCACCATGCTTTAGGAATACGGGTATTTTGGTTCCTAGTTATGCGCTTTTTCTGGCAGAGCACAATGTCTGTGCAAATCACCTCTCTGATGAGCTGACATTATAATTTTGAAAGGCTGCACCAGTAGCTTCAAGGTAATAGCACTGCTAGAACAGAAAAAGCCAAATAAAAGCTATTTGACTAAAAAGGTTCACTCCAAGGATGTCTTGAAGCTCTACTTATATCCCAATTGTTCCTCTGTGGTATGGTGTTATTAAGACCTGGCTCAGAATATTTCCAACTTTCAAACGTTTCTTTTTCCATTTCTGTTTCTGTCAGCCCACAATACAGATTCATAGCAACCTTTCATGTCTCACAGGCTACTGTCCAAACCTTACAATTAAATAATGAATTCCTAAGGATTAATTATTCAAATATCAAAGTGATGGTTTTGGCAAGAGGCTGAGTATCCTTCTAATCTGCAGTAGATAACATGAAAGCTGATCAACGGCCTGTGTTTGCACATCTAGCTATCAATTTTAATGAAGCATTTCTTTTGAAGTCACTTGTACTTATGAAGTCCACATTCATAAAATCTAAACACACACACACACACACACACACACACACATACATACATGGAGAAAGAAAGTCTTTCTCACAGAAGCTGAGCTGACCTCAGTTGAGGCTATTCTGAACTCTTGGATTTTGTATAAATTGGAGCATAAACCCAGGCATCTTCTGTCTCATGTTTTTATCTTCCGCAGCATCTAGCAGGATATCCAAACACAGTCACTATCAACGCAAAGCAATTAAAAGAAGAAATCTCTGGACATCTCCAGCAATAGACTTCCATAGCCACACTACCTCTCTTACCAATACCTGCATTCAAGCCTGGCCACAGAATTTGTGGAGCTCAGTGTAAAAATGAAAAGGTGAGGTCCCTTGCTCTGAAATTATTCAGAATTTCAGGATAGTGGCATCAAAGCGTTAAGCTAGTCACTGGGCTTTGCGTGACTATGGAAGCACTTCCGCAGGCAGGTGTTGGGGTGAGGTTGGTGGTGAGGTGGGCATTGTTGGCCCTGCCTGCCCAGCCAGTCTTCTAGCTTCTGATTCCTTCATCTACACAGATAAAACTACTCTAGAAGTTGTCTTGGCTGCTTCTCTTCCATGTCATCAGATCCCTTTTTCTTGGGCCCAGCTCCTCTATCATTCTTATTTGACCCATTTCATTATGTTTTCTGGACACCTTCCCTAACTTCAGCTCCCTTGCTTCTTCTGTTTTAGCCTTCTCAATCTAGCTGGTCATCCAAATGGAAACGCATTTCCCACCCCATAACCCTGCAAGGCAAATGCCATTATCATCTCATTTCGTGGATGAGGAAACCAGGTAAGAGGCACACGCAGACGTTAAATACATCGGCCAAAGTTACAGCTAGTTAGTGGCAGACGGAGGGTATGAACCCAGGCAGTGTGGCACCCTTACTCCTAACAGCTACGTTCTGCTGCACAACTGTCACAACTATCACAGTCAGAGCAAAGTGTTCAGCTTCCTGGATGTTGTACTTTGCAATTTTTGCAAGGGGAACAATATAATACAGGACACATATTTTATAAGATTATTTACAATAGTCAACAAAGAATCACGTACAAGAGACTACAGGAAATCTGTCCACACACTAAAGGCCAAAGAATCCAGCTGGGGGCCTGGATCCCTCAGTAACATACTACGTGAGTTCAGTTGAAGACCTAGGGCCCATAACAATGCCTCCCATGAGGGCGACTGGAGGCCTGGAGCCCATGACAGTGTCTCATGCAGGCCTGTTTCATGGATCTGTGCTGAGAAGACCCAAAGGTCAGTGTTGCAGTTTAGAAAGTCTATGTCAATGGGATGAAGGATCCAGGCTAGCTGGCTGAGGCATCTACACTGGAGCCAGGAAGCGATGGTCAAAGTAAAAACCAGAGCTCCCCCGAAAAGTTCTACAGCCATCCTCAGCAATAGTGAGGTCTCGAGCTCCCCTGTTGATTGAGATAGCCGAGTTCCCATCAGGAAAACCAATGCAGCAAGCTTCTCCAGGAGACCGAGCAGTGCACCATCTTTCCCTCCCAAGCCAGGAACTGATGCTCAGAATGAGGAACAGAGCTCCCCCAAAGGAAACCATAGCCATCCTTACTGACAACAAGGTCCCAAACTCCTTGGAGGAGGGAAAACAGCCAAGTTTGTCAGGAAAGCCAGCATCACAAGCTCCTCCGAAACAACCAACATCTTCTTATACCTTCTACCAGCTCCCAACAGCTTCTCTCAGCTCCCAACAGCCTAACTTCTTCTTCTTCAGTTCTGCCTCTTATGCTGCTGGCAACAGTCCTCAGGTGGGCCTCCCACACCCAGCACCCTGCCTACCCAGTTCAGCTGGGGGTTATAAGTTGAGCACCAGTTGTCAGTCCACTATGTTGGACTTGTACAAAGCCCAACTTACATTGCTAAACAATGTGAGCCTCTGCTGAGGGCAGCAGTTTGAAGACAAGGACAATGGACACAATAAGCGAGTGTGAGCATCACACCGGAAGTTATCAGTGATACCTATTAAGAAAGCTGCTGGACTTCCTCCGGGATAGGAGGAAGGGATATATATATGGGATAGGAAGTTGTTTCATTTGACTTGTTTAAGAAAGGAAAGAATCACTGCCTAAAAAGACTAGAGGACTGGGCTGGGGATTTAGCTCAGCGGCAAAAGCGCCTGCCTGGCAAGCACAAGGTCATGAGTTCGGTTCCCGGTACTGGAGAAAGACCAAAAAAAAAAAAGACTAGAGGACTTTGGACTTCTGGGTTGCAATATCAATACATACTGCTCTACCTCGTTATGTTCAGTAGCGGTGTACTCTTTCTTTGCACATTATTCCATTTTACACAGAGAACCGCAGCAGAGGATGTTGGCAAACCCTGGGAGAGAGAAAGGTTGGTCATGATAAATGAGTAAAATATTGTAGAGGTTAAAGAGCACAAAGGCTGAGCAGTAGCCTTTGAGTTTGGTGCTGGGCAAGTCAGAAGAAAGCTTCCAGGAAGATAATGTTGCAGAGCTTTCAGAGAGGAAGCTGCCATAGACAGAACGAGGAGTTAGTGGACCTGCAGAGAAGAGACGGGGTGTATACTAGCGTGTGTTTTGCTCCCTATGTGTTTGTAAAGTATATGTGCTATTTAATGTAAGTCTCATCATCTCCTGCATGGTGAGGAGTGTCACCCTATTTTGCTATGCATGACAGCATGGGATCTCACGGAAGGAACTGCCTCAGGCCACAGCGGGGATTTATCTGTTTGTGGGACTGGCTTTCTTTCTGACACATTTTGGCTTGCAAAGGCCACAGTCTTCCTGGAAAGCTTTCTTCAGTGCCCTCCATCCCAGCCTCTGATGTGCAAGGCAGGGATCATCACTCTCTGCATCTGAGACATATTCATATTAATGCATCTCCATTGACCCTTCAAGTGTTCTGCTAAAACAGTTTTGTGACAGAGGTGCGGAAAGACGTGTCCCCACAGGTTTGATGATCTAAGCAGACTGCCACACATTTCTGTGAATTCTGATGCATTGTCTTAATAAATGCATGCCAGTGATGCTTCTGCTCCCAAATACATGCTGGTTTGCGTTAATATTAAAAAATGTTTTAGGTTCATTACCAAGGCAGTGACCCAATCCATCTCTCATGAATGCACCTGAAATAAAAGACACCCTCGTTCTTACACCCTCTGCCCCCCCCACAGCCTTGCACACTGGGGACCAGGGAATCATGTAGAGCATGAACGATGTTCTGCCCTTGTGTTTTAGGCACAGCATGAGCCTATGGGATCCCTAACTGAATTGAGGTGACACTAAGACATTTGAGTGAATGCTAGAAAGCCATGAGTTTATTGCCTTAGCAACAGTTGTTGGAGTTAGAGTTACCTGGGTTGAAATCCCAAGTTATTTACTTCAGCCTCAGTTTGATCTGTACAGATCAGATGAGCCTCCCCTCTGCACTGCTGGGAAGGTTAAATGTGTCACTCGGCGGGCAGCACCTGCCCCATAGCAGAGCTTTCCTGAAACAGGAGTGGACGGATGTCCTGAGCGGTCCAGGTGGGAAGAAGAGATGCTCCCTCTGCCCGGGGTGTCCCATGTGTTGCGCTTTCCCCCCACTAGTGATGGATGGCGGTGGAGTGAGATTGCCTGGCTCTCTCTTCACCCCTTTACTTCCTCCTCTGGCCAGCAGGAGCTTGTCGGCTTAGACTGTGGGAAGCCAGATGTCCATCAGGAAGGCGTCCATCCTGGAGGGTGTTCCTGGTTTCAGTCTCTGTTTGTGTGTATGAGGGCCTCAGCTCCCGTGCTAATGCCCGGGGTCAGGTGTCTGCTCTCTCAAGGCGAAGCCTCAGCCTGCGATTGAGTGGAGAGCCATGCAGGTCTGGCAGCAACTCCAGCCCCTGAGTTTAGGGAAAGTCAGTCTGAATCCCTGGTTGGCCTGCCCCAGGGATGGTTCCCAGCTGTGGTGTTTAAGAGTCATTGGACACTCTCTGTCTCTCAGTAATGTTGCTACTCCAAACCTCATGCGGTGGATAATGGGGATGGGGATTTGTATTAACAAGTTAGGACGCTGCCTTTTGTAACCTTAAGAATAAAGAGACAGAACTAGAATGCGTGGCCATGGACCTTGTGCAGGTGTTGTGACCAGATTAGTACGGATGGCAGGGCCAGCCTGAGTTTCCCACCTGCCTTGAGGGCAGTGTGTTGCAGTAAATGTGCTGCTGTGGTCAGCTTTGGGTTGTTTGCATGTCAAGAAGCAAAAACAGAGCTAAGTGCATCCATGCTAGAGAGAAATAGAGTGAGCTGTGTTGCGCTTCATTTCATGCTGGGCCTTGGGAGCACCAGCTCCACTGATCCAACTTGGGCTCCTTTGTACCTTCTCTGGAGTTGCACGGGCCACAAGGGGTATGGAAATCAAGCACCTTCTGGTTCATGCTCCTTCCCACACACTTTCGTGGCTCCCTGCCAAATGGTTTTTTTATAAAGCTTATTTTCTAAATAAGATATTATTTCTTAAATCCATATCTGACTTGGACATGAATTTGAGAGAATTTGACCCAGATGATAGTTAACAAGGACTGGGGACCTTGGCTAGTTATCTTCAGGCATTTGACTAGGAAGACTGTTGTCTTGAATACTTTATTTCTAAGATAGAGTTGCTTAAAGTTAAGGAAGAAGAGAATTAATTTTAAATATAGGCTTTGATCTTGAACCGAAAACATGGAATGTGGGAATGAAAGAAAAACAAAGGAAGATGCTCGGATTGAGCAGAAGAAAAGAGTCACATTATTAGGAGAAATGTTGAGATTTTAGAAACTAAAACCAGGTAAGAATGTGGAAAGTCTTAAATGCTTTTAAAATTGAGGTTACAAAAGCCGCACGATTGGGACCTTAAAAAAAAAAAATTCCAGAAAACAAAGAAAATTAACATCCCTGCCCAGCACCCAGATATGAGACTATTAGGAGATGTCTACTTAAGGCAGATGAATTGGGAGAAGTGAGAACCCCCTGAACTGTCATGTAGATTTATACAAGGCTATGAGGGATGACCAGGGAGAGCAGAGTGGAATCCTCTAGGATTTACCCCACTAAACCCACGTAACACAGTTCTTGCAGCCAAGAGGCAGATCAGCGGGCACTAGGAGAAACAGGCTGTCAGTCTGGTGGAAGTTCAGGGAGAAGGGGATGGGCTTTGGGCTGTGGCTGCCCACAGAAGGATTTTGCACTCTAACTGAAGGCACATCTGGCCATGTCCAGGAGCAGTTTTGATTATCATGATTTGGGGCATAGGAGGAGCTATTGCTTATTAAACATCCTAAACACACGAGAAAGTACCCATGGTGAAGAATCACCCAGCCCCGAGTGCCACTGAAAATGAGAAGCCCTGCCTAAGGAAAGTCTGGCACCACACTGGAGTCCAGGTGGAGTCAAGATTTTGGACTGGCAGAATTATCCAACTTAAAGGACTCAATGTGCACAGGGCTGTTTGAACTCTGGATGTTCTGGCAGCTTCTGACTTCACATATCCTATTAAGGAGGATCTCAGCGGATGTAATCTGATGTAGGAATATGAAGAACACAAGTGAATGGGGCTGAAAGCAAAGGGAAAGCGACAGCAGTGCAGGTGCAGGCCGGGTGTTAGACCACCTCTGGGAAAGGCGGGCAGGAAGTGTATCACACATTTCTGTGTTTAAATAGTGGAGTGTGTGAGAGAGACAGGTGAAACACGAGACACATATGCCATCGCAACAGGGATCAAAGTGGCAAAGGGGAGTGTTCAGCGCCAGTGGAGTTGTGCAGTGCACTCAGGGCCTGGAGATTTAAACCCTCAAGAAAAGGCAAGGTTTGAGGGAAAAGCATATGGCAGAGGACGCAAGACCCACCTGAGCCAGCTGGCAGCAACTGCATCAGCCAGAGCTTCGGTTTGCAGATCTGTTGAGGTTAAGTGTTGTCTGAGAGGAATATGCCAGCAAAGGAGGGGCCTCATTCAGAGCTTGGCCTATGACAGTGGACCCCAAACTCAGTGTGCGTCAGTGTCACCTGAGATCTTGCCAAAATATAGATTGCAGAGTCACACCCCTAATGCGTCTGCTCCGGTAGGTTGGGGTGGAGCTTGAGAATCTGCATGCCTGACAAGCTCAGCTGTCCAGAGGCCACTGTCAGAGAAGCACTGGTCTGCGGAATTCTGGTGGAGAAGAGAAGAACAGTAGACACTGATTCTGGAGCCTGCTGCCAATGAAGAAATACAAAAAGGGGAGCAGGAGAACAAGAGTCAGGAAGGCACAGTCATAAACCTTGCTTAGAGGCCTCTTCCTCTCCACTCTACTTCAAGGAAAGGAAGCGCTCAGACATTGCAAAGAAGCTCCCATGCTTGATTCAGTATTGGGGTGGGGGCAATCTGCAGCGCTCAAATCTGGACTGGAAAAGAAAAGACTTAAAATACACAGCACAAGGCCAAGCCACAAGAAGACCTAGCAACAAGGCCACCATAGACTTTTTTTTTCAAATAGGCAGGCGTATTTCAAAGATCAGACCGGGAGACAATAGGACACATCCCCATCCTGTAGTCAACTTCTTCATGTATGCTGGCATAAATTTCTTTGCTAATCTGTTCATGCTCCCAGCTCAGGGATTTTAGAAAGGGAGTCTTACAAAGCCGAAACAAAGAACCAGTTTTGCTTTTTCCACAGTTTTCCATCAACCCTTCTTCCCTGGATAACATTTAAGGTTTAGCTGATAACCACAGAGGCGTCTGGTCATTTACATTCCACTCGCTTCTTTGCTATTTTCTGTGCATTATTTTCTACCAGCAGGAAGGGAGGTTAGATAGTCAGCTTCTGGCACTAAATACTACCCCAGGCTTGTAAAATCCAGTAAATGGCTGTTTAAATCATGATATATTCATCTACTAGTGAACTATCTATCATATACTCATTGGGGGTGAAAGCGACTTTATGAACAGTTGTAATTACATGAAAGAAATGCTACAATATAATGACAAGTGAAATTAAAACAGAATAGCATTGACTATATTGTATCATAATTGTCTGAAAGCATAAAAGGGAATAAAGTACTCTTCCCAGGAAAAATTATAGATGGACATGCATCAAAATGTAAACTAGGGCTGTTGGTAAGTAGTAAGAATTTTTTCCAAAGTTATGTCATTATGTCATTATGTATATGTCAAATTACATATATAATTGGAATGGTAAACTTTGTCAGCTTTAAGTATTTTAATGCAAATTTTCCTACTAGAAAGTCATAGGGACTTTTACTTCTCAAAGTCAGGACTTCACAATGATAAGGAAGATGTGGATAGAAATACACTTGGATGGGGCTGGGGATTTAGCTCAGCGGCAAAGCGCCTGCCTGGCAAGAGCAAGGTCGTGAGCTCGGTTCCCGGTACCGGAGAAAAACCAAAAAAAAAAAAAAGAAATACACTTGGATGTTGTAGACAGAGGGTTGCATCTGAGAGAGGAGTATGAGGAGGACACAATGATTGCTAGCCTGAGAGAGAAGAGATTATTGACTAAGAGACTCTGACATGTCTTGCTACTCCCGTGCCAGTACAGATTTGGTGTACTATAGCAAAAAAGATGTCAAGCGAGGTTGGGCTGATACTGCTAACCAATTGCAGAAGTGTGAAGGAAAGTTTTAACACACTATAGATATAATGAAAATCAACAAAGTTGGGAATTGCTTTAACGAGTACCACATGAGAAAATAGAATGAATTGGCTTTGAACAAAAATCAGAAATTTTCCTTTGAAATGATGGTTACAGTATCACTTTCCATTATAAATGAAGAATATAAACACATTGTCGAAAATACACATTGTCAAGTGAATTTGAACAAAAATATTTTACCTTTCTGTCAGTCGAGTAGAATAAGTTTAGAGTTTAATTTAAGCACCAAGCAAAAGGATCTAATGGTTTACGAGCAGCTTTGCAGAGAGCAGAAGTGATAAAAATTGCAAACAGATGATATGTAAATAAATATTTGCATCAAGTGGTATAAATATTTGGAAGCGCTGACAGCTCCCAATTATTTTGTTTTAATTGGTTCACATAGAAGCTAATTTTTGACAATTGTACTTGGCCAATTAACACTTCAGTAGCTGAGCTAAGGCCTTTGATCTTAAGAATGCTTTGGGGGAACATGTCTCCGGGTAATCACCTCTTTGTACCTCAGAGAAATAAACCCTTCATTAAGTCATGAAAACACAAGGCTTTGCCAGCTTCCTTTTCTGCCAAGGGAATCTTGCTCTAGGAGAATGGAGCCCGAAAGGATGTAACACTAAATTGATAACACCAGTGGTACTGGGATGAGAAAAGAGCAGAACTCGTAGAAAGTGTTACAGACATTGATGAAATGTCTAGATTACGACACTGGTTTCCAGATAATAAGGTCTAATGAACAACGCCTGGCTTCTTAAAAGGGACAACTTAGCTATCTTTTCAGAGAAGAAAGAGGGCACAGTTGAGGTGGATTTTCGACTTGATCAGCTTAAGAGCCACCTAGGGGCTACTAAAGCAGAATTCTGGGTGTGTTTGGATGGGTGATGGAGGTCTACCTTGGAGTCTACATATCTGGCCCTTGGCCCCTTCCTGTCTGGCACTGTCTCCAGCTCGGTTTTCCAGCTATCATGAACTGAGCGCCTTTGCTCCACTATGCCCTTTTGCCGTATGTCCCTGCCTCGGCGCCAGTGGAACATGGGCTGAAACCTCTGAAACTGTAACCCAAAAATAAATTTGTCTTTCTTTAAGCTTTGGGTGTCAGACAGTTTGTCCCAGCCATGGGAATGCTGTCTAACACACTTCCCCATTCCTTGTATCCCATGCCTCCCATTTATGTGCCTCTGTTAATTAGCAAAATATATATCTCTGCTTGTATTATCTCTGATCTGCATTCCAAACCACAATCCAGCTTTCACTGTGCCTCATGCTAGTCTCCTGTGCTCTTTGCTATCTCTGACTCTTTTTGGGCACATGGGAAAATGCTTTTCTGGCTGTTTTGTGCATGAAGTCACATGACTACTTCCACCCAATGACTTGGGAGCAAACATGCAACTCTGGAAGTCCCTTTCTTACTGGCTCACCTATTTGACAACTCAAATCCCTTGAAGGCTCTTTTGCCCTCCGGTGTGGCAACCCTAGGGTTCAAGATGGTGGTCATTCCCTCAGCCTGGGTTCCTGAGTGATGTGATGGAAGAGACCCTCACAGTCTGTGATAATCATGTAGGGCGATTAAGCCGCTCTGAACCAAGCCTATGTCAGCTGCTGAGGGAGATATACAATATTATCGTGTCCTTGTCCTAAGAGGTGCTTATTTAGCTGCAATGGTAAGGTATTTAAAGGTTATGTAACTTGAGATATTTCCAGCTGGTAAATAGTTCAGGTCAACATTAGGAAAGATGACACAAGGTGAGATAGGACTGGAAGGCAAGTGGGGACCAGGCTGTGGCAAGTGAGAGGACAGGTGGCCATGAGGGAGGATGTTCTGAGGAGAAATTTACCCTGGGAAGGAATTTAACTGTGGGCTGCAGAATTTGGATAGTTAGAAAACTAGGGTAATAAGGTTACAGTTAGTAAAAATGAGACAAGCAAAAGTAAGTTTGTGAGAAAGTACATTTTCAAGAGATGTTAAATAAACCAATGTCCCTGATGTCAAGGTTTATTTAGAAAGTTTGAAGTTGACCTGCAAATGCCAAACCTGATGAGCCCACAAGTTCATTCATTAATTCAGCAAAGAGTAATTGAAGACCTAATACAAGATCACTGGTGAACAAAATAGAAGTACAAAGCTCTGTCCTCCAGGCAAGTTCATTCTAGTGGAATTGAGTACAATACCTGGTGGAGGGGTTGGGTTATACATGACAGGGAGCGGGGAGCCTCTGGAATTTACAGAGTAGAAGAGTAACTTTGTCATGGTGATATCTTAGGATAATGAAGCTGAATACGACCAGTTAGGTGGTGTGGACGCTGGACCAAAGTCTTAGAGGTCAGGAGGGATTAACGAATGAGAGCCTCTGCTCAGTCTGGGGCAAGCAAAGCAGCTCTTTGAGTGAGCACGACCGGCATAGTGGAAGTGAATGGGCCCGGGGGCTGGGCAAGGACAAGAGATACCTTCCTCATGCCCCTCCTGCACATGTGCTGCCACAGTGCCGATGCCCAGGGTGTGGGAGCCCCAGGTGTATGCTCTTCCCTGGAGAACTTGTACTTGGAAGATCTCAGATTGATGACATGAGAATAAATGTTTTGTCCCTTGGCAACTCATGGGAGAGAATTCATATGGTAAGAATTGAGAGACAGAATATTCATCAAGGACCATTATGACTTCTCTGTTCTAAAGCCCTTCCTTCATAATAAATGTGCAAAGACAGTTTTCCCTAGGTAATAAAAATATAACCTGTTTACTGTTAACAGAAAGTTTAGATGACATAGACATTGAAAGAAAAGGGGAATGATAATAACTGCAAGTCCCTGACCTAAAAGTAATAATGGTTGCCATTTTAGTTACTGTTTTACTTAATATATTTGCATGTATACGCAGATGTCTATACTTTACAACAAAATTATACCTGCAGGTTTTTTCAGTTTTAACTTCTATCCTTCACACATGATAATGGACGTTTCTTTACATCATTAAATTTCTTTCAAAAATTTGATTCTGAACACTTACATAATATCTCAGCCTATGAACATTATGTTCCTTCTTTTTGTTCTTTGTCTATTATAAAGAAAGTACAATGTCAGTTCTTATACAGTTCCATGTTCTTGCATAATGAGCCACTGGAGCTGGACTGATAAAGCCAAAGGCACGTTTTTTTGAAGAGCCAGGATATTTACTGTTTCTGAAAGATACATAGGGCTCAGGGAATTTAGAGGCCAGGTAGAGGGGCTGGGCAGGTGAATGGGACCAGCAAGATACAGCCACGCAGGGCTTATTCACATCATGACAGATAGGAGAATTGACAAAGCAGAGCACTGGCTTCTTTTTTAAAATCTCTTTTCCTTTCCCTTCCCCTTCCTCCCTAGAAAGGAACATGTACTTCACAGAGGAGAAGTACAAATGGTCAACAAATATATGAAAAAATATTCAACATCTCCGGCCATTAGAGAAACGCAAATTAAAACAACACTAGGTTTCCATCTTATATCTTATGCAACAGAACCATTCTACCTTTATCTGTAGTTGTTGGGGTTGTATATAATATTTTGCTTTTAAAGGACTCCATCAAAAATATGTGACAACAATGGCCTCTTTTTAGAGATTAAAAACATTGAAGTCAGGAAAGTGAGGTTTATTTATCCATGGTGAAGTGGTCAATTCATGATAGAGTCATAATTAGACAGGATCACTGGGCTTTTTCAAAGTCTCATTGTTTTTTCCAATAACTAAAGTGATGTATTCATTTATCTTCTGAATTTAAAAAGAAAATCCAGTTTTGAAATTCAGCATACTAGCTGTGTTTTTCTCTCTTCCCTGGATGCATTGGTATTTTGTATTTAGTACAAACTCACACCTGTGTGTTCTTCTATCTAAGCTTTAAAACTTTTCACATTCTCTCTGTTCCCAGAATGTTCATTAAATATTTGATGATCTGCTTGCCATCATTCATGCATTTTTAAAACTCAGTGAACAAACGTACATTAAATGCCTAGGGAGTATAACCACTACCAGGCTCTGTGGATATGAAGTACCAGGGGAACATATCCCTATAGCATAACAATAACAAAATAGTAATAGGCATATATGCAAAAAGATGTGTAAGCATAGATGAACTTGACTTAGGAATTGGAATGATGGTACTAGGTATACCATTTTTTCCAGATAAAACACAAGTCACCCAGTTAAATCTAAAACTCAGGCAAATAACAAATAATTATTTGGTATAAATGTGTTCCAACTATTTCCTCAAACGTATTTATATTCAGAAATACTTGTTTGTCTGAAATCTAGATTTAACTGGATGCCCTGAATGTTCTCTGGCCAATCCAGAAGATGTAACTGGTAGACTAGAAAATGAACTTCTATGAGGTTGGTTTTGAAGAGGGATGCCTTATCCACGAAACTGAGCGATCTCAGGATTCACTAAGGGTGATCAAGCCCAGATGTGAGGAAAAGTGCAGCTAGTCAAGGACAGAGACTGGGAAAGAAGTACTCCAGAGCTGAGAGATCAAAACCGAGTTTTCAACTTCGCCTAATTTGGAAAGTTGAAGCCAGGGTAACAAGAACTAGAACCAAAATGAGGAGCATGACCTGTGCTTATTGGAAAAGGGAAAAAAATCATTATGTTCAGAAACTATTTTCTAAGAAGTTCCGTGAGATTCAGAGGAGAAATAGTTGGAACAGATGAAAGTTCAGCAAGGTCATTAAATGGGAAATAGACAATAAAAAGTCAGTGTCTGTCTTTCTAACAACAGTCACCACCTGTAAATATTATAGGAAAAGACTGAACAAAAATACAGAACAATTACAAATAAACTACAAAATCATGATATGTGCAGGACTTATATAGGAAAGAAGTTTTCAGAGGCATGAAAGTAGTTGAAAAGATGGGGGAGTCAGGCTGTATTCCCATGCGAGAAAACCAAATACTGTAAGGATGCAAATTTTCTCAAAATTTATTTATAGGGTTAATGAAATCACAAGATCTCAGTAGGGTATATATTTGGAAGAAGAAAGTAGTAAGAATAACTGGAGAAATTTGAGAAAAAGGATCAGAGAAAAAGGGGTAGCTATTGTTACCTGCCTTTAAATCATTCCCAAAGCTACATCAGAGTTGCATTTGGGAAGAAATCGGCAGAGAAAGTCACGAGATGGAACTGAGAGACCGGAAACAGAACCTGGCATCTGATATGCCAATGTGCATGATATTGGATCCCATGGAAAGGAACCATCACCCAAGATAAGGTGGTAGAAATATCTGGGTATCTAATTAGAAAAATAAATGAGTCATTTTCACCTCATAGAAAACACTCACTTCCAGATAAAGGGTTAAATGTGAAAATTCAACCAAAAAGAAGAAAATGAGGGTGAATATTTATCTGATCTTTGGGTTTCAGTCAGGTTCTGATAGGTTTAAAGGACTTGGAGTGACATAAGTCCAGATAATCAAAAGGCACCAGGAGGTTTTAGTAGATCTGTTCTTTGTGGAAAGGTGGCTGACTGAGGAGGGCGGAGCATCTGCTGTCCAGCAGGCTGTTTAGAAGACAACTAGGATCGTGCAGGCCAGAAATGGCAGGAGCTTGCTCTGTGGGAGAGAAAGAGCAGGAGAAGGCTATGGAAACTAAGCAGCTTCCCTAGGAATTTGCAGTGTGTACTGTGTGTCTAGACACAAAGGGATACATGCTAGGGATATCTCTTTCCAATGGTTTGTAAAAGGGTAATTTTTGAGTAAAACCTATTTTTATTATTCCCATGCACAAGACCTCCCCACAATCCAGGCCTTTTAAACCCCATGCCTAACATAATCAAATTCAGTGTTTCCCACTTTCTATGTTTTCTTTTCTCAGTCTTTGGAAACACGATATAACTTGAGTTCCACTGTAATCAATAAAATATTGTACAATGTGTGTGGAATCAGATATGTCTGTGCTTTTATAAATGTACATTAGAGAGGGACAGGAAGGGAACAGAACAAGGCTGACTTGTTCATGCTTTTTAATATAGATATGCTGTACTAAACAGCATGATGTGTCATAAAACGAAACCTAATATTGAAAACGAGATCGCAGTCGCTCCATGTTTCAATGGTTTTCCTGGGAGACAAATCTTCTTTCATTTGAACAAATACACAAAAGTGCTTTTAATGAAGTGATGGAAATACACAGCCATAAAGCTGTGTGGGTGAAGTAAGTACCAAAACAATTACAATCAAGCCATATTTCAACCCCCTTGCAATAGAATTTCTAAGTCCACGCTTAAAGGTAGGCATTTGCACAGCATACTGTGCATGGCTCCTCTGATTGGCCACAAGTTTTTCCTGAAGTACTTATTATTCTATTAGGCTCTTCAGTAGCTTTGATGCTACTGAAATCAAAAGCGGGTATCAAATCAAAGCGGGTATCAGGGATCTCAGGGTCGGGATTTAAAGGTACTCAATCTAGTCCAACTGGGTACAACTTTGATTAAATTTCAAAAAAATAAAAAGATACAGAATTTAAAAACAAGACGATAGGAAATTAACAATGCTTATTATATTGCATATTGTAATCCTCAAACTAGTTGCTCAGATTACCAGATATAGGCATGCAAAACTGATCAAACAAGCACTAACTATTCCTTTCAATGAACTAAGAGAAAATAGTAGTACAATTATCTTAGCTATTTGTGTGTGTGTATATATATATATATATTTTTCCCCCTTCCTTCCTTTCTCCTTTCCCCCATTCCAGTTGTTCTTTCCTTTTGAGCAGTTTCTTTCCCTCCAGCAATATCCTAGTAGAATTATTTAAGTAGGTATGTAGAAGAAATAATAATGCTTTATGTTTACCCCAAAATGGAGTCATCATAAATTTTGTATACCCTGCACTGTATCTCTCTTTTCTGGTGAAATTTCTCCTTGTAGGTTAACAAGAACTAGAGTTAAAATATCTGAGGGAGGAAATTTGTATCTATGTGATGTATATGCACACCATTTGTAGGCTGTGTCTGAACATTTTGATTTCTTCTTAGTAAACTATGCATGAAAATAGCCATCAATAGACATATATACTCTTGAATGGGAGACAAAAAGCTTATTCACAGAGCAAAGAGAATCATATACTGAGTGATATAGTAAGCCATTAGCTCTGAGCCTGGCTGCTGTCACAAATCTGTAGTTTATTTAATGGGGAGAGGGAAATAGGCTCAGAATTATTTTTTTTTGCTTTGAGCATAGAAGCATCTGCGTCTTTCTGGGGTTTGCCGAGTGAGCTATTTAATGAAGGGTGGATGTTTGAGCGAGGGCAAAGGGGTACAGATAATGGCACAGTGGCAATGAGGAAACCAGAGATGGGGTACAGAAAGCAGCACCAGGAGGAACTGAGGTTCTTGTGGTGCCCATGAATATGTAAAATAAAATCCTGTATAACACACCCATCCTGCAAACATTTTTTAAGGGCACGCCAGTAGCAGGTAGGTGGATCTTTGAATATGCAGAGAAGAATGAGCCACAGCCTTCAAGGAGCATGGAGTTCAGCAAGGGACACAAACATGATTTTCTGATTACACATCAGTCCTTATCAAAGTGCTAAGTCCTCTATCTGTGCTGTGTGCCAGGGGCATAAGATGTCCAAGGAGGCACCTGACTGCTGGGAGAGCCAAGGAACATGCCAGCCTTGACAGAAGAGTTTGAAAGCTGTGGGATATAGTGCTTTTAGGATGAGCTGTGAAAATGGGTTCACCAAATATTTTTCCTTATACCAAAAAAATGGGAAGAGATGCAACTCGGGTACCCACTTGCATGGTGTCTACTCTGTCTTTCTACTCTCTCTGAATGGTTTCGTGTGTCTCTGTGATGTTTATTAACAAAGAATGCAGATAAATAATGGGAAAGAGGCAAAATTTTCCTTGCCAATCCTGCTGAGTTGTTTTATTTTTACAAATAGATTTTTAGCAGTATTAGGTTCACAGTAAAAAATGAGAGGATGGTACAGAGAGTTCCTATATATCTTGACACTACATATGCACCCTGACCCCCTCCATAAGCACCTCCTCCAGCCTAGTCCCTTTGCTACAACTGATTAGCCTACACTGACATATCATAACAACGCAAATTCCATAGTTTATACTCAGGTTCACTTTGGGAGGTGCACATTCTCTGGCTTTGAGCAAATGTATAATGCCATGCATTCATCCTTTATAGTATCGTACTGAGTAGTTTCACTGCCCCAAAAGTCCTCTGTGTCCTGACTATTTATTCTTCCTCTAGTTATCCCTGTACAACTACTGATCTTTTTACTGTCTCAATAATCTTGCCTTTTCCAGAATGTCATATAGTTGGGATTGTGTAATATGTAGCCTCTTTAGAATCATATAGTGTGTGGCCTTTTCTTTCACTTACTAATATGCATTTAAATTTCCCCAATGTCTTTTCATGGCTTGATAGCTCATTCTTTTAGCACTAGATAATATTCCATTGTCTGGGTGTGGCAAAATTTATTTATCTATTCCCCAACTGAAGGAGATCTTGGCTTCTTTCAAGTTTGGGAAACTATGAATCAAATTGGAATTAAAAATTGGCATGCAGTTTTTTGTGTGAGCCTAAGTTTTCAACTTCTGTGGATAAATGCCAAAGAGTATGACTGCTACTTAGTACGGCAAGAGTATATTTAGTTTTATAAGAAACTGCCAAACTGTCTCCATTTTGCATTCCATCAGCAATGAATCCAAGTTCCTGTTGCTCCACACCCTCACCAACATTTGATATTGTCAGCAATCTGGACTTTGGCCATTAGAACAGGCATTTGGTGGTGTCTCATTGACATTTTAATTTGCATTTCTCTACTGACATATGATGTGGAGCACTTATGTGGAGTTTATTTGACATCTATATATTTTCTTTGGTGAGGTGTCTATTTAGGTCTTTGGTCCGCTCTTATTGGGTTGTTTGTCTTCTTACTGTAGAGTTGGAAGAGTTCTTTGTAATCCGTGATTGTGTCTAATACAGCACTCAGCCCTCTGCTCTGTCCTAGTGGAGTTCACTTCTCTGATGCCTATGGAACCGGGTGATAAGTCATTTCTTCTGACCAATAGCTTTTTATTCTACAGAATATGATCTTAGAGATTTTGTTCTAATCCATACGACAGTTCCTGCGCATGAAAGTGGACAAGGGGAACACTGAAGCCAGAACACTGAAGGAGGTGCTGGCTAACTCCAGGTAGCTCCCTGATGGTAGACAAGCCTCTTAACCCCTCCTGAACTGTGAAAGGTGATAATAACACAGATCGTTCCTGACTTCAATTTTGCTGAGGATCAAACATGATAATATATATGAAAGGGCTTTATAAGTTCCATAATGGTATTCAGATGTGAAGGATTATTATTTTTATGTGCTCAAGAAGGCTGGCACAGCCACTCTCCCAGGTGACTAAAAAGCGTATGTGATTTTATTTGCTCCAATAATTTTATTCTTATTAGTACTTGTTCAGTATACTATGTGAGTATGCACAATGCACAAAGCATTTATTCTTCTTTTGCCACAGTAACTGTATCCCTCCTCCCAAACTTATCCTTGTAAAAGCAAATAAGTCTCATAAAACAAAACAAAAGCAAAAGAAGGATACGGTGGGTGCCATTATTTATAACTATGTATTGTCAAAGGACTCACCTGTCACTTTCTCAACCAGCTGCCCTTGACAGTGGGCAGCTAATTCTATGGACAAAACAACCCCCCCCAACGCATGGATCTATTGCTCTGTCTTCTCTATTTTTTCACTTTAAGTTTAAACATGGTTTTCTAACCCTCCACTTCAGGAGGTAAATACAATTCTGGCAAAGTCTCGGTCTAATTTAGTTTATTAGGGCTTTTACTACAAGTTTTTAAGCACTCGCTGATTCTCAGAAACATATTAAAATGGCCATGGCCAATCTCATAGATTGTACAAGTCCACATTTCCCAAACAGCTTAATAGTCTGCAACTTGTGCCAGACAGAGAATGATCTCACCATTCTCCTTCCTACAACTTAAAGGCTGGACATTGTTGTTTAACTCTGCAGGGGGAGGGAGTGGTCTGCTTTGCCGTGCTCCTCTCTTCCCTCAAATTCCCTCTGAGTTTTATAGGTTCCACTGTCCTGGAGGGCACATTAAGTCCCCAAAGAATGTCTTTGTGGACCATTCCTGAGACAGCCAACCCTGCCCTGGCCCATTCTTGGAAGGTAGGACTCCTAGGGAGGTTTTTCCAGATGAAGTTTGATATTTTGGGCAGAGGGGCTGTAAAAGCTGTGGAGACCTTGTCTTATGACAAAGTAATTAAAATTGTTATTTATGTAGCTAAATCTTTTTCTTTTATTTCTCCATCTCTTGTATGTGTAAAATACAAATTCAGTAAATACTTACAGAGAGCGAATAAACAAATGGATAAATATTTGAGCTCCTTTTACTGCTCGGTTAAAAACTGGATCATAGGGATGAACTCAAAATCTGTTGGAGAAAAATTATATCAATGTGGATATACCATATGACATGCTGGGGTGACATGAAGTCATATTTCAAGGTGGTGCTAGGTGGACGTGGCTCACCACGTGGACGGAAACTGATGAATGACAAAGATGACCAATTGCCTACAGAAGGACAAACTGAACCATGAAACCCTGCTGCACGAGTACCTTTCCTGACATGCATGTTACACTTTTTATTTGAAGGTTGCTGTCTTATTTCCACCTGCTAGCTTGTGCACAGGCCAGAGCATCATTTTTTGCCTGGTGCCTCATCAAGGCAGCATAGCTCTTAGTATTCTGGAGGAACAGTAGGGTAGGCTTCGGGATTGAATTCTGTCACAGTGGTGGATTGATGTTAGACAAATCACTCTCATTCTAAAAGGAGGCAAAACCGCATCGGATCTGCCAACTGCTCAGGGCTGATCTGAGGATCAAATGAGGTCACGAGCTCTGTGCTTTGTACAAAAATGTTTGAAAATTTTCTAAAATGCCACAGAAATACACAACAGTACATGTATAGCCTCTGAATAATTATAGCTGCAGATGTAATGGTTTTTGAATGCTAAACTTAAAGTTAATGGTTACTTCTTTTAGGTAGTCTATATAGGCAGATAAATACATATATCATGCATGTACCACATTATGTGTGCATATGCATATGCAGTATGTATATATATATATATTTATATATTTAATGTTTGTTTATTCTAAAAGAGGGAAAACAATAAGAAAGCAATAGGCCGTGGCTCCTTTGTACCTCTTCTGAGTGGTTAAGAATTCACGGTTGGAGCCACTCTGCCTGAGCTGAACATGCAGAGCTTCCACTTATTGCTGTGTGACCTACATAAGTCACTTGTCACTTCATCTTTCTAAATCTCAGTTTCATCATCTACGAAGTAGACTACACAACAGGTCTGCTTCCCCAGATTACTGCAAAGATGAAATGACATTTTGCCTATATTCATACAGAGTGTGGCATAGAGTAAGTGCTCAATAACTAGTAATCATTTCTACCCTTGTGTACATTTTCTTTTTTGGGAACTTTGGATAAATTTCTCCAATTTCAGAGACCAGAATACAAAGAAAAAGCCACTAAAAATATGTAGGGATGGCTTCAGGAGTCCCAGATTAAAAAAGGCATTCATGCACAAAGACAAAGCTTCTTGGTTATGTTCTGCTATGGACATATCGACATTATACTGAATTAGCATTATTTTTCTAATAACAAAGGCCATCGCTTATTCCCTAGACTCAACAGTAAACCAGACTCTGGGGAAAAGGCACATATTATGTTAGCAACTTGGAATAGAAACTCCCTTTGAAAGCTGCCCAATAAAGAGCCTTTAAAGTAGTGCACATAATGCAAGGCAGCGTCTTTTGCAGTTAATGAACCTAGAAGCCAAGGCTGATGGTGGGGCTTTGAGAGCACTGCTCCTTCCTTGATGCTCCAAAGTAAATTAGCATCAAGTCTTCTGTTGTGAAACTTCCAATAAAGAACCGATTATATAAGGCATTAAGCTTTTCTCTAATTACAGCTTTAAATATAGATAATCAAGTCATTCTGAGTACTAAAATCAATTTTACTGTTTATGCTCTTGCTGTGCTATATATTTAGCTATTGACTTTTAACTTGAAGACATAAGCAGCTGGTGAAAAATATCCTTAGAATACTAATTACATTGTCATAGGGAATACCAATGAATGTTGCCTGCAGGAGCATTAATGAGGACTAAGAAACAATATCATTGTTTTACCAACCAAAACACTATACACTGGGAGCACCTATGATTTCATTTCATAATTTAGATGCTAAATACTTTTTTTCTGGCTACTTTTAATAGTGTTATCTCTATAATAATAAAGTTCCTTTAAGTTCCTGGTTGCCTGTACAGGCTTAGGGCTCAGATGGCACCTTCCATTCTAAATTGCGGGTTTGCATTTGGGTTACATAATGAGATGTGGGCTCATGGAGGGGACTCGGAATCCCTATACTCAACTGTGAGCATGGATGAGGACCATAGACAAGTTCACACACCTATGAACTGGGAGTACAAAGTATGGCAGGCCTGCTGAAGTCACTTCTATTTACTTGTATTGCAGACACAGGAAGTGACCATGTCCCCCAAGAAAAATGTGGTACAGTCAATTAAGAGAATAGCCACCCTTCTTCTACTGGGGAAGGTACGGGAAAGCATAGAAAGAGAGGTCCAAGGAATTCCCACTATTACGCCGTGCATGAGAAGAGCAGAAGCCTGCATCAGTAGCCCTTTCATCACTTCATCCTCTAGAAATCTTTGGCTCTCTTTGCTTCCTTACTTATTCATATATAACTATTTGTCCATATGAAAGTATTTATTGAGCCTTTCTAGTTAGAAATACAACTATGGGGTGAGTTCAGTCTACTGGTTTTCTCATGATGGAGTCTCCAAGGAATGCCTCTCTAGCTGAAGTGAGATTAAGGAAACTCGATTCCAGATTTGGGGAAGCAAGGTAGGAATGGTTTATCAGGCCGAATAAGTTTCTACTAAACACCAGAGCTCTCTTCTGGGTACCTTAGAAATAAGACTTTGTTGATTCCTCAGAGAGCCTCCATGTAGGTAGGTAATTCAATTTGTGAGTGAAGTAAGTGAGGTTTAGACTGATTAAATAATTAGTCCAAGGTCACACTGCTTGCGAGAAGATGAACAGGAATTAACCTCCATATTTTCATGGTGTTCCTCCTTACCATTCATTTCCTTTCAGGTCTATTTTTTTTTTTTTTTTCTGGTATCGGGAATGGAACTCACGACAGACATCGCACTTGCCAGGCACACGCTGTGCCACTGAGCTAAATCCCCAGCCCCTCCTTCCAAGTCTTTGTGTTTCTTCAGCCTGGCCTAGTGGCAGAAAAGCTAAAGCTTATTTTCCTGTCCCTACAAATGGCTCTTGTCACAATTTTTGACCGCTTTCTGTTTTTTTCCTTAACACATTTTGGAAAATGTGTTCTCTTCTTCAAGTTGTCAGAGCATTGAATACAGCTTTTCAAATGAGGTCAGGAACTCCTCAGTCAGCACCTAGTCAGAAACAACTGGCAGAAGTCTGACAAGATTGGTTTTTGGTTAAGGAAATACAAGGAATTTTGCTTTCCACCCCTCTATATAACTCTAGGGGCTCATACATTGTTAACAGGGAGTCGCTCTAGTCTGTCTTCTTATTCTCTAAGCCTAGAATTTCCCAAAAGCATGTTTTAAGGATTATTTGTACTAGAATCACAAAACCTATGTTCAAAAGGTGCACACCTATCATCTGAGCCTTCTGGGAGGCTGAGGCAGGAGGATCAAAAGTTTGAGCCCAGCCTGGGCAACTTAGTAACTTAGTGAGATCCTATCTTCAAATTTAAACAATAAAAATGGGCCTGGCATGTAGGTCAGTACAAAGGTCCCAGATTTAATACCCAGTACTGGATGGAAAAAAACAGAAATCTATGTTGGACTAGGTTTAGGAAATGCTACACATTATACTCTCCTAGTGATTTATGATGCCCGTCAGCACATGAAAGAAGGTGAGAAGTCCTGTGGCACAAGCCAAACAAATAGGATATGTTACCTTCCTTTGGCTCAGACCTTTCACCTCAGCCTTTATGGTCTCTGGAATGCCATTCCTACCTATTCTGAGGCTAGAAATACTCCTTACCCTTCAAAGTCACATTTCTAAGATAGACAGATCAAGACCCAGGCCCACCCCAGAGTCTTATTTGGGAGGAGTCCAAATAATTTTCAGCACTTTCTTAAGTATATATTTCAAGTAACTTCAAGGTAACTCTAAAACCCAATCACTGAATTAGGCTCAATTTTTGAGATTTTCCAGGTGAGGCCTCAAATCTGAATATAGGTGAGCAGTCTCTCGATCCAGGGGCTAGAATGTGCTCATGACAGTGAAATGAGCTTAACCTGCCAGTTATTGACACTGATTACCATGTATCTGATGCCATGGTTTTAGTGGGGCATTTTCTTATTTTATGGAAAAAAGGAAAACAAAATTTTAGATCACATAATAGGAGAATAACAAGAGTTAATACATTGCATATTGTCATCTTCAAAGTAGTTACTTGGAGTACAAAACATACACATAAAAAATTATTCATTTGATGTGAACCTTCCTTTACTGCTGAGACACTAACAGTCTAGCTAACTTGCATTTTTCTCCTTTTTCCCTTCCTTGCTTTCCCCTTCCCCCATCCTAGTCCCTTTTCTCTTTTAAAAAATTTCTTTCCATTTCACAATATCTATTGTACATTTTAGACCTTATTTACTCTGCCAGTTTCTCACACCAGGGAGACAATACAATGTTTACACATGTGAGTCAGATTTATTTTACTTATGAGTATGGTTTCTAGTTGCATCCATTTACCCGTAAAAGTCTCAAGTTTATCTTCTTTATGGCAAGCAGTACTCCATTGTATAAAAATATCACGTCTTTTTTATCCATTCCTCAGTTCATGGGCATTTGGGTTGTTTTCCAAGACAAATTGTTCTGCTATAAACATGAGTGGACATATATTGCTGTGATATAATATTTGTAATTCTTCTGGGAAGATACTCAGAAGGGTAATAGCTGGATTGAATGGGACTTCTAATCCTATTTTTTGGAGAAATCTCCATACTGATTTCCACAGTGCTTGCACCAGTCTGCACTCCCCCGAAAAGTGGAAAAGGGTTCCTTTTCCCCCACAGCCTCACCAGCATTTGTTTTGGTTGATTTCTTAATGATAACTATTCTGTCTGGTGTGAAATGGAATCTCGATGTTGTTTTAATTTGCATCTTTCAAATAGAACATTTTTTTGTATATTTATTTGCCATTTGTATTCCTTCATCTGAGAAGTCTGTATTCATCTAAATGCCCATTTTTGGATTGGGTCTTTGAATTTGGCAGGGGGGTTGAGTTTTTTCCATTCTTTATATGTTCTAGACAGAAGTCTTTTGTCTGAGGGACAACTGGCTAAAATTTTTTCCCCCTCTGTGGGTTGTTTTTACACTCTGGTGGTGATCTCTTTTGATGTGAAAAAGCTTTTTAACAAGATAAAATCCCAGTTGTTAATTTTTTGAAATATTTCCTGTGCAGTTTGGTTTACGTTCATGAACTCACTGTCTGCACCTATGTCTTCAAGATTTCTATCTACTTTCTCTTCCAGTAGATTCAGTGTTTCTGTCTTAATATTTAGATTTTTGATCCATTTTGGCTTTAGTTTAGTGCCTGGTGATAGACATGGGTCTAGTTTTAGTCTTTAGCATGTACAGAGCCAGTTTTTCAAGCACAATTTATTAAAGAGGATTTTTGCCAGTGAACATGTTTGGCCCCTTGTCAAAGATATGGTGGCTGAGTGTGTTTGTAGTTGTGTCTGCATGTTCTAAGCTCTTCCACTGATCCTCAGGTCTGGTGTTTTTTTTTTTTTTCCGTACCATGCTGATTTTTTCACAGTAGCTTTGTAGTATAATCTCAAGTTAGGGATTATGATGCATCCTGCCTTGCCTTTCTTGTCCAAGACTGCCTTTGCTATTTTAAGTCTCTTCTGTTTCCAAACGAATTTTAGGAATGTTTTCTCTAGTTAGGTGAGGAGCGGTAGTGGCATTTTGTTTGGGATTGCATTAAATTTGTATAATGGTTTTGCGAGTACAACCATTTCACTATATTGATTCTTCCTATCCATGACCAATGCATAGCTTTCCATTTTCTGATATCCTCTTTGATCTTCTTTTTTACAGTACTGTGATTTTCCATACATAGATATTTGAATTCCTTTGTTAGAATTAATTCCTAATTATTTCATTTTTTTGGATGTTATTGTGAAGGGTGTGGTTTCCCTAAATTTTCTCAGTGAGTTTGTTGTTTGTATACAGGAATGCTATTGATTTTTGAGTGTTGACTTTGTATTTAGCTATGCCACTGTATTTAGTTATTAAATCTAAAAGTCTTTTGGTGGAGTTTTGGGGGTCTTCTATGTAGAGTATCATGTCATCTGTTAATAATGATAATTTCACTTCTTCCTTGCCTATCCTTATTCCTTTTATTTCTCGGTCTTATTTAATTGCTCTGGCCAATGTTTCCAGAACTGTATTGAACAGGAATGATGGTAGTGAACATCTTTGTCTTGTTCCTGATTTTAGAGTGAAAGTTTTCAGTTTTTGTCCTTGTAGTATGATGTTGGCTATCAGTTTGTCATAGATGGCATTTATCAGATTAAGGAAAAGACCATCTATTTTGATTTTCTATAGTTTTTTTTTTTAAATCATGAATTAGTGTTGGACTTCATCAAAAGCTTTTTCTGCATCTATTGAGATGATCGTGTGATTTTTGTCTTTGTCTATGCTCATATGATGTATTACATTTATTGATCTGCATGTGTTGGACCATCCCTGCATTCCTGGGATGAATACCACTTGGTCATGGTGTATAATCTTCTTAATAATTTGCTGCATTCTGCTTTCTAGTATCTTATTGAGGATTTTTGCATCTATGTTCAGTAGGGAGACTGGCTTGTAGTTCTCTTTTTTGGTTGGGTCTTTCTCCAGTTTTTGTATCAGGTTAATACTTGCCCCCAGGAATGAGTTAGGGAATACTGATTCCCTATCAGTTTCATTAAAGAGTTGGAGGAGTAATGACATTAAATCTTCCTAAATTTCTTGTATAATTCAGCAGTGAATCCGTCAGGACCTGGGCTTTTCTTTGTTGGGAAGTTTTTAATTACATTTTCAACTTCATTGACTAATATAAGGTTATTCTGAATTTTTATATCTTCTTGATATCTTGTTAATTCACTTGTATCTAGGAATCTGTCCATTTCTTCGTTTTCCATTCTAGGCAAGTAAAGATTTTTAAAGTAGGTATTGATAGTCTTTTAAATTTCCAGAGGATCTGTAGTGATTTCACCCTTTTTATTCCTCATTGCATGAATCCGAGGTTTTTCTTTCCTATTTTTTTGATAAGTTTGGCTAGGGGCTTATCAATTTTATTTATTCTTTCAAAGAACCAACTCTTTAATTCATTAATTCTTTGTATTATTTTCTTACTCTCATTAGTGTTAATTTCTGCTCTGGTCTTTATAATTTCGTCCCTTCTATTGGCTTTGGGCTTGATTTGCTCTCTTTTTATAGAAGTTTGAAGTGCAACATTAGGTTGTTTATTTGTGCTCATTCTGTTTTCCTGATGTGAGAATTCACAGCTATAAATTTCCCCTTTAGGACTGCTTTCATTGTGTCCCACAGGTTCCCATATGTTGTATCTGCATTTTTGTTTGATTATAGATATTGTTTAATTTCTTCTATAATTTCTTCTGTGACCCATTGATTGTTCAGGAGAGTGTTATTTAATTTCCCAGTGTTTATGGAGTTTTTGTGGTTTCTTTTGCTGTTAATTTCCAATTTAATTGCTTTATGGTAAGGTAATATGAATGGTATAATTTCACTTCCTTTGCATTTACTTAAGCAAGTTCTGTGGGCTAGTATATGGTCTATTTTAGAGAATATCCCATGGACAGCTGAGAAGAATGTGTATTCTGATGTTGTCGGGCTGAACACTCTGTAAATGTCTATGAAAACCACTTGTTCACAAGTTTGGTTCAGTTCTGATATTTCTTTCTCATTTTTTATCTAGTTGATCTATCTCTTTGTGACAATGGGGTTAAGTTCCCCCATTATAATTGTTTTATTGCTTATTTGATTTTTTATGTTCAGTAATATTAATCTTATATAGTTGGGAGCTTCCATATTTGATATATATATGATTATTATCTCTTCCTTTTGAATTTTTCACCTATTTAACAAGTATATAGTGATCTTCTTTATCTCTTTTGATCATTCTTCGTTTGAAGTTTAGATTGTCTGCAAACAAAATATCTACCTTGTCTTCTTTCTGGGTTCCTGTTGCATAGAGTATTGTTTTCCATCCTTTGACTTTCAGTCTACATATTTCTTTTTGAGTTAAATGTGTTTCTTATATACAGCATATTGTTGGATCCTGTTTCTTGATCCATTCTATCAGTCTGTTCCTTTTGAGTGGTGAATTGAGGCCATTTACATTGATGGCTATACCTGATATATATTGGCTTATCTTTGTCATGGTATTTTCCTGCTGTTGGTTCCCTGCTTTTCCACTCTGTTCAATGGCTTGCCTTGCCTGATGGTTTTTTCTGTCATCGTTCTTAGTGGGCATGTTTAAATGAGTGTCCTTCAAAATCTAACTTTAAGTTTTTGAAGAAGCTGGGTAGATTCTGTCAGTGTCCTGGACAGCTGCACAATATGTGAATACCCTGAATAGAAAACTCACTTGGGGAAATGGTTCTGGGGTCACAGCAGAATTTAACCCAGGCCCAGTTTACCAAAGTCTAGCTTTCTCTTTGAAGATGCTTTGAATTTTGTTTGTCTTGCAGTACTGGAGATTGAGTCCAGGACCTTTGCTCTGAGTTATAGCCCCAGCTATTCTTATTTTTCCTTTGAGACAGAGTCTCACAAAGTCACCAAGTCATCTTAGGTTCAAAATTGCCACCCTTCTGCCTCAGCCTCCCTGAATGCTGGGGTTACCGTCACACCCTGCTCCTTCTAGGACTTTTTCATTTGGTTACAACAAAATGGGTGTTTCCTGCCACCCGTAAGAGATCATTAATTAACCAGTTTTAAAGCTTGGTTATCTTAACATACAGGAACAGTTGGTAAGCAGGAAGTTCTGTAGCAACAGAAATAATGAACCCAACTGGAAAAAAAATAGTGCCTAGGATATAATTTAAATAAAGTACTAAAAAATTTCCCAGGATCCCCCCCCACCAAAAAACAGACAAACAAACAAAAAGTATACTAGAAGTTGTAGTAAAATGAAGACCTTGCAGGTTAAAATGCAAAAATCATAAAAAGTAGCGGTTTCACATCTTTATTCCTGATGTCGCAAGCATCAGATATTTTAGCCCTGGGGATATGTTTCCTCAAACAAATGTTCTATTAGTCATTTAACTTGTGCGATCTTTTCGATTCCAGCAAAGCCCAACTGGAGAGGAGGTGTCACCTATGTGTGTCCTTGCTTTTCTGCCAAAAGGGAGACGTTAATTGCAGGCAGACTGTGCAAAGTCCCCTGACCCCACCTTGGATCTTCCTTGTATAGGGCAGATAGGCCAGAATTGCAGCTTACTCTTGGTTCTTGCTTCTCAGCCATCCACTCAAGCCCAGGGTGAGATGATTTTCCCCTTTGCACTCAGCCATTGTGAAAAACAGCCACTCCCTGGGGGAAATCAAATGTCCATCTGTATCATGTGCAATGTTGCATCACTGCAGAATGGGTTTTACACAGTAGCGCGCGCTGTGGCCACTTGACCATGATCCCTATCAGGCGTGGTGAGGTCATGTAGCCCTGCTCTGCGCCCACCCTGAAGGGCAGAACCGACGGGTCACCTCAGCTGGGAACTGTAGGCAAACTTATTTTCCTACACTTAATAGGGTAACGGTGGCTCTAGTTCCTGGAAACAGTTTTCTTGGAATCGCCTAGTTAGTTCAAGTGATTGGGGTCGTATTATTTTGGGGACTATCACGAGTTCTGAGCTGGAGAAGAGTCTGCACTGGGTCTTGAGAAAAATCTATATCTCAAAAGATAGAATGACTTTTCTTCTACAGTGCATACTGATACAGGAGCCAGCAACATCATCCGAAAACAGAACTCATGCCGAGGGCTCCAATCTTTCCAGCTCTTCCTCTCTCTGGACTTTGCCCCATATGATACACTTTGTGCTCGTAGATGAATTTTCTTACATGTACAGCAAGGGACCTGGTTCAGGGCTTCATTCACATACAGGGAGGAAGGATCTTGAGGATCTTGGGCCAAATTATCCCTCTTATTTAATACCCGTTGAAAGGCAATCATATTCAAAATACAGGGTGAGGCTCAGACTTTGATGCACTGACCACGAGGAACAGTGAAGACAGTCTGCCTTGCTATAAATGGAGTTCTCTTAACTCCTTATGTTCACTGAGTGGGATCCAACATATAACGAACACTCCAATCCCAGGCATTCCCGAGCGCATATCCATCAGATCCAAACTTTCAACTTGAGTAAATATATCTGCTCACAAAGTCCAAGGTATTTATTACAAGGATCACCCACTTCAGGAATTCAAACAATGTTCAGACCAAGGAAAAATTCCTCACCAGGGTTTTAAAGTCTGTTTCCTCCTCTCCCCAGCTGGCCAGCAGAGCCTGGCATGAAAGCTGGGGAGCCCAGCGATTCATTCTCATCCTCCCCTCTCTCAGTCCCTCATCCCTAGTCTCTTTAACCCCTCCTTGCACAACCACACAGATTTGCATCATTTACCAAAACAAATGCAGGGGGTTGGTGCCCCGCTGGCAGGCGGTCCCTAGGAGACACGCAGGGAGGTGTGAACTATCAGCCCCCACCCCTTTCACGTCACACCCTGCACAAATCAAATAAACAGATTCAAATTACAAGAGCAGAGAAAGATATTTTCCTGTCTCTCTTTCTCCCCATTCCTTCCTCCCACTATCTAAGAATAGGCTATTAATTCCAGTCATCTCAGCCTGTCTGAAGTGTGGTGCGTAAACTGTGGCTGCGTCCATCAGAGTTGTGCGTCTAGTTCTTTCCAGCCTTCCCTGTCTGCACAAAGAAAGCCTGGTTTGTCCCCTCCAGCCTTGCTGCAGCGGAGGTCTCCGCTGATTGATAACTGAGAGTGCAGGGCTGGAAGTGTCTGCAGCTGGGACCGCAGGAGCAGCAGAGCTGAGTGTGCAGAGAGCAGAGGGGTGGGGCTGGTGGAGGAGGTTGGGGGAGGTAGGATGGATGGTGACTGGGCACTTGGCCAGTTCAGGGAGGTAGGGACCTGGGCTGCACCATTTCCTGCTTGCTAGCTGTACTGCCTCTGACTTCATGAGCTGAGCCTTCTGCTCCTGAAGGAAATCCCCAAGTCCTGTACAAGATGTTCAGCAGATTCCCTACTAAATTTTATTTTATTTTTTGGTTTTTCTCCGGTACCAGGAACCGAACTCACGACCTTGCACTTGCCAAGCAGGCGCTTTGCCGCCGAGCTAAATCCCCAGCCCCAGATTCCCTACTAATCCAACCCGCTGCAGCACAGTACATGTTATGGAGTCCTTATCTGTGATGCCACAACATTCTGGCAGGGCACTTAGAAGTGCAAATGGCTGTCAGTGGAAGAGTCTTCACTTCCAACCAGGTACACATCCAGGTGATTTTCTTTCATCTTCCACTTTGCTACCATTCATACCTGGAGCATCCCCCAAAATCTCAGGTGCTATGGACCTGGCCATTCAGAAGTGATGTAACTTTTAGGAGGGGGTCCTGGTGGAAGGAAACGAGGTCACTGTGGCACATCCTTGGAGGTGATATCAGGACCCTGGCTCCTTCTTTTTTCCTTCTCCTTCCCAGTTGCCACGAGGTGAGCAGATTTCCTCCACCATTGGCTCCCACCAGGACATATCAACTTCCGCACAGCCCCAGAGTCACAGGCCCAAGCAAGCACAGACTAAAATTTCCAAAACCACACACCAACATTAATCCTTCTTCCTCTTAAATTGTACACTGCAGGCCTTTTAACATACATACGCAAAGCTAACACACTCCTTGTTAGAAGAATCTTAAGTGAATGAGCCTCAGAATTCCTACTTAGTCATATCTTTAGTAGCCTTTGTAGATAAACAAATGGCAACATCAAGTAGACCCTCAATATATGGAACAAATAGTTTGATTTCTTACTGTGTATAGCTAGAGTCCTACAGATGTCATAAAACCCTAGTATCCTTGAGAGAATGATGGTGGAAAACAGTCCACATCTGAATATTGGAAAGTACTTGTTTAATATAAATGTAGATATAAGTTTTATTTTTTTGTTATGCTTTGTCTCAAAAGGTGGGTGGGTCTGTCTGGGTACAGGGAAAGAAATTACGGCATGGAGAGAGATCATTAATTTCCTCCTGCTTAATAAAATGCAGGAAGAAAGAAGATTGACGGAAGTATATGAACCTTACCGACTCATTTTGTCCTGAGTTCAAGCCACTGCCTACCAGGTCCTGCCAGTTCCCCAGGGCTAAGCCTGGCTTCCCAACACTGACATGCAGTCTGGGGGTGTGCAGAGAGGAGGGGAAGATGGAAGTAGGGGGATGTCCACTGGGGAGATCAAGCTTTGTTAATCCTTACTCTCTGATTTGGAAGTAAATAAATAGATTTCAGGGGGAGTCGCCAGGGGCCTGAGTGTCCCTGGAGGCCTCTTTAGGGAAATACAAACCCAGAGCTTCAGCTCTTGGGCTCTGTCTAATTATAGGAGCCTTAATAGGAGTGAACAGCTGATCCACATGGCAGGAAGTGGCCATAAATCACCAGTATGACCGTCTCAAGGACACAGAGACTCACAAGGGGGAACCATGCAAACCAGGGCATTGTGTCTTGCCGGAAGTTCCCACAAGGGATCCACTTGGAAGATCCCTGGCTTCAGATCTTTAGAAGCCAACCTAAAACTCTTTTCCTTCCTGCAGTCCAGCTGTCCCAGTATGTGACTGCTATGTACTTTCGCTAGGGACTCCAAGTAGCACTAGCTTCCGTATTTCCAGCCAGGAGGCCAAAAGCCTCTGCAGAGAACAGTGTCTTTGAAGAGGTGAAAGGGGCTCCCTGACCTTTGTGGGCTAATAGGCAGAGAGCTCTCCCAAGGGAGGACACAAAGACGGACAACAGCCTCGTAGGAAAGAAATGCTGTCCCGCTCCTTCCAGCCACAACCCACAGTGTCAAGGTGACCCAAGGACCCATGGAAGGCAGCAATGGCACAGCCAGCCCAGCCAGCACAGAAGAACCTGACAGGTGCCACCGAGAGAGAGCAGCTCACCTGCCTGACCCCAGGGCTCAGGTGTGGCAGGGGAAGGAGGCAGTATTTTACCCCCAGAAATGAGTGATCAGGACAGGTCCTGGAGATGTTGGCCAAATTAATGTTTAGAATTGGAATCTCTGTAGTGGGGTCCAGGAAATTTGTATTTCTACATTTCTCAGGTGATTCTTATGTAGTCACTCCTTCGCCAAAGGTTTATTGATTGACTTCTCTGTGAAATGTCCTAGGATCTGGAGGGACAGGAAGAAGGAAGACAGACAGAAACCTTCACACTCCTGGAATTTAAGTTTTCCAATGGGGAAACAGTTGAGTGTCCAGCAAATGGGAAAGTGCTGAATTCTCAGGGGAAATATAAAGGTGCAAAAGCACAGGTGTCGCTGCATATCGCAAGGGGTGGAGGGAAGACAAGGAAAGCCTCAGCAACCAAGGAGGAGGGAGGACAAGCAAAGCCTGGAGCTCGGCGACATAGTAAGCCATGCCAGTTGCTGGGGCTGCATCTAATGCAGAGGAACAGGCAGGGCAAGGCCTGAGCATGAACCACCACCAAGCAGGACATAGGAGAGCCCCGGGACCATAGGAAAAGTCAGAGGTAAGAATCAAGAGCCAGCAGAGGACAGAGTCACACAAACAGCGAGGACACTATTCTAAAGCTGTCATAAAATAGTAACAAATGTCCTGTACTATGAAGAAGACAGTTTCAAGGATCTTGTTCATGGTCAGATCGAGGCTGATCACACATGGGATTGGCGTTCTTGTACCAGCCTGCGCTGTGGGACCTGTTACCTCAGCAGTGGAGACGAAGCCCTACCATCCAGTGTGGTGCCTGCCAAGAGCTAAATGTGTGGTGAGACAACACATGCCGTACCCTCCCTAGGGATGGATCAGTCTGTCCCTCTGTGTTGGCTGGTTACACCTTCCTGAAATGGGCCTTGCCTGACCGGTAGTATAAGGTGTCAGGTAGTGCCTTTAAGACTGGTGGGCCAGCGGCCAGCGGAGAAAGTCACCCTCTCATGTACCCTCCAGGCCAGGCAGCGTGTTCCAGCAAATGCGCCCCACGCTTGCATTTCCAGTTCCTTGACAGCTCCCACGGTGCCTAACCCTGGGCCTGGCCTCTGGACTCTGCCTTGGCACCCACCACGTCTACTCTTGGCTTCCCACGGCCACCTCCTAGCACTGACCTTGGCGGCTTTCACGGCCCTGCCGCTTGTGTCACACTGAGCTTTCACTTGTTTACAGCTTCCTGGTCCTGCATCTGCTGGGTACATTCCTCCTGGCACAGTCTTGACGTTTCATGTGGCATACTTAAGAATCAGCAAAGTAAAAGGGGGGCAGGGACACCGTTTGCTATCAAGGCTGCAGAGGCAGGAAGCTACAGGGAGGGAAGAATGTCTCACTCTCCCTGCAGTTCAAAAGCAAAAGGAAGGAATAGCGCACTGCAGACTGTTCCATTAGACACATTCTTTCAAATCAAACAGGCATGGATTTGAAAGCGAGTTCTGTTATATTTAGCTATCTGACAGAGACTGAGCTACTTAACCCCATTAAAATTCATTTTTTTCTATTTGTAAACTAATACTGTTCAGAACAGTGGGGAGTATAAAATAGTCCATATAAAACACCACGTGTGTGACAAGAATATGGCGGGTGTGCAGTTCAACCGAGTTGGTTTTGCGTTTTGCTATTATTATTCCTCATAACAACAAGTACAGAAACATGCTAGAGGTCAAATTCTGGAAGGTCTTGATGAAGGAGGTTAAATGTCAGAATGATAAATGGTAAATCCCCCTGGTTCTTTTGTTAGCCTGCAGCTGGGAGCTTCCTGCTCAGGGCCTCCATGTATGTCTGGATAGTGAGCGTTTCCGTCACATGTTCCCCTGCTGTTTTTGGTCTTCCCCTCTGTGTGGACATCTGTGCTTGGCCAGTCTTAATGGGTCCGTGTGAAGACCCAGGCTTCGGGTGATGTGACCCAGCTGTGGACAACCTCTTGTTTTAGAGACTTGGCCTCCTCTCACAGGGACGCCAAAGGAAGAAAAGAACTTTCCCTTGGCAGTTTCCACAAAGTGAAATGCCAGTCCCTAGCCTTTTGGATTTTCCCCTTTCTGTTAACTCAGTGTTTATGGAAAGTGAATCATACAACTCACTTATACACAAATGGAGAGGTAGCTTGAGGATAAACAACACAACTTCCTGGAATGGCCCTGATGGCCCCTCGTACTCCTAAGATCACCATCGCTGTGCAGGGCCTGTAGGTGGGTACAAGGAACTGCTGAGGTCAGAGGGAAACACAGGCTCCAGGGCAGCCCCTCCACTGGACTAATTAATAATGGAAACAGGATTCCCATCCACACACTGCTCCTTCTCTGCCTTGAGTCCAAACCACTCTCTTCAATATCTCCAGTTCTAGTTGTTCAGCTCTTTCCAAGCAGAGACCTGGGGCAAGGGCCTGGGGAGATGGACACAAGACAATGACTCTCCGCCCCAGAATTTCAGTTTTTAAAGGAAGCTAATGGGGATAGTGTATTTTGTGGTACCATTTCTGTTTCTTCCAAGACTCCTGCTCAATATCTTGGTCCAGCAAGCCTCTTTCTGGTGTTCGCGCCCCCTACCACACTTGGCTCTGAGGGAGCTTCCTCCTGTTCATTCCCTTCTGCTCTAAAAGATAGGTTTGACAGCTGCTTCTGTTTCTAGGGAATTAATCTGAGGAAATGGGGGTGCATGTGTGGTGTTGGCTGGTGGTGATAGTGCCAGGTAACTAGAGATACCATAACATAAGGGACATCATAGTATTTTAATACATTTTCATAGATTGTCCTTGAACACTTTCCTACAAGTCCCCAGGACCCCCTCACTCCAACTTCCTGTCCACCTCTGCAGACTGTCACTTGGTTCCGTCTGTTCTTATGGCTCCTACAACCACTTCTGTATTTACACTGGTAATTATTTGCTTAGATATCCCATCATCCTCTGGGCAGCTAACCCGCCAGGGACAAAGGGCCTGCCTTTTCCTTTTAGAATCCTTGGAATCACTTGGAATGCATTAGGAACTCAATAAACATTGGTTGAATGAACGAATCCTTATTTCTATGATCTCAAGATCACTGTTTGAAGATATATGTGTTTTTTCTAGTAATGGCGGCCAGACGGCATGTTCCCGAATCTCAGATAGGAGCAAGTTCTCAGGATCCACAGCAGGGACCTGTAAGGTCTCCAGTCTTCAGTATGGTTGCCATGGAGCCATGGATTTACCAGATGGACCTATTACAGCCTCTTCTTTTCACATAGTCCCTGCAGCCTAAGCCTCCTATTGACCCTTTGGTGGATGAAGACAAAGAGCTGACTCTTGGCATTTCACAGTGTGCCAGGGAGCAGACCCACTGGCACCCACTGCCTCTTTTGCAAGAACACACTTAGGGTCTCTGCTGAGGCTGCCAGCAGTGCACATCCTCTCTACCAGCTAGTGCCACAGGGCAGCTCCTCTCACCATCTGTTTGTCCCCATGCCCCTCAAGTTGTGTGCTCAGCACAGCCAGGCATCTACCCAGGGAACTCTAGGAGGCTGGCTTGCCCCTCTGGTTAATGCAACTTTCACTTCTCTGCTCTCTTCCCATCCTCCGCTTGCCCTGGGACCTTCCTTGACTTTCCTTTCATTCTTGGTGGATGTGCTACTTCATACTTCATAAGGAAATGAGATGCTCCTGAAGGGAAATTAGTTCTATTTCTCTGTCCAGGGCCACAGTCCCCTGTTGCCCATCCCCAGCTCCGTATCCTTCCTCAGATCCTTTCTTTTTGGTGTGAAGGAGAATACGCTGCCTCTGTGGTCCAGGCCAGGCCTCCAGGGAGATCCCGAATAGCGTGCCCCTGCCTTTCTTCAGGCACTGTCAGTTATTCCCACCTCCTCCTGGGTCTCCATATTCCCCCTTCTCCTGGATCATTCCTGCAGTATTCACACGGGTTCTGTTATTGCCATATTAAAACCATAGCAAATATCCCTTGAGGCCACAGCTCCACAAGGGCAGTGATCTCCTCATTTTTCTTCACTGTCACAAGTCTGGAAGCAGCGGTCCAAGCCTGCTGCTCCTAGTTCCACTTCTCAACTCTCCAGATGATCTCTGTGCTCAGGTCATTTAGGCACAAATGGGGAGGTGGTTTGCAGTTGACCACCGTGACATGATAGTAGCTTGGACCTAGATGTGGCAGTGGGTTGAGTTTGAAAAGATTTTGAAGTTGCCTCCACACACATTTGTGTAAGATTGGGTAAAAAAATGTAACAGGATGAAACAACGCTGAGGTTTTTAGGAACTCAGCTGGGGAGAAAGCACTGGTCTATTTCTGAAACAAGGCCACTCAAGAGGACAGGTTTAGAGTGATGTGTCCCCTTTCTCTTCCACCCTTCTTCTGAGGATGGCTGCTGCTTCTGCCATGGTTCCCCAAACCCTGTTCTCTGCAGGCAATTGGTAATGATTTGCTTAATGAATAAGTAAATGCATAATTTATAACGGTATTAGTTTCAGTTAGGGTATTTTCAGGTGGAAGTAACAGAAAATCTTGACTTAAATTGACTGAAATTTTTAAGTAGTTTTTCATCTCACAGAACAGGGAGGGTGAGCTCTGGGCCTGCATCTCTATGGACCTTGGCCTCAGCCTCCACCTCACTGTCTTGCAGCAGTCCAAGGCTCACTGTATACCCAGCCATAGGGACAGGAGTTGGCATCTCACCCTCTTTCTCTTTCTCTCTCTGCTTTGATTCCTCCTTCCTCCTCAAAAGTGAGAAAACATCCCCTACAATCCTCCTAGCACACTTTCCCTTCCTGTGTCAGAGGTCAAATTGAAAGAGGAACTCTTTCTTGAGCCAGTCAGGGGAAAGGTAATGTATTGACATTGCTCAGGCCCTCCCCTGGGACTGATGGGGTCTGCTTGCCTCTGATGCCTCACTGCCTTGGTGTGGGGAGAATACCTGAATGATTCTGTTGGAAAAGAAGGGTTTGTTCTACCTACATGGAACCAAAATCATCATGCTGTCAAGATGCCTCATAATTATAATGAAATGTGAATTTATCAGCAAGTTATATGAATCTTAAAGTGTTTGTGAAAAACAAAGAAACAACAGCAACAAAATTAAACCAAAACAAGAAAAGCACAAGTGCTTTTGATACCTATGGATAGTCTAGGGAGAACTGTTCTCTGAAATGTCAAGTTAATTTGTGATTATTATTCCTCAAGCACGAAATTACATTTCCAATGAATTTAAGATGGCTAAAGTAAGATAATTGTAAAGTTCCCTTTAAAATTATTTGTGACATTTACTGAGCATTGTGGGCAAAAACTTTAAGTTTGAAATGAAGAAGCAATAACAAGTCGATGTACAATTTGTCCTTATTGATCAGGAGGAAAAGAAGAGAGTCACCAACAGTTAGCAAAGGCCATTCTTACATGCCTGGTGAGGTTATTACATTTAATTCTCCTAGAGGCTCTGCACAGATGTCATGGCTGTCATTTATATTGGTCAGCAATATCTGGCTCACTTCTTCTTCTGAGTAGGAGGAAGGCTGCACTTTCTAGGGCCTCTGAGCTTGAGTTTGATCCACTGACTGACATAGGTCACTTCTGTATTGGGTGTCGACTGTTTGTGAGAGAAGTTTCACTTTCTTTATCTTCTTGCTGTAGCACTGGGAGTATTACAGCAAGATGCTATAGCTGCAAGACGGTGAAGCCCCTATCAGGCTGGGTCCCTGAGTGACCGTATGGAGAAGAGTTGCTCTGTGTAACTGCAATGGATATGCAGTAGAAGTGAAAAACTCACAATACATACACAGGTATACATATTATCCTGGTATAATATAATATATATATAACATGTAGTATATGCATGGTACACATTCATTAAACTTTCACACTAAATTCATGAAGTAGGTTTTAGTAAATTTCTCTTTGTGTGTCTTGTCCTTCCTTTCTTTCTTTTACTACACAAGCAGTTACTGATTTTCTAGTATCTGCCAGGCACTGCACTGGTTTCTGAGTATATACTGGTAAGCAACCCAAGATTAGACTCAGTGATTTATCTAGAAACTTACAACTGCCAATGGGAAGAACTGGAATTGGAGCACAGATTGGCTGATTTTAAATTTCAGGAGGTTATACTTAGCAGAGCATTAGGAGTGCTACATAAATATTGTTGAATACAATAGCCAAAGGGTCAGGGAGGATGGCATAGAGTTTGTCCTCAAAATATGCTTAGAGTTTTATGAAAAAAAAAAAAAAAAAACAAAAAAAAAAAAAAAAAAACAAAAACAAAAAAAAACAACCCATGAGGATACAGGAATGGAAGGCATGATCACTTCCAGCTGGGTTACCAGCAAAGTGTTGGATGGGTGGAGCTCACCTGAGCCTTGTAAGATGGGTAGGGTTTTGACTCAAAACTTATAGTGAAAGGTCCTCTAGAGGCCTAAAATATCCTAAACTCATTTGGAGGCAGTGTTTAAAATCCTGTTGACTGTAGTGTGGTTTTGCACAGGGAGTAGGAGGCAGTCAGGATGGAAAAAGATATGGAACTGTGGGATATTACAGCAGGAAGCAACAGCAGAGATCATCTGCTCTGGGGAAGTCAAAGGACTTTGAACACCAGAGTTAATGCTGGTCTATAGGAAGCAATGGCTGGGTGATTCTGAAACTCATTAGTGCTTAGAGGGAAAAGGCCAAGATCAGTTAATGCTAAATTCCCAGAGCACTGTAGGAAAGCAGTGGTACTGGAATCTAGTCTTCTGACATCTCTGGCCCTGTCTGTTCATTTTATATTCAGGGGAACTAAGATCTAGGAAAGTGATTCTTCCAAGATAACTATGGTCTAAAGAGGAAACAGTCCTTCCCAGGTCATACAGAGAAATTGTGGTACAACAGGAGCAAGAACCTAAGCCACATCTTCCTGTGTTGTACTTTTTCCTGCACACTAGGCTTATGGAAACTCTACTGTGGTTCATCGATCATGTAGGGGAGAGGAAAGCTCTGTAAATTTTTCATCGAAGAGATGGCGCAGGAATGGCGGAGACTGTGTGCTGGGCAGACTGCTAGTAATGACTCTGACAATACTGTCCATAAACAGGATCAAATCACTGCTCTGGAAAGTGATGTTGAAAGGAACATTTTTCCAAGAAAGCCAGGACTCATCCCATGTTTAAACAACCTTTGGATGCTGTATTCCAGGCTAACGTTGCCTGCTTCTGTAAGTGCTAAATACCCATATGAAAACTAAGAAAACTAAAAAAAAAATGAGTCTGACCTCTGAATGTTTGGTCTATATAATGCCAAGCATCCCACACAGCTGACTCAGAGGCAGAAAGAGGGCATGTGGTGCTGACCACAGGTGTGGGCATTTCATAAATTCCACCAGGACTCTGAAAAGCTTGAGTGTATAGAGCATGTTACCGAGACAACACTTATTTGAACCCTTTTGGCACAGCTACTGTAGTAGACAAGGAGATGAGACACAAGATACCCTCTGTCTCATTCAAATAACTTGTGGCTAGAATAGTAAGTGGCCTATATAATAGCTGTCCTTTGTAATATGGAACAGCATCCTGTATGACAGAAATTATACTGTCAGGGGACACTGACTCTCTGGGTAATTTAAAAATAGTTTTAAGAAGTATTTGTAATTGTTGAACCATGAACTAGAAAATGATGACATGATAGAATAGAAACAGATCCTATGTCGTTTTGAGGGGATCTGCCTTTGAGTTTACTCATTTTTAATATGTTTAACAGAATGACAGGTACATAGTAGGTAGGTACTCAATATCAATTTTCATTCTATAATAATGACAGAGTTTAGACTTCATGAAGCAACTTGAGTGAGCCCCATTTCATTTGAAAAAAGTTAACTTAGGTAGGTACTGAAACATTAACTTTCTTGGTGCCACCCAACTAGGATTTCTTTCTCTCTTTCTCCCTCTCACCTATCTATTGATAGCGATCCATAACTGTGGCAGTCAGTACTAGAATTTGTGTTCCACTGTGGCTTATGCAATAGTTAATACTGCCAATTAATTCCAACTGACTTGATTTTTATTGAGAAACACACCATTGCATGATCCTGAGAAATAAGCTGAACTATCTAACAGGAGGGCCCAAGAATAATCTGGGATCATAGACTATTTCCAATTTGTAATCTGAGGTATCCTAATTAGTCCATAATAAAGAGACTTTTCCATTTTCAAATGAAGAGGCTTTCAGAACTCCCAGAATACTGATGTTAAGAAAGTTGTGTTTCTGCTGGGTGTGGTGGCACATGCCTGTAATCCCAGCATTTAGGAGACTGAGGCAGGAGGATTGCCATGAGTTCAAGGCCAACCTGGGCTACATAGTGAGTTCAAGGCCAACCTGAACTAGGAGGCAAGATCTTGTCTCAAAAGATAAAAGGAAAGTTGTGTTTCTAACTTTTAAAATTTAATTCATTCATTTGTTCATTCACTCATGCATCCACACATAAACATTATCCTGTGCCAGGTCCTATGGTAAGGGCTGAAGATTAAGAGATAATATATATATAAACCTCTCCCTCAAGGAGCTCACCAAAGCATGAGTAGATATCATGGGTGGAGGTACAACTGGATGTTCAGGCTTGGCATCTGTTGAGACCAAGGAGCCAGGAAAGGGGCAGAGAAGGATTCATAGAGGACCCACTGCCTATGCTGAGGTGCAAAGTGTGGTCAGAAATTGTGTGGGGACAAGAGGGTGGGTTACTATGAGGGTCTTGCAAAGGTGCTGGAGTGACAGGTAGCATGGTGAGCACAGAGTTTAGCCAGAGCAGAGGGAAATAAAAGGACAAAACTGGTGGGTGGCAGACCATGAGGTACCCCAGAGTCCACATATTTACTTTCTGATTCATGTAGAAGAATTCTCTTTTACACCAAAGTCCTGCTTACAGCTGATGTAGATTAATCCAAACTTTGATGATGTGCACACATACCAACACACACACATTCACATACATACTCATGCACACCACAAAACACACATCATGTTATGCTTATACACTGAGTGAAGAATAATACACAAAAACTTTTACATGTCTATAAGCTCTCTCCTTCAGAGATGGGAGCTGATACCTTCATTCCTATAGTTTGTGTGCGTGAATATGTGTGTGTGTGTGTGTGTGTGTGTGTGTTTGTCTTGCTTTCTGGACATGGTAGATTGGAAGCAAAGAAAGAGGAAATAAATACTACTCAGCAGAGCTGGATGGACACGTCCCCACCAGTGGTCAGGCCTCATGGCAATACTGTGCCATCTGTCCCCTGGCAAAGATGTCCACTGGACAAACACATCTGAACTTCAGGAGCAAGCGACATCTCTGGTCTTTGATCATAGGTACCTGCTGCCTGTGGGTACATTGTTCCATAGACACACAGGCAAGGAGGATGAGGATTAGTAAAAATGGAGCTGTGTCATGCACAAAGACCACAAATGTACGTGTTGAGAAAATGTGAATCATACAATCATAAACTACCAAAGCTGGGAGTTTTAAGAAGCAAGTTAAACACCGAAGAGCTGCCAGGGCTTTCTGCATCACCACATGCCTATTCCTTGCTTTGTGTATTGCTCCAGGCTGGACAGCGTCAAGTGTAAACAGTGGCGAGAGTCCAAGAGACAATCTGTAGTGTAGTAGAGGTAATAACGAGTCATTTCTACTTGGCTCTACTCTTAGACCAATCTCTATAAACTTTTATAGGCAAAATTGGCATCCCAGACATAGAGTGGTAACCAGTTCTCATCTGTCAAGGTTTAAATGTGTTTTTAACAATGCAAGGGAGAAAAATGTTTATGTTTGCTCTGATTAGCTCAACCAGCAAATTTCATACATTAAAGCTATCGGTGACCTTTCCTGAGTGATTATTCCATTTTCAATAAAAAATGCTACAGACAGTGTGTGTTTGCCAATTGATGGATCCGTGGATTTGTGTGTGATGCATGCAGGTATGACCTGAATATGTCCCTCTCACCCAAACACACACGTTGAAGTTGAAACTCTCTGCACTTTGGAATATAGTTGCACCTTGGAACCCACAGGGGATGGGTTCTGCAATGCCTGTGGGTACCAAAAATGCATGGATGCTCTCAAGTTCCTTATATAGAATGGTATAGAATTTACATGTAACCTTTAGGACATTCTAGATATAATGCCCGATATAATGCAAATGCTATGTGTATGGCTGTTATACTGTCTTTTTTAGGGAATAAGGACAAGAGAAAAGTTCTGTACTTATTCAGTACAAGTGAATTTTTTTCTAAATATCTTCCATCTGAGGTTGGGGGAACCCATAGAGGTAGGACTTGTGGATATAGAGCACCAACTATGTAGAGTCTTTGGAGTTGTAAGTGGAAGTAGGATAAATAATGATAGAAACCGATTCATGGTGCTGACCAGTGAGGCGAACTGGTTTCACCTACAAAGGTCTGTGTTGCTTCCTGTATTCTGCTCCCAGTCTGATTAAACTCAGAGATTTTGCAGTGAACTGAATTCCCAGCTTACTTTTTATTTTGAGACAAGGTTTTGCTGCATCACCAGGTTGCCCAGGTGTGTTCTGTCTTTCTGTGATCCTCCTTTCTCAGCCTTCCAGAGTGCTGAGATTATAGGCATTCACCGCTACTACCAACTTGCATCTCACATCTTTGAAAGCATGTTTGTCTAGCATTCCCTTGGATTTTGATCCATCATAAATCTTCTATAAATTGCTTTTTCAAATTAGGAAGACACATTTCCTATAGCTTTCAGATGATTATTTTTCTAATTTGGTTCATGTATTTTTTTCTATTGAAATACAAAAAGGTTATTTTGTAAATTTAAAGTATGTTCTTTGTTTAGTTCCCTTTTATTCTTCTATATAGGTTTTATGGATCCATTTATCGTTCAACAAATGTTCACTAAGTACATATGTCAGATATTGTGTTAGGTCAATTCATCTCACTAGATGTTGAAGGATGCTATGTGTGACATGGAGAATTACCGAGTACTTAGAGATTAGTTATTTCACACATTATCAAATTGTATTATGTAGACACAGTTTGTGCAAAATTACACTGACAGCTCAAATAAGTCATTGAAAACTTCCATTTAAACCTAGAAGAGTTTTAACTAGACAGTGTTTTTAGAGCACTTTGTGTGTACAGAGGATCATATCAAAGTATTACATAGTGGGATATAGAAGACAGAGGTTGCTTTCTCCTCTAAAGCAATTAGTAGGGCCTCCTCAGCTATGTTGAATAGTTAGCAAACATCAAACCTTAAGAAAACGAGAAAAGCCACTGTGAATCCTCTTAGCCCTGACGATGCTCCCGAAGGAGAATCCATTGAGTTTACACTGGGCTGAGCACTTTAATATCTGATCTCATTTACTCTCCACAGAGCACCTTGGGGATGAGTGTTATTATAATCTTCATTATACAGAGGAAAGGGAAGTAAGCTTTAATGAGGTAAGGAAACTTTCCACCATACTTAGTAGTATGCTTTTAAAATACGGGTGTTTGAATCCAGGGCCTTTAAGCTGAGCTACCTCCCTGTCTCCTTTTACTTTTTATTTTGAGAAAGGCCCTTCCTGAGTCACTGAGTTGTGCAAGGTGGGCTAGAGCCTTATGAAGTGCTGGGATTACAGGCATGTGCCACCATGCCGGCTCATTGGTAGCTCTTAACATACACACACACTCCCTTTAATTCCGTTTACCGTTTTTCACCACCAAAGGAATCCTCTCATCCCCCTAGAAGAGTTAACAAAATAGAACAACCTGATCTTTAAGATTCAGGAGTTAGAACCTGTACACCATGTACCATGCTCCCTGTCCTCTCCTGGCTTTAGACTTCCCTTTTATTTGACCATTCCTTCATCACTCACAAGCATCGCTGCTATTTCATTTCTAAGCCTAGAGGGTGGGTGTGAGCTTTGGTAGCAGGCTACCAAGACTGGAATTTCGGGACAAATCAATAGGCGTCTTCCATGGAATTCATTGCGATGCGATTTTATACTTGGCTCCTAGACTCATTTAACAGAGGCCAATCGGCAGCTCCCATCTCTTATAAAAGTTTCCATAAGACAAAACATGAGAGCTCTGTTTCTTTTTTCCCCTGGGATTCTTTATCTCTTATGAGCATCAGTAATCAAAGTGGCATTTACTAGCTTGGCAAGCGAATAAACCCTTACTTTCCCACAAGTTCAGTTATAGGTATCATGCTCTCCTAGAGTTTCCATAGCAAACAGACAGCTGTGTACTGCGTGAGAGAAAGAAAGAAAGAAAGAAAGAAAGAAAGAAAGAAAGAAAGAAAGAAAGAAAGAAAGAAAGAAAGAAAGAAAGACAGGCTACCTACAATGAAAACAGTGTAACAAGGACCACACTGGTCTGACCTTAGTTTCCTAGCGACTTGCAGAGTTTGTAATTTTTATCATTTACCTTTCTCTCCACTACACCAAGTCCTAGGGGAGGATTCATTTTTTATTCATTCTGAAAGTTTACCATCAATCATCCTCTTAAAGAGCTTGCCAGAAACTTGGACAGCACCTCATAATAAAATTGCAGAGACAGAGGACTAATTGATTTCTATAAATAATGTTTAGCTGTAAAGATATGAAAGGTGGTTAGAACCACATGTATTAATCTCCCTTTTGCTCGGTCTATGTCTGTGAAAGGAGACTGTACCTTGACAAAGTACCCTGATTCTCTTGCCCTCCAAACACGGGACAGGAGATTGACACCAGACAGCCCACCCCACCCATCTCCCTGCCCTGCGCTCCTACCAGCCCCCACTTCCTCTGGCCAAATCCTCTGTTTACCCTTCCCTCCTCCACAACCTGCACTTTGTATTCTACAATTTAAAGAGTCTATTTCCATTACTATCTCTGCTCTGAAATTTTGACAGTCACACATTTCTCTCTGTGGCTTCACCTTTTTGTCCAACAAACAAAAGTACAATCCAAACCCTAATTGCAAAAGCATTTCATCCGACTGTGAGACTGACATGTTCAAGAAAACACAGCAGCTCCTGGTGCTAAAGTATTATTAATGTGTGTGTCTCGGAAAGGGGGAGGTTAGAGGTTAGAATATGTTTCTAGCTTCAATCACACTGCACAAAAATGGTAGTTACTGCTTGTCAGCTTCATATAAGATGGGAACAAATTTGTATCTGGGGAAATATACGCAGACTTGATAAAGATAATGCTATCAATTTCATATTTATTTATGAACTGCTGAAGAAGTGTTAGGAACTCACAGAAGTACCATCTGCTCAGGCTAAGTGTTATGCACCAAACTAAAAAGCAAACTAGAGACTAAGCCTGTGCGGTAGATGTTTGATTCTAAATTATGAATATTGGGTCATTGAAGACTCAAAGGTTGATTCATAAAGACTCCATTTTAATGGGTTCACTCAATCAGCTGGTTTTAATCCCAGCTAAACACAAAACAAAATGTCACAGTTAGCACTGAATATTCCTTTTTGGCTATGGATGGAGTATAAAATGAATGATTACTTTCACTTGGGAGAGAGGGGAAATTGTCACAGTAGATAGATTTCAAGAAAACTAGCCTATTTCTTTTTCTCTTCTTTTTCTCTAGGGGGCTCCTAGATGGTGGTAGATAGATATTTTCCATAAATAAGCATGCTGGAGTATCTTTTAATGAGGAAACACAAATGACTAAATTAATTTAAATACGGCACTCCACATTAGTTTACTTCTGATAACGTTATATATTCCTGATGATTATCATACTTGAATTACGGTCCTAGTTTTCAAAGCGTTCACAGATACCTTCAATCTGAAGCTTTTCATGTGAGGCAGATCAAACTTTCTCCAGGCTTTTATTTTATTTTAGGGGGAAAACGCATGCTGTGTTTTGTAATTTTAAGTCTCGGTAAAGTTAACCACACTTGTAAAAGTCATTTATTTTTAGCGTGCCCTTCTATAACATTCCCTCCCTCTCCACATGCTGGTTGGTGTCTGTGTGTACCCCCTTTGAATCTGCTGGCCCAGTTCATCTCAGCAGTTTCTCATTTTGATGGTAACCTCCTAGAAGGCAGGGATATGCTAGGTCCTCTCGCTTTGCCTAGACTGGAGAGGACCCAGCATCTTAATGAAGACTACCAGCGTGTACACCAGCCAAAAGACTTTCAGCTTATATATTTCCATTAACCACTTCTGTGATGGTCATCATCTCACCTAAGCACCAGCGTGGAAGAAGTCAAAGGGAAGGAAATAGTTGATTGAGCCTGAAAATGTTTCCTTTTCTGTTTTAAAGGTCTTGGGCGAGAAGAACAAGCCCATGTGGGAATTGAGCTACCAGTTACTGAATTACTTCCAGGAATCAGGCAAGATCACCTTGGGGGTGTTTGTGAGCACAGTTGCTCAAGCTGTATGCTGGAGTGTGAGGGTGCTGCGTGACTCATCCGGCCCCTCAGCCCATGGTCTTCATGTGGCCGGAGCATTCTGAGCAAGTGAAAATGAGCACATCTGTTTGTCGGATCTGTTTGTTGGAAGGGGCCTACAGAGTTCTGAAACAGCATGGCTGATGGGTCTGGTGGATTATTTAGCATTCCAGAAAGCTGGGGTGTTCTCCATGTAGGCTGGTTGGAAAGTTAAGAGTGCCAGGAAATACAGGGCACTGTATTTATATTACCTGGAGTTGAAGAACTGTGTAACCCAGTTTCCATTGCTTAAGGCAACAAGCTGAAAGCTGAGAATGGGATGAAGAGAAACTCCTAGGGGTGAAAAGAAGGTTTGGATCCTATGCTTCCAATCCCAGGAAGCCTCTGCAGATTTCTGATCCATGAGTATATACCTGCGAACATTAAAACCTTGAAGGAGGTCCATCATTACTTTCAGAGAGTGAATACAGGCTTATAGGCTGTAGCATCCTTGTAGGAAGGTCTATTTAAGTGTATTCATAGGAACTTGGGGATCAAGAGATGTCAACCTACGGGCTTCCTGAGTGTCAGGCAGAGGAACGGTCCCTGGTAAGACACCCAGCCTCCTCGTCTTTTAGAGAGCTGTCTCAGGGCTCTGAAGTAGCTCAGAGTGAGGATTTAGTGTTCTTTTCCACCCCACCCAGGCTCTTACATCCAGGGTCCCCATCCTCTTCCCTCTTGCCCACCCCAGTGACCCAGTGCTCTTCTGGTTCCCAAAGGCCCGAAGTCTCTCACTCTGATATCCCACCAGGACCCTGCCCTTCCCCAAAGAATCTCTTAATTTCTCTACTTTGGAGACCCAGGGCCCTTCCTAGCTGGCATCACCTGAGCTAAGTACAATAAAGGCGTGCCAGTGAAGGGAGCAGAGCACTGTAGACCAGGGGCTGGCAAGCACTGGCAGGAAAGGGCCAGCAAGTAAATATTTTAGCTTTCACAGGCCAGACAGTCTTTGTGGCAACCACTCAACTGCGCTGTCAAATTGCTAAAGCAGCCATAGAAAGTATGTAAATGAATGAGTGTGGCTGTGCTCCCATGAAACATAATTTATAAATCCAGAAGCAGAGTTGGCCGGTAAGGCCATGGTATGCTTATTCCTGGTGTAGAAAAAACAATGCTAGTGAAGAGTAAAGAATCAGCATCCCCAGGCACAGCCTCAACCATACCCGGCCTTTTGCATAAGTCACCCCACTTCTCCCTTTCCGCACTTCTACTCCCCCAAAGGGAAAGAGGCGTGTGAGATGCCTCACGAGCCTGACAGCTCTAGCTGTTTTGCTCATCTGTGGCCAGTTGTGCAAAGGTCTTGGGGTTTCTTGTGACAGTAATGGTCATCATTTCAAGCATCTGCTACGAGATGACACATACTGTTTCTCTGCTTTCATCTCCATAACACACTGAGGCAGATTACATGATTACTCTTCGATAAATGAAGAAACAGAGATCAGCGAAGTTAAATAATGGCACACACTACAGTGGGGAAGCCTCAAGGTCAAGGTTCAAGTCCAGTTTCATTTGACCACATGCATCCACGTTTCCCTGACTCCATGAGACTTCCCAGGTGGACGCCTTAGTTTTCGTGCGTTTCACCTTAACCAACCAGTTTGCCGATATGGTCTCTGGAATACACGTCTCCCCAGAGAGTGACCAGATATTATCACTTGTGTGTGCAAATCTGTCCAATGGCTTGCCATAAGTCTCTATGGAGAACTGCAAGGCCATCTTTTTGCAAACGTGTTAACCTCTCTTCTCTGTCTTGCCTATTCTGTCTCAGCGGCAGGCACCAAACTTTGCCTTAAACATGTCAAACTAGCGCCCATATGAAGAGCTTTGCAACTGTGGCTCCCTGGCCTGGAGGCCCTGTGTTGCCTTGGCTCATTCCTCACCTAATGGATGCTGCAGCTTTAATGTGACATCTTCCAAGGGAGCTCTTCCTCCTACTTACTCTATCCAGGAAACAGGAAAGTTCTTAGTGTCTGATAATCACCTTTCGATTGCTGAGTAAATGCATGAGTATATTGGAATAGAGAAGCTTTATGCAATCATCCCCCACATAGCATGCTTGCTTCTATCCAAACAAATCAGGGTATTCCTTCATCTTATTCTCCCAAAGAACTCGATATAGGAGAGGTGATACAAAACTCGGAAAGATTAGTTTTATGGTTCTGAATGTCAAAGTCATAAGGGACAGGAGCAATCATCTAGGGACAAGCGTGGTCCAGTTTAGTCTCTGAGCCTTATTTTCTCTGCCCCTCCTTCATCTGTCTCCTGTCCTCTGCAGTAGCTGCTCTTGACCATGACAGGCTCTGCTTCCTCCTCCTCTCCTGCAATCTGAGGATGTCACAATGCTTTTGGTGGGAAAACACCACTCTCATCCAGACCCCTGTCACTTGATGGCTGGAGAAATCAAGAGTCAGAAGTGAAATATCTCACTTGAGGTCCCACTACAGATTAAGGTCAGGTCTGAGTCATTTGATCATAAGCCTGGCTGGTCCTGGCTCCACACTCTACACAGCAAATGGCAAAGTAACCAGCTAATAAATCCCAGTCTGCTCACACAAGAACCAGTTCAATTCTACATAGGTTGGGCACTGGAAGTGCACTGGGCTGGGCCCTATGACTTGTTAGATCTGGGATGCAACAATGAAAACACCACAGTGCCTGTCCCCAAAGAGTTTACTGAAAGTTCGAGAGCAAAATGAAACAAATGAGAATATTTTATAATATAATTTTGGATCACAGGATAATATAGTAGTGAATTTACACTCAGAGTACTACAAAACACCTAGTTCAGAGCCATCATAAATAGCTACACTTAGGCTTCACTCTAAATGTGAGTTTTAAAACAGAAGAAAGGAAGGAAGGTAGGAGAGAAGGGAGGGGAGGAGGAAGGGAGAAAAGAAGGGTGGTAAGTAGGAAGGAACAGAAGGAAGAAGGAAAGAAGAGAGGGAGAGAAATGAAATGAAATGAAAGGAAAGGAAAGGAAAGGAAAGGAAAGGAAAGGAAAGGAAAGGAAAGGAAAGGAAAGGAAAGGAAAAAGGAAAGAAAAGGAAAAGTGAATGACCTTCTAGCTTGTTTGTTTCAGCAGTTACATTTTCTCTGCTTCTTTCAAAGACTGTAAGCTGGTGGGTCATTCTTTAGAAACTGCTTAGCATGCTTTTCTCTGACTCAGGAATCACTGGATGAAGCAACGGAGCTGAGTACTTTCGTTCCTTTGGGATCCCCTACCAGGCCCCAGCCTGGACGTCAGTGATACACTTCTGAATTATTACAGAAACTTTAGATTAATGTGCACCAAGTCAATCACAGACATTTCCTCCATTAACCAAAGGCACATTTCAGGTCTCCTGGACCAACCTGGGTCAGTGACAGGGATTCAAATACCTACACAACCCACAGAATCAGGAGGGGGACATAAGGCAGCCTGTCCCGACCAGCTTAGCCCTGGCTCAGTCACTCAGAGATGAGATGAATTTCTATAAGAAAAACTCAGTTCCAATGCTAGAACAACTCTTTCTTCATCAACATGATCAAAAAGGAGAAAGAGGAAGAGAGACAGAGAGAGAAAGAGAGAGAGAGAGAGAGAGAGAGAGAGAGAGAGAGAGAGAGAGAGAGAGAGAGAGGGAGGGAGGGAAGGAATTCACACTGGCAGAAGTAATGAGTAAGTATTGGAACTAACTTGGAAATAAGCAATCTCTGGTTTCCTTATACTTGTATAAATAAAAAGCCAAAATTAAGAGAGAAAGCGGAAAACACTTGCCTCTAGAAGCCTCTCTTCTTCTGTCTCTCCTCATCCTCCCACCTTCCAAGAGACAAAGCCACACTTAACAGCCCCAAACTATTTCTATCAACACTTGCCTGTGTACAGAAGTGAAACCAGCTTTCCCTCCGCCCGAGCGGGGATGCTCACCAGCTTGTGCTCGAATGCACTCACCCACTCAACTTGCATTTTCCTGCCTGTTGAATGCAAAACAATTGTCTCCAAATGCCAATTACAAGATATTCAGAACTGTTGTTTTCCTACCCTCGGTAAAGACGCCTCCATGAGACACACACACAGAGGGGTGAGCTCTTGAGTTGAAAGAGGCCCTGGGGCTGGAAGGAAACCCTTCGCGAATGTCCACAAGGTTCGGTTGCCAAGGGAACCCCGGCTTTGTCCAGGGAGGCTGAGAATGGCTGCCTCTCCCAGGGTCTGGCTCCGGGAGAGCCCAAATGGCCAGGCAAGGTCAAGAGGGGAAGCAGAGGGGAAGAGCCGCACATGCTTGCTGACAAAGACATCACTTCCAAAGAATGAAAGAAATGGTGAAAATCATGTCTTCAGAGGCACCAGTGGCAAGGGAATGCATTTACTGATGGTGCTGTGATCAGACTGGAGTTGGCCTTTGCACCCTGAAAGGGATGGGATTGAAACATAGACCTGAACTGAGGAGACAGGGTGGGAAGGGCAGAGAGACAGGAAGAGGGAGAGAGGAGAAGGCAGAAAGAGGCATGTTTCTGGCTCTAGCTGTGGATACTGAATATTATCCAGCTAAACAATCATTTATTTAAATGCTTAGTTGGAGATTTGGGTTGGGTTAGTTCAGGTACTGGATTGGTTGGAAGAGCTGTTTTCTACAAAATAAAGGCCTCATTTTGATAGTCAAGGCAGTCTTGTGTGGCCTGCATTTTAAGGACTAGGGTTGGCTTCCTTTTCCAGGATAAAATCTTCTAGGAAATGTACCATAGGAGACACATCATGAGAAAGTTTATTTTGAAACCTATTTGTGAAGAGCTGGTGCGGTTAAACAGTAGATAACAGAGTCTGGTTGGATCCCAATTCCTGGCCAGGTGTCTGCCACAGTGTATGTGCACAATAAAATGTGTGCTGACGGAATTGCTATGGAAGGAGATCTTGGTGTGGTGTGTCTCACAAGGTGTGAGGATGGGGACTTGACAGCAGGAGCAGTCGAGGCGCAAAGGCCACGGCTTCTCTACTAAGCCATAGCTGAATGGTAGGGGAGAAGGCCAAGTGAGCTCAGAGCCATTTCCCTTGACCATGATGTCTTTTCCTAATGGAAAGTTTAAGGGAACTCTCTCCCATATGATGTTGCTGTACGGTAGGAAGAAAAATAAATCAAGACAAACAATAACTGATTCTTCAGCATATGATCTGGAGTACACATGGGTAAAGATATTCACACTCAGTTCCACTGATATATCAAGGAAAATGATTTCTCTCTCTCTCCCTCTCTCCCCTATCCTTCCCTGCAAGACAGTGAGTAACTTATATTATTTATTTTGTAAGGCTCAGCTCTGACATCAGTTGCTCCAGCAAGTTTCCATCACTATTTACAAGCTCAGCTTTTGTAGCATTTTTTTTTTTTTTTTGTTTTTGTTTTTGTTTTTCTCCGGTACCAGGAACCGAACTCACGATCTTGCGCTTGCCAGGCAGGCGCTTTTGCCGCTGAGCTAAATCCCCAGTCCTTTTGTAGCATTTTTTAACACTTTTTCTCCCAACACTTATCTCACTGATTTAGTCATTGTACATATATATGTAATCATACAGATGGCCCTTGTATTAGTTCATTTTCCATCATCATAGCAAAATACTCTGAGGCTGGATAACTTATGAAGAAAAGAGGTCTCTAGCTCATGGTTTCAGAGGCTGAAGGGTATGGCACTGGCTTCTGCTCAGCTCTGGTGAAGACCTCATGGCAGGGCCATCATTAGAGGACCCTGTTTGAGAGGGAGAGATCACACCATGATGAAGCCAGAGAACCTCAGGGGTCCGGGGTCAGAACTGCTCATGACAATTAGCTGTCAATAGAGTCGTGAACTCAGGGGGAAGTGCAGTAGTTCTTCCTGAGGGCAGCACCCACAATGACCTAATTACCTTATATGGTGCTAAGCTCCACCCCTTAAAGGCTCCACCACCTTCCAGCATGGGCATACTGAGAACCAAGGGTCCAGTATACAATCAAACCAGAGCAGCCTTTTACCAGAATCTAATCTCTTTGATGGGAAGTACCATGCTTCATTCCTTTATGATCACTCTAATACCCCAACACTGGATACATGGCAGGTGGATGATACATATGCTCAAGAACTGATTGGCAGTGGGTCAGTTTGTGAGCATTTAGTTGAGTGTCTATTACATTAAATTCAAGGGAGGATTCAAGAGAAGTGGAATGTATAGCATGTGCCTCCTCCAAAAAGTTTGAGATCTAGGTAAGATCTAGGTAAGATGAAGGGCTTGGTCTTTCATATTACTTGTGCATATTGCAATAAGTACATTTGTGAGGAACAGAAGGAATGTGTTTATTTAATGGATGGAAACCAGCTCTCCCAGCGGCATTGTCTGTCAGAATGTGGTTGTGAAGTTCTAAAAGCCTGGAGCCGCATACATGCTCAGTTTGGTTTGCCAAGTATGTGCTTATTTCTTCCTGTCAATACCTTGGGCTTTTTTAGCCTTTCTCTTCTAAAGAGGCTCTGGTTAAGAACACATTACCTAGTCATAGAAGGTCTGGAAATAGCTCCATCCCAGCACTTTCCGTACTCTGTGATATGGTTTCTGTCTCATAAAAAAAACTAAAAAACAAAAACCAAAACAACAAAAGACTAATCTAGATCCAACAAACACCAGAATCTAGACCCAGAAAATACCAGTATCAAAATGCACCAGTTACAACTGGCACATAAGCACAAAAATCACAGTATTTCAGGCACTGTCATCATTTGAGGGTATTGGATTTCTATTACCCTGTTATTTACTCTGTAGAAATCGTGACACAAGTATACTTTACATGGTCAATAGTGTAACTAGGGGAAAATCTGAACCAGAAGTCATCAAGTTGGGGATGATTCCAACCAAAAAGAATAGAGACCTGTCCTCACTGCAACTTTACCGTGAATCCAGCAGTTGGAGAGCTCTAGGTACCAAAAAGAGTCAGAGAGGACTGATGCTTCAAGGTCACTTGAAGTTCACGTATAAAGACTAAGCCTAGGAAAAGTGGTTGCATGCTGAATAAACAAGGATAAACCTAGATTTTAAGTCTGGAAACACCTAGCCACACCTTTCTGAGTGCTCTCCTGACCTTATGTCCTCCTCTCCCCCCAGGAATGATCCAGGTTCATCATTTCACTGGGCCATGTCACTTCTCATATCCAAATTCTTCCATGGCTCTCCATTGGCTTCAGAGCAAGACCAATCTCTCAAGCTTTCTATGATCTGCCCTCTGATTTCTCTTCAACTCTATTCACTTCTGTGGTACATCACACCCTTTCCAAAATGGAGCCATCCCTTATATATGGGCAATGTTTCTACCAATTGCATTTCACTCTCTCCTTTCTCTTGCATTTTCCTGTTCCAAAATGTGGCTCAAATGACCACAGTGCCAGCAGTATCTCCCTGAATCAGCTGGTGAGATCTCTGTTTGTGCCAAGGAGCTCTAAGAGGGCATCGTGCGGTGAGGGTTGCTGTGGAAAGAGGCTAACCTGGGGTTGTGGCACTCTGTATTGGTAGGAAGGGATGCTATCTAATGTTCAGCATTCATCACAAGGCTTTGAATATTTTATGAAGAGACTGCAATTCAAAGGACACATGAAAGAAGAGGAAAAGAATTGGATTCTGTCTATCCCTTCCTGTCAAGCACATTCATACCTTCTCGGAACATTCACACCTTTTGGGCACTTCTACAGGAAGGAACGCCATTACCGTACATTGGGATCTCCTAGTTGAATGCCACAGAGGCAGCTAAGTGAGGCAAAGGAGAGCAGAAGGCTCTATGTCAGGCAATAGGAAGCTGTGGAGACTGTGGTAAAGCAGGCATAGAAGGTTACGTGTTGGGAGCCGCTGAAGCTGGAAAATAATTACACGTGCAGGATAAAGCCAGCCTAAAAACACAGGAGCTCCTTGCAGTGCATAAACAAACTGTTTTAACTTGTTAACTGATTGCTGGGCAGTGAGGTGGAAATTAACCAACCTCTTCAGGATGTAAATAAATGCCCCTACTGTTACAGCAGTCCTCCTGCTCATCAGGCACGCGGTAACTCCGCCTGACCCAGGCTATTGTCTCTCGTCTTTATTTTCTAAATCATCTTGCCATTTTCTCCCAGGGACCACCGAGAGACCACCGAGTCCCACAGTTATATGTAAAGAGAACAGACAGGAACCCAGATCCAGCTGATTTACTTGTGTATGGGGCTGTAGCCCAGGATTTCCAGAGCATTTTATCCTTTAAAAAACCCCTAGAAATATGTGAAATTTCCCAGTTTAAAAACGTTCCTTCAAAATGTTAACCAACACTGTGTCGGCCAAATACAGTATATCAGCAGGCCTCATTCAGCGTATATGGGCTGTCACTGTGTGACCTTTAACCTATAGAGAATGTACTGGAATGGGTGGACAGGTATCAGCAGGCAGGAACATGTAGCTGTTGCCAATGATTGAGATCACAAAACGTGTGTTAAAACATCCACAGGGTAAGAGTAGAGCCATAAATGATCTCAGTGTGCTGCACCAGCAAAAGAAAAGGCACTATCATGAATGCATGTCAAATAATGGAAAATAAAATGATGCGAGACCTAACTTCTCTTCTGGAGGTATGGCTTTGTTGAGTGGCAACAAGATTGATATGGCCTCCTTTATATTTCTGGGAGCCGGATAGCTTCCAAGGCCCACTTTCCTAATTCTGCTATAGTGAGGGAAAGAGCTTGTGGAGGGCTAGAATGGGGAGGGGATGTGGATGTCCCCATGGACTGCCATGCCAGGTGGCAGATACATGCATGCCTTGACGCTGGTTGCTTTTCTTATTGGCTACATGCATGCTTTCCCCAGGCTTTGGCCAGCAGATACTCCAAGTTTCCCATGTGGGGATGGGCTGGTGGCAGTGGCCTCTTCTAGGGAGGATCTTTATTCACTTGTGATCATTTGTGGAAGCACTTGTTAAGTTGAATGTGATCTAACCATTCACAGTGGCCGCCCTGCTTCTGGCTTTCTCCGCTCAACCCCCAGGAGGAAACCACCTGTAGCTTTCAGAGCCCCCTTCATCATTGCTGAATTCCTTCTTTCTCATGGTTATTTTGCTGTGCCTATCCCTCCAGACTTGTCCTTGAGTCTACTTCAGTTCTTCTGCTCATTTTCAATTTGATTCAAGTCTCACTCTACCAAGTCTACTGGTTCTAAGACACCACCAGATCCTGTTTGCCCAGCCATCATCCTTCTCCAGGTCCTCAGCTTTCCAAACTCTACTGCTATGCATGGCATCCGAGAAAGGTCTTTCTTTCTCTCTCCAGCCTTTTCCCACTTGCCCCAAGCATCATTTCCATCGTGTCATCTCCTTCCTTATTATTTATTATCGCAAGGTAAAATATACAAACATGACCTCAGACGACCTTCGTTACCAGCTGCCTCCATAAAAACCTATCCAGTTACCTTCGGGCAACAGAGAATGAATTTTGGAATCACATAGGCCCAAGTTTATATCCTGGTTCTTCCATTTGCTCCCTGCGTGACCTGAACAAATTCTATGACCTCTGTTGGCTTCAGTTACTGCAACTTAATTGGGACCAATAATACCTACCTTGCACAGTTGTCAGGAGAATTGCATAAGTCAGTGTAGGCTATTTCATTGTGAGTACTCAAAGAATAGTAGTGGCCACTAACATTACTTCCCTCTGCTCCTGCATTACAGGGAGAAAATTAGAGGGTGTTTCCAGCTGTCAGCAACATGACTGAAGTGTCAAAAGAATATTAAGCAAGCTAAATAATTAATGGAAATTAAATTTGTACACTTATGTATTCTGCTATAGTACAAGAGAAAATTAAAAAAAAAATCAAAAGAAAAGATGAAAATCTAATGTGACTAAGCTCCTACATTCTTTCTCCTGGGCATTTTATCCATGTTACACCTATGCTGTCTAGCACAGATATGTGGTTCTGATCAACCTAAGTCCTTGAAAGACCCCCATCAACAACCGGATCATGTCCAGTCTCGAGGATTTCACATGTGATGACAGGGAGTGCAGTCACCTTCCACTTTTATTGTGCCGTTAAATCTGGTGGAGAGGAGATGATCAAGTAATTTGAGGTCAGACAAACTAGGATATGAATCCTGGCCCTACCAAAGTCCCTTCTGTGGGACTGTGAGCAGGCTGTGAAATCTCTGTACACCTCAGTCTCTCACCTGTAAGACTAGGAGATTCACTGTCTGTGTAAAAGACATTAAATTGTTCTCAAGGGCTTCACCTATTTTAACTGTGCAGTAAGTTTCACTTCCCATTCTCCTCCATTTTTTTGTTTTTGTTTTTGTTTTTTTTTCCTGTACTGGGAATCAAACTCACAAACTTGCACTTGCCAGGCAGGCGCTGTGCCGCTGAGGTAAATCCCCAGCCCCTCCTCCCAGTTCTTAAGTGACCTCCAAAGTTCACACCCTCGAGGCATTTCCTGATCAAGGCCTTTGAAAACTAACTGCCTTGTTGCTCTGGGTGTTCTCAGCAAACAGATTCTCAAAATCCAACTTGGATATTCAAAGAAAGGTTTTGATTTAGACAGGCTTGGTTTTGAATTTTGCTTTCAACACAACTCTGTTATCTGGATAAGTCCGTTTCTTTATCTGTGCAGTAGGAGGAATGACATCTCCTCCTCCGTGGGGCCCTTGTGAGGATTCAATGAGAGGATGCAGACAGAGTACTGAGGACAGGACCTAGGAAAGAGAAAAGGCCCCGCAGATGTTAGCTGCTCCTGTGAAGGTGGGAAGAAGCAGGAGTGGTACCTACCAGGTTGGGTCTGGTCCCATGGTGACCACTGATGAACTGAATAACCTTGGCCTATTTACATAGCCTTTCTGTTTCCATATTTGCAAAATGAAGTATATCAAGAGGAAATCTTGTGAAAGATGAATAGGAAAGTTCCTTGAAAGATTTAAAGCACTGGTTTGATATATCTGCTAGCATAAAAGGAAATAAGTCTTTTTTTTTTTTTTTCTCTATTCTTTTTGTGTATGTCTGTTTGTCTGGAAGCTCCTGGAGGACAGGAAAAGATCCTTCCATTTCTCCTGCACTCGTTCTGTGGTTTCTAATTTGTGTTGCCTGAGCAGTACACAGTCAGAGATTGTCTCTCATCATACCCTCCTTCCAGAACGAGGTAAAACAAAAACAGCCATCCCTTATATACAGGCAATGTTTCTACCAATGCAGAGATGCAGCCCAAGGTATAACAGCCTGAGCTGCCCCAAGGAGAGGGGAAAGATTAAGCATCTGTAAGAAATGTTCCCTAGGCAGGGAGGGAAAAATCACCTAACACTCTTGTGGGTTTTAGAAAAAAAAGAGTAAGAGAGGAGAAGGAGAAGAAAGAAAACCCTGAGCTTTAAACAAGTGGCTGGGTTGTTTGTCATCTGTAAAATGAGGCGATGGAAAAGCATGCAAGGGCCACGGTCCCGGGGTTTGCTTCAGGGATTCGTGCCTCAGACATCTGCTCCAGCACTCCTGGGCTGTCCATCTGCACTTGCTTTTTCTTTAACCAAAACAGAGAACTCTCACTGGGCTGAAGTTTCCCACCTGGCTCAGGAGTTTTAGACCTGGCCTAGGTGGTCCCTAAGTAAATATTTTTATCCTCGCTCACTCACCTCCCCCTGAGGAAAAACAAATTCATCTCTTTGCTCAGCTAGAGAAGAAAGCACCCAAACCAAACAACAGGTTATTTGCACCAATGGAACCCTCACTCCAGGAACTCCTGCGAGGACATGTGGTTTAAATCAGAGTGTCTAGGCGACTTGTCCATCTTCTAGACAGATCAGGTTGAAATAGACTTGGAGAGAAAGTTTGGATGCCTGCCAAAGCACTTTAGTGCCTGTGCCGACTGGCACAGGGACCCTCCCCATTACCCAGTAGTTCTAGAAATCCATCTACAGGCAAAGAAATAAAGAAAGAGTCCAACCTAAAAAATCAACTATAGTCCACCCTCGACTTCTCGTATAGACAGGGAGTTCCTCATGATTTTTCCAGAGCTTGTAGCTCAATGCAAATCTTCCTGCTGTAGACAGAATTTCAGGGACACTTGCAATTGATTTGGATTCATTGTTTTCATCAGGTGACACGGCAGGTGTTCCTCCGTTTGTACCAGGCACTGTACGAGACTGTAGGGTCCCAAAGATGAAATATAATCTTTACCTTCTGGGGGTCACAGTTCTTGTGATGAAGGTTAAAAGCCAGATATGTAATTATAAAACTATTAGTTTCCTAAGATTATTGTAGCAAGCTACCACAAATTTGTTGACTTGAAACAAAATGGAAATTCATTCTTTTACAGTTCTGGAAGACAAAGTCCGAAGTCCAGGTGCTGGCAAGCTTAGGGCTCTGTAGCCACTTTAAGGGAGAATCTGTCCCATGCCCCTCTCCCAGCTTCTGGTGGCTCCTGACCATTCTCAGAGTTCCTTGGCATTAGCTGCATGATTCCCATCTCTGCCTTGGATTATCCCTATGCCTCTGTATCAAATTGCCATCTCCCTTTTTTCTTGTAAGGGCATTCAGAGTTGGACTTAGGACCCACACTAAATGCTGGATAACCTCCTCTGGAGATTATTGGCTTTATTGTATCTGCAGAGACCCTGTTTTCAAATAATATTATATTCATTGGTACTGGGGGTCAGTGTTTGGACATCTTTTTTGGGGGAACACTATGTAATCCACTATAAAGACTAAATGTGACAAGTGCTATAAAAATAGAGGCAAGCAGAGGACACTACCAAAACAGCAGAGGACAATCACTGCGGTCTGGGATGGGACTCAGAGAAGGACATTGGAGAAGAAAGGGTCTGGAGGGAGATTGGGAGGACAGGTGGTTCCTGGAAGGGCTGCCTGTGTGAGGGCTTAGAGTTCTGAAAGTGTCCTAAAGGGGAGGACTCCAGTTTTGGCATTTGAATGTTGATGGGCTCATTAGATCTCCTTCCTGCTAATCCCTCCTCTCCACCACCATTTGTGTGGCCCAACCAGAAAGGTTCCCGTGTACTGGCTGTGAATTCTGATATCACAGCCTCTATCCTACCGGTCCCAGAGCCCCCCACATTGGCTTCACAAAATAAACACAGTCCTCCTTGCCTTTACTTCCTTCCTTTCCTCATCATTAAGGTTCTGTGTTGTGTCTTCCCTTGCTGGAGACCCCAGCTTGTTCTGAGACTAAAAAAAATTCATTCATGTTCCTTGATGAGTGTCATCTGCTTCAGCATCCAAAGAGAGATCAGCAAGGAATGGGTCAGAATGGGATGTGTGGAGTGACATGAGGTGGAGAAAGGGGTCCACACTGGAGAAGCAGGCTAACGACAGGTGATGGGACAGTCATACAATAGAGAGCCCACAGGAACATCAACCAGCAGGGATGTGTGGAAGGTAAATGGCCTTTTCCACCTGTACAAACCCAGCATGGAGGAACAGAGGGAAACCTGAAAGAAGAGCCTGCAGGAATGGGGCTAACTAATGTTAGAGTCAGAATTTTCCAGTTTCTTCAGTATATTCTGGAGCTTATTTGAGCTGAGCTGACCGTTAGGCACCAGGTACAGAAGAGTCAGCTCTGTGGAGGATACTGTGAGCCCCTGCTAGCTTATGGAGATTATGTGTTTCCACACACCCTTGTGGGCCAGCAGAACGATTGCTCTCCATGGAGTAGTTTGACCGTGACTAAGAGTGATGTAATTTATCCCTTGCATCCGGTAATAGAATGATCACAAGAGTATCTGTGTGGCTTGGTCTTTGATTCCCATGGCTCTGTCTAAATCTACACCATAACCAAGCCTGAGCAACACTTGCTGGGGTGAAGGGTGGGAAATCTTATTATATACGTGATACGTGCTTGCCGGTGCTTTTGGATAAGGTTATCAGAGCATGCTTTGATGTGAAACAGTTCATGATTTTGTGGAAATTAAGGTCCACACTGAGTGTTCTCCCTGGGCTGAAGTCACAGCACAGGGTTAGAGTTTTGTGTTCAGACAAACTTCAGTGGAGCTTTGCTCAAGGGAAGCTTTTTCCCCAGTTATGCTCTGATGGGTGCTTTCAAATGGTCCTTTTAACTAAACAGCCCACCACTCTGAGAACTCTGTATGGCTGATTCAGAAGGCCACAGCCCATGCATTCTTGTTGCTCTTCCAAACTCATCATTTATGTGTGGCTTTGGAAGGTCTTCAGAAGATTTTGCTGAAGCATTCACACCAGTGCCATCCAAAACTTCACTCTTCTGCTGGACCATTCTTTGTGACAACCATGGCATCCCGGATCATTTTTAGAGTCAAATATTAGGCGTATGACCTCCAAAGATAAAAAGTGCAGAAAAACTAGCCAGCTGCTCCCAAGCTCCAACTCCTTCTCCTCAAAGGCCCTAGGGCATTCCGTATTAGAGGCTTGGAAAGCAAACACACGACTGTCAGCAGGCTGCAGGAATTGTACTGGCATGATTGGCTTGTGGTGGCTCTGTCTACAGACTGGGTTTCTTGTCTGCCTGCCAAGCCCCACTGTCCCTGATAAATGTAACATTCAGAGATGGCTAACGAGAGAGGTGGGTTGTACCATATAAATCAACCCTCTGGGAATGATCAGTGAGGTCTTGATGTAGGAATAAAGCAAATAGAGTGAGATTGAGATTTGGAGAATCCAGGGGCACTTCTAGAAAATCAGGAACGTGTCAGTGCAGGCTCATTATTTGCGTATCTCTCATAGGCAAAGCTGACAGTAGGGGCTGTAGGGATACAAAGACATACATGCTCTCAGCAAACTTTCAGGGTTTGTGGGTAGCTGGCAGGGATCCCACCGGGGAGCATAAAAAACAAAATTTCAATGAAGATTAAGGATCAGATTAAGATTATATTTGTGTTATATTAATACAGGACGGAGATGTTTCATTTGGAAAGAATTAAAAAATATGCAAACTTTTGTTTACTTTAATGTTCATGAAATGTTATACAGTACTTACTAGTTCTCAGTACTCCAACTGGATACCAATTCATCTAATTCTCACCCCAATCCTAGGATGTGTGTACAGCTAGCACACCTTTTGTTTTTCTTTCAGGTGGGGGAATTGAAACGCAGTAAAGCAGTTTGTCGAGGGCCATCTAGCCAGTAAGTGGCAGACTTGTTAGACTTTGAAGACAGGCGAGTACTAGAAATGGCTGGAATGGCAGGCCACATGTGAGGGAGGGAGTGACCTCACGAAGGGCATGTGCCTCCCACTTTTGGATGGTTAGTCTCCTACGCAAGGGACATTGAAAGACTATGCAGTGATTTACTCAGCATCTGGCTTAAGTCTCACCTGTGGAAATGAAAATGAATGGGTGAATTCAAAAAAATCTATAAAGAAAGAGCTGAGAGAAATTAATGACTAAAGGAATGTGAGACAAAAGCGTGTGGAAGTCAAAGACTTCTCTTTCAAGTTGGACCTTCAAAACTCCTCATGCTACTGAGAGAATTACAGAGGCCAACATGAAGTATGGGTTTTAGAAAGATCAGTGATATGTTACACATGTTAAGATGACTGTGGGACTTCTAAATATATGTGTCATCAAGCAATTCCTTCAGTGCAGTTTGAGCTTAGGGAACCAGTCACAATTGGGTTTGCAGAATGAGGCTCCATCAGCACAGAGGTAAATAGTTGCCACTGCTTCAAAGAAAAAAAAACAACAACAGAGCAGACGTTAAGGACTGAACTTCATCTCCATTCAGTTGCCAGAGCAAGTGGATTTACTAATAATGAAACAGAGAAAAGAGGAATATAAAGAGGAAATGTATAGAAGTAAGATAGTATAACCCTGTAGAAACCAAGGGAGGGAGATATTAAAAAGAGTCAGTGAAATAGTCAATGTGTCCTGCTGCAGTGAGGCTGGGGGACATGGGAAGAAATATCTTAGATAGCATTGAGGGACAGAGAAAGAACATGGTAATGTCTGAGCAGCCAGAATAAGTGAGATTGACCCTCTTTCACCTGTCCATGTGTGTTGCCTCCTCTGTTAACATTTCTTGATACCGGATGTGTTTAACGTGTTCATGAAGAGGCTATAATTTGTATGTTTCACTGCCGGGCAGCTTGAGCTCCTGGTGATACATGCATGACTGTCCCACCAGGCAGCTTGTACCATTGGTGGTACAAATGGATTTAATCACTCTTGTAGCTCTTTTTTACTAATAAATTTAATAAAAAGCGACACGATGGGACAGTCACTCATGTACCACTAGTGGTTCAAGCCGGTGGGTACATGTTAAACCTTTCTCTTCCTGTAACCTGAACATACTAAGGAGAGGAAAATGATGTGGACTTAGAGTCAAAGGCTCTGCTGATAAAAACAAACGTGGCAATCAGTGGAGAACACAACCAAAGGCAAAATCGCACCAGGTTCGTATGGTTCAAAATTTCCTCCAACTGTCATTGTTTTTGAGTGCAGTTTATCACTGATATGCTTCCACTTGGCAACTTTTCTGGGTGTCTGGTTGAAATTAGAAACTACTGTGTTTGAGGGTGATCTCTTAATTTATCAACACATTTTATCTCCAAGGTAAAGTTAAGGTGTTATGATTTGTTTTTAGTGAACAAATGTGTGTTCTTGTTTAAAACTTTGAGCCTACAATGTAATCACTTTTCTGGAATTTTGTCAGTGGTTTTAATGTAAATGTTAGTAAAATAAAATAAAGTTTAAAAGTGAGATTTTCATAAAAATTTAAATCTAAGGAATTAGATTTTGATAATTTTGGATATCTTATGACCACTAGCCCTCTAAGAGCTCTCTCATTAATTATTAATGATATCATCTCAAAGATAAATGCAATTGCTAGGAGGATATAGGTTTATATACTGTAAGTAGTCTCAGATAAATCTTTTCAAGGTCTAAAACCTTGATTTCATGGGTACCCAATTATTCTTTTTTAGTCTGGACTGATTTCCCTTCTTTATATTGTTTATCTTGTTCTTTTGAATGTGAAAATGCTATGAAATCTGAAAATGAAATAGAAATTGTGAACCTTTTCTTCTCCTACTCAGCAATGTAAATTCTCATCTCCCTCTGTTTATTTTACTGTAGTTCTGGAGAACAATGCAGTTTCTTAAGTGCCCATCTTTGTAGATGTTATGACAGGGTTTAGTGACATGGTTATTGTACTCAGGATTTAGTTCATTCTGTTTTTCAATGTTCACACTAGTGAGAAAATGTAATGCCACTAGTACTGCCTCTTCTGGTTCAAATTCATTTCTGGAACGGATTCTTTTGAAATCTAAATGCAGAAGGGCCCCTGCATGTTCCCCTAGGTCTCATGAGTTGTCCATTCCTTATGTTCTCAGTGGTATAATTTTTAAGTCACCAATCAAAGTGTCACCTATTGTCATGCATTAAACTTAGAATTTGTCATTAACTTTAAAAGGTTTTTAAATGTGAACTTGCTTCTATCTAGTCTCTGAATTTCTTTGAAAATTATTTTAAAATTAATTAATTAATTGTGCATGTTTGGAGTGCATGTTAAGTGAAGTAAAACAAACATACAAGCTTAAATATTGCATGGCTTCTCATATATAAAGTGTATACAGAGAGCAAAGTGAAAGACAATAGGAAATTGATCATTCTCAGATGGGAAGAGAATCAAGAGATGGAGAGAGAGGACAGTAAAGGGATGAAAAAAAGAATTAATATGTTTTATGCACACGTACCAACTCCCCACAACAAATGTAAATACTCTTTGAATTTCTGAAAGCCATGGGTACATGGCCAGCAATCCTCACTGTATCTTGGAACCTAGTTCTCTTAAAGTTTTTTTTTTTTTTTTTTTTTTTT
>NW_004955451.1:6585218-6598932 GCF_000276665.1 Chinchilla lanigera
TGTTACTGGGAATTGAACTCAGGACCTTGCACTTGCCAGGACCTTGCGCTTGTGCCACTGAGCTATATCCTCAGCCCTCTCTTAAAGTTCCTGTTAGTTCAATATTGTATTGAAGGCCAATGTTAAGCAGAAGGGAAATTCTCATTTTCTTCCTCTACTTTCTAAATGATGAAGATATTCTAAAATGTGATGATAAAATTATTGTAAGATATTTTAATTGTAGACTAGATAGGGTGCATTCATGGTGGTATTGCTATAGACAGGAAATAGTTTTAAAAATAAACTCTAGTAGGAAGATATCCTTGAACACTGTCTGGATAGATAGCCTATGGGACAATGCCACCAAAATACAACTTCTGAGTCTATTTCCCATTGCTGAAATGCAATGGTTCTCATTGTCTCACCCCTGTGGGGCCCACAGGGTCTTGTATGACTCCATCACATACAGGCCTAAGTTCTTTTCCTTTCCTTGATAAGCAACACGCCACCCAGTTTCTTCAGTAGGGATAGAGAAAGATTTACAACAAATAGAAAAGACTAGCCTCAAGACAGTGGCAAGCAAGAAAGACTTCGCATGGTTATTTTGAAAGGCTTTCAAAGAGATCATCAAGGCTGGTCTTAAATGGTCTCTAGAAAGGCATTTGCTTCACGAGAACCTTCTTCAGTGCTACTGACGTGGAAATTGCCCAACCTCCATCCTCTGACGTTTCTAAGGGTTTGTGTCATATAGAGGTATCTGCATACCTAAGGAAATAAATTGAATTCATTCAGTCACAACCCTCCAAAGTCGGTATTTAAAGAAAAGATGCCTCTTTCTCCTGGAAAATTCACTCTCTTTTCAATGCTCTAGCATTTTTACTTAGCCTCCATTATATCTCCAAACATTTCCACCCTGGGGGTGGTGGTAAATATTTCATTCTCACAGATCCCCTTTCTACCAGACTGTGATCTCTTACAGAACAGAGACTGTATCTGCTTCATCTACAACTTTTCATTATCAAACTGCATAGCTGACATTTTTGAGTAAATAGTCTGATTTCTTTTGTGGGCAAAGTTGTGCTGGATCCTAGGCTAGGGTGTCTGGGTTTACCAAAGTGACTTTACTCCTTAGAGCAACAGAATTCTTATCATTGCCAACTTAGCCGAGGTAAGACTCTGGCTCTCAAACATTTTTGCCATTTAGATATGTTTCTCTGGATGGAGCTAATATTCTTCTTTTGCCTTTTCTCCAAAAGTTCATTAATTGTGCAGTTGTAGCTATAGACTTCATCGTGTGAGTAGAGAAATATCTAAGAGATTACATATGTCTTTCCAAACATCTCAAGTTCAAGTATTTGTCTCCTGTATTCTATATGTTTGGTACATAAATGACATTTACTACCACCTAAGCAATACTGGAAACCCCCACCATAAGTCTGCTGCTTTTTGTCTTGTTAGCCTGTGTTACTCTGCATTATAGCATGTTTGGATCCACCACACTGTTTTGGCTCTGTTGATCAGAACTGTCTAGCTAAGGCATTTTTTCTGGTGTCTGTAAAGTGTATCCAGATCTTAGCCAGAAACTTTTGTTCTGATATCATAGGCCACAGTCCAGGAAACTTACATCTTCTCCATTATTCCCCTAACCCCTTTGCTCCCATACTCTTCCTCCTTTGCCTTCCAAACTTATGATCTTCAGCTAAAAGACATGTTGAAAACATCCCTGCACCCAGAGTATCCCTGGGCAATTTCCCACCCAGAACATTGACGTCTCTGAGGATGTCCCACCATTACTCCAATGAGAGCCAATGCACAGTGGGGCTGGGGTCTCATCTGTCACTTGGCCATATGTCCTCTACTGTGGCCTCTTGATTGCTCATACCAAGGTGCCTCTTAATTCACAGTCCAAGCTCTCCTCCACAGATCCTTTCCTCTGATACTGATAACAGGGTTCTCTTATGTGGCATCTTCTGCAAATCTCTTTTATTGTTCTTAGAGGATAGGGTGGTGCTTTTAGATCAAAATATCTCATACTTTCCTCATTGCAAGAAGCTCTATGGAGTTTCCTCTTCTAATTCACATAACTTTTGGGATCTATTTCCATTCACAACTTCTGCGTATATTTCTGTTTTCTTTTTTTGTGTTGTCTTTTTGAGACAAGGTCTTGCTATGCAGTTCAGGCTGGCCTTGAGCTCACTTTGTAGCCCAGGCTGGCCCCTAACTCACAATGATCCTAGCCACCCAAGTGCTGGAATTATAGGCGTGCACCTCCATGCCCGGCTTCTGCATATATTTCAATCTGGTTGTTTCTTCCTTATTTTTCTACTCCCTATTATGTTCACTTATTTTTCTACTCCCTATTATGTTCACTTATTTTTCTACTCCCTATTATGTTCACTTTCCAGAAAATAGAACAAAGTTATCGGCAATTTTTTTAATAGTCACTGAAGCTTAACATAGAGCAAATAGAACTCTGAATCAATATTCTCAGGAAAAAGAGAAAGTTCATTTTGAAGGTTAGAAAGTTTTAAATTCTATTCCTTGTTACCAGGATCAGGAACAAGAATGCCTCCCAGGGCTGGGGAAAACCATTTCTCTTTCTAAACCTTGTTGACTGAGATAAGCTAAATATCTATCTATCTATCTATCTATCTATCTATCTATCTATCTATCTATCCTCAGATATTTGAGGATCTCCAAATAATTTCTCAATCAGTGGTTGAGATATTGGAAAACTCATAACAAACATCCTGATGTTGTAGCACTAACACGGAATCTGGAGCTAGGAATTCTATCTGAATTCTACCATTCTGTACTCTGAGGCTATTTGAAACCTAACCCCTATTTTCTGATCTATCAAATTGGGACAGAAAATAATCCATATTTCTTACGAGTGGATTATGAAGGACACAGGCACACACACACACACATACACACACAAATACACACATATATTGTTTGAACTGAATGTACCACTCAGATACTAAAGTATTGCATTTTTTAAAGCTAGGTTGGCATCTTGGAGCCCTCATGAAGAGAACAAACTAAAACCAACAATCCTAAAGTCTATGATTGTTATAACTGCACTGGGTCTATGAGACAGAAGAACATTCATTCTATTTGAGGTGTTTCTCTTCTATGAAGGCTATCTCTGGTCTCCCAAGTTTTGTTTTGTGGCACAGTGCTCTGCCTCTTCCCCTGACTGATGGACCCTTCAGGAGGAAGAGCACAATCACTCACTCCTACTCACAACTGTATTCGAAGCCCATCAGGACAAAACATCAGAAGACAAAATACGAGAACCAATATCTACACCAGACGTTGTATAATAGTGAATTGAAATGGGGATAAAAGCTTGGCATTTGCTTGCACAAGGGTATTTTATATTAGGGTGTAAAATAACTGGAAGTAGAACTAAATATCCCCTTAGCTCCTGATAGCCATACCATCTTTAATTAATTAAATGCTTTGCTACCTACCATTACTTTGTTATATTGTGAAGTAATAATAATAAAAAGACATATTGCCTCTGCTTTCTGGCCCAGAGCCCTAAAAAATGTAATTTCCTAAGTGAAAAGAGTGTTAGGAGACTCTTCTGTTATATTTGATCTCTAACCCAACTTCCCAACACAGATCTCCTAAATCCCTTGGAATTTCCTGGGTGATAGGACTATCCTTTGTTCCAATGACATGACCCGTGGTGGGATTCTTAGTGGGGGCTGATCACAGAATGACCAAGCCGTGATTATAAGCTTAGAGTTTCAGCCCTCTACCCCAGTCTCTGGAAAAAGGAGAAGAGCTGGAAATGGAGTAATCATGGACCATGGCAATTAAAAAGTCCATAAGAGTCCCTGAGCTATGGGCTTGGGAGAGTTTCCAGGTTGGCAAACACATCTGTGTGCCAGGAATGTGGTACATCCCACCTCCACGGGCATAGAACTCCTGTGTATTGTCCTTCCAGACCTCACCCTATGTATCTTTTTCACCTGGGTGTTCATCTGCATTTCTTACAGTGTCCTATATTAGTCAACTGGCAAATGTGTTTCCCTGAATCCCTTGGGCTGGTCTAACAAATTAAACTCCAAAAGGGGCTGTGAGAACAACTGTGTTACAACGCAGGAGAAGTCTAGGTAACAATCTCCTATTTATGACTGGTTTCTGAACTGGGGGGCACTCTTGTATGACTGAGACCTTTACCTGGGGGATCAGATGCAATTTTCCAGTACATAATGTCAGAATCAAACTGAATCACAGCATATCCATCCCTGGTGAATTGCTTGGTGTGTGGGAGGAAGCTGATGGGGGAAATGCTGGGTTGAGCGGTTTACAAGAGTTGGAAAAACTAACTTTGTATTTTTGTTTGCTTGCTTCGTTTTTGTTTCTCTTCTTACCTCTACTGAGATAGCTCACTCAGAAATGCAGTGACAGTTCCACACTTACAGGGCTGGAGAGCCAAGAGGAAAAGAGCATCGATGTGCACAGCGTCAGGTAAGAATGTGTGACATGGAAAGGTACAGCATGCTACGTAGCCCAGAAATCCTGAATTCTGTGATCCCATAGGAGGGAATGTAGAGCCGTACAAATGCACTTGCACAGGTATACATACCTCAAATGGCATCAGGTCTGAGGACAACAATGAAGGCTGTCTTATTTTCAGTAGACCAGAGCAAAGGAAAACACGTGAGGAGCAGAAAGTGCACTGAGGGTTTTATCACTTTTGTTTGAAGTCATCCATGCTGAAGTTGATTTTAATTTAAATGTGGGGTTAGTTTACTTTGGAGGCCATGGCACACATGCGAGCTAGGACACTCAGCAATTATCTTCCCTCATGTAAAAATCTATGAGCTTGTGCACTTGGAGAAAGGCTATTTGTTATTTTTAACTTGAAATAAATTAACCAGCCAACTCAAGGGTACACAGCTTAATGGTAAGGACAAAAATGAGCTGCTATTTTCTTTGCCTACTTCTCCAAATAGATGTAATGGAGAATTGACTTTCTTGTGCTGAAATCTAGAAAGGCCAGCCTAAATTTTTTTTCAGGTCTCCAACCTTTTATTTTGAGCCAGGGTCCCTCTAAATTGCTAAATTGCCGAGGATGAGCTTGAATTTATGATCTTCCTGCCTCAGCCTCCCAAAGTGCTAGGATTACAGGCATGCAACACATTACCTCGTTTAAATGGTTATTTTCTAGCAGTGTCTCTCATGTAAATAGAATTTGCTTCTCTGCCTTGTCCCTTGTCCTTGCACAAACATAGTTACTTAAAAAGATTAATTCTGGACTAGTATTGTCATGACCTGTTATGATATGAGTTTGTTGCTCCCCCCAAAAAAATTAATGCCTGAAACCTAATTTCTAAGGTAATGGTATTAGGAGGTAGGTCCTTTGAGAGCTGCATGATGGTTATAGAGTCCTCAGAAATGTCATTCATTTCCTTACAAATCCCTTATAGACCGCAGAGAGCTAGCTTGTCTCTTCCACCGTAAGTGAAGTCCACTGTCACAGGTCAGGCTCTAACAAGAGACTATTTTGTAATGAGTGATACACAGTTCAAGTTGGAGATTAAGATTTTTTTTCCAACTGACACAACTTGACTCAAGCTTCAGACTGCTGATTCACGTGTTCAATGCAAATTTCCATGTGGACAGTCCTCGCACCTCTAACGCATTCTAGATGTAGTAACAGCATTTCAAAGCTGCTTTAAAAATCTGCAAATTCTACATTTCTATATACCACAGCTGTCCAGATACAGCTTGTCTTAAGACACATGGAAGAAAATAATCAATAGCATCAGAGATGGCAAGCTGGGAATCACTCCGCTGCTTTAGCTACCCAGAGAGTTGAAACATTCAGTTGCAAAGTGACAACTTCCCTTGCCCTTTATCTGCTTGAGATTGTTTGACAGTTCCCACTGCAGACTTCATGATCCTTTGCTGCTGCCCTATAGGTTTAACCTTTACAGGACAGAGCTGGGTACGTGTTCCCTTCCTTTGTCGCAGACACTCCATTCAATTGGAGATGGATGACTTTTGGCTTTTGTGAAAAGGTAGTCTTTTGAGTGGCTCATGAAATACAAAAACATTTTAGTAGTCTGCCAAACACCTAGATCAGCCAGCGTTACCCTGTTCAGTCCAAGGAGCTTTGACAAGTTGCTATACAGAAAAGCAGTCTTTTGGATGCAAAACTGCCTGGGAGCTCTGCACATCCAGTCCCACCAAGGGCAAAACACCAGCTGCCTGAATACCCTCTTGGGCTGCATCTCCAGGAGTAGAAAGGACTCTTCAGTTTCAGCAAACAGAGCTTTGCCCCAGCTAATCCAAACGCCTTTTGGTTGGCCGATCGAAATATCCTCTGACCCAGTAAGCCTGCACAACTTTTCCCGGCTCACCTCTGCCCAGGGAGAGGTCAATAAAAAACCAGATCCAAATAAATTAGCATTCATCACTGCTGATCTAGTATAAATATTTATAAGGGAAAGATGCAGCAATTTTTGAGTGATACCATGATCTGGACCCCACATAAACAGTTAAAAACAACCATACTTGAGATATTGCACTTCGCATTTTTTTTTCCATTTCACATCACCATAATCACCTAATAAATATTTAAATGGACCCATTTGCTGTAACTATAAAAGAACCGTGTAAACTTGTTGTCATCTAGACACATTAGCCGTGGTGGAGTCAATGAATTTCAACAGTCACTTAATATCACAGCCACGAGCTACCTTAAAACTGCCAGCGACGGCCTGCCAGGAAGCTACTGTAACAGCCCGCTCACCGCCTCCCCAAGCAAGACACGAGCTTCATTATGAATGCGAGCATTGCTTCTCTAATTAGGCCTGGGAGAAGTTTAACAACCATCCTACAGTCTTGCTGCTGACAAATATAAAAATAAAGCCTTGTTCGAATTAGCAATGTGAGTGAGAAGGTCTAGAAGCACCAACTGTCTGAGAGGCCCTGAAACAGTTCTAATCTATAGTGAGGTTATTTTGGTTCATAAACTGCTAGTATGTTACCTGCAGGAGGTCTCCCCTGTAAAATGAATTATAGTAAGCTATATGTGATAATTAACCATGCATTAGCAAATATCTGGAAACAGGGAGGCTCTGTTTTCTCTGTATTTTGACTAATAAAAGCATGAATTTGTTCAACAAATGATCATTTAGGTTGTGGAATTCTAACCGTATTGGAAGCACACAGTGTGTAATACAACATTGTGCTGGTCTAAGGGTTTCCTTACCCAAACACGCTGCTTAATAGGCTGCCTGCATACTATGATGCTATTCACAGACCTAAAAACCACAGCGGTGAGAAGACAAATACAATATACATTTAAAATAATATGAACCTTGTGCTCTTATTTACTTTAAAATCACCCTATATGTGACAATTAAAGAAAAAACCCATGGGTAAATTTCTATTTCAGAAAACAACCTTATATTTCATTCAAATAATTTAAAAACAGCTCCTACCACTTTTCAACAATTAAAAAATATATATAATTTTTAAAAAAGGACTGGTTTTCTAAGAATTTTCTTTAAGAGGTTTTAATACTTTTTTTAAAAAAGAGGTTTTAAACATGGTTTGAAAATGCAAGCTAAATCACAGCCTTGAAAAGACAACATTATTTTTTGAATTATTTAACTCATGAGCCGAAAGAGTATAGAACAAGTCTCACACATAGGGATCGGTGACTCTGAAAGAAATGTTTTGGGTGCTAAAGTCAGGGGGAGCGGAGAGGCTGGGCAGGGGTTGAGGAACCAGAATCCTGGGAGATGCATGACATCTCTAATTGTCAGGGCCTTTATGGAGGTGACCAGCAGTCCAGGTGTTTCCAAAGGTATATGGGGTCACATGGCACAGGTTTTGTGAGCAGTCTGGTAGCAGAAGGGGGTGGCAATAATGCCTTCAATTTACACACCATCCCCTTGTCCTGCAGGACACTGATTGCTTCTTTTCCCCCTCATCTGCTAACCTCACAGCTAACATGCATATTTATATGTTGCATATATAAACACACGCACACATACTTACACAGGTCTAAAAATAACCCAGACAGACCACGAAGGCAGCTTCAGTTTTTATCCCAAATAGGTGACCGATAGTTCTGCTTTAAATAGCCCATCCAAATCCATCAATAAGTTGAGGTTATTTCTTCTAAGCAGTTTCAAGAGTTTATATGTTCATGTCTAAATGCGTTCCATGGGATATTCATAGCTGTTAGCTAAATAGGTGCTGTGGTCAGATATATATGAGAATCCCTGGATTAAGTAAAGTGACATAGGCTTCTTTACTACAGGACTTTTCAGAGCCTTTACTACCACCTTGGGAAATACTGCCCCAATGTAAACATTACCAGCTCTGGTTGGAAAGAGTATCTAGTTTTATAAAAGTTTCACCAATGATATAGAGATCTCCTTGAACACTAAAGAACAGTCAATGGTTACAGGACAGAAATGCTTATGGTCAATGGAGGATCACTGGCCCTAAGTGAGGTCTGGGACTTTCTTAGTTTGGTTAATGGGCAACCCTTTCTAATTATCAAGTCACTCACACACCTTAGGGTCTGCAGGAAAATCACAAGCAAACATGTTTGGTCATCTCCCTGAAAAATCCTTCTTTTCTATTCTATGCTATATCACAGCACGGTTACTTTTCATCTCTGAGCACCTACCAGGAGGGGATGGGGGCCATCAGCTGCCAGGAGGGGGGTGAAAACACACCCTCATCCCACAAGTTCTTTCCAATTCCTTTTAAGCAAAAAACCCACTTTGAAGCCTCTTAATATACTGGGTGGTTAGAATGTTGACTATAATCAAGGAAAATAGAAATATGCAAGTTGAATGAAGGTCCTGGAGAGAAAAAAAGGGAGAGTGCTGTTGTTGAAAGAAAACCCAGCCTTGGCTGTGTGCTTTCATGGATTGCATGACGGTGGTTTTGATGTAGTAGCCCTGTGATTCTCACTGAAAGAAAACACACAGGATGTTTCAGGCCCCAGCAAACGTCCTCAGAGGTGGTGGTATCAGAATTACCTCCATTTCTTAGTCCCTTGATCCTTCCACTCTCCGTCTCTCCATGCACATGCTTTGCTAGAAAACTAAGAATTTTTGTTTGCGTCTCTGAGTGTGATTGGAATTGTATCAATGGGTGACCTGAAGTTTTCAATGATGGCTTCAAATCATGGTAAAGTGATCATGGGGGTGTGAGACTAAGTGAAAAAAAAAAAAAAAAGAAAACCAATGAACTGATCCTGAATTATATTCTCTTGTCTGCTGGAAAGGGCTGAGGTTTGGAATCGATCCAATAGACCTGGGTTCAAATCCTGCCTCTGCCACATACTACAGCAATGCAGATAGCCACCCTGAGCCTCCATTTCTTTTACGCACAAAATGATAGTAATAAAAAAAACTTAGGCAAAGTGCTCAGTGCACAGTAGGAGCTGGGTTTCCGCTCATCCTTGCCTAACGCTATCCACTACCGGCATTCCACACTTAAACCCTTGTGATACGAGACAGTCTGCACCTTGCTTCAGTGCCCCTCTTGAGAGGTGGAAAAAGTCCAGCATATGTGCTCACATATTACTCTCTTTGAGTTTTCCTGACAGATGTGCCAAGATATTGTGCAAAGCAATCACTTCTGTGTTTATCCCTCTTAACCTCAAGAACCTCCCTACAGTTCGAAGATTGTAATTTTATATAAATTTTTTTTTAAATACCTGGTAACAAGAGTGGTTTCTTTCACCCGATTCTCTCTCCTTCAGTCAGGACCAATCTTAAAATTGGTGCCGCATTCTGCGCTACATATTCATCAAAATGGTCTTAGTAATTGGGTTCCGGAGCAAGTGCTAAGAGTGCCCCCTTTCGGTCCTTGGAGGCCTTACAGCTCATCGGGGAGAATGAGGTGCAAAGCCTCCTTTAGGATCCTTAGGAGCAAATTCAGGGTTATTTGTGTCTCTTACTGCTGTGTCCCCTGCTCGGTCTGTATGTGGCTTTTACATTCCTTAATAAAGTAATAGACATGAAAGAATTCTGTGGCTGATGCCAGCAGCCACAGAGAACACCAAGTCTAAAGTCAGCTAAAGGTAAACATATGGAGCCATCCAAGGAATGCAGCAGTAAAAATTGGAACATATGACAGAGCCTCCCCTCCCCCCTTTATTTTTCTGGGATAATTGAATTGGTGGGTGGAGTATCTCTCTGCAGACAGCACGGCTTCATTGTGATCTGCTGTCATCTAGCAGGGGGGGCCAGTCAAAGAATCTTTCAAGGACTACTTAGTGTCCCTGCCCCCAACTCTTCAACTACCAAAAATCTTTCAAATCAAATCCAAAGACAATTATTTATTTTCCAGACTTAATTTAATAGCAAAAACACCCCTGGAGGACTGAATGTGGTATTTGACTTTTAGTTGGGCCACTCTGGGCATCACCAGCAACTTTATTCTCCAAAGTGTGACTTTGCAGTGAGCTCGTGGGCCCTCAGAGCTGTCCAGGGGCGCTGGCTGGCATCCCGACTCCCCACGCAACAGCAGCCCTAAGCCAGGCCAGAGACAGCACATAAATAATGCTCCTCAGTGCAAATGTGACTCTGTGTTTCTTCTCTGTGGCTCGGACTCTTCATTCTCGTGGAGGGAAAACATGACCCCAGTCTGTCCCAGACCACCTCTTGAGCCTTGTCTGACACTACCAAGGCCCCACCACCAGCCTGCTCTGCCCTGTCTGTGGAGTCAGTTGGTGCCTGTCCTCTTGTTCTGCCTGGTTCATGCCATGATCTCTGTCTGGACAGCTCTATCACTCCCTATAGCACTAAACTTAGAAACACACCCTATGGTTTCAACTCCTGCCTTCGTTACTGACTACCTGTATGTTCTGGAGAAAGCAAGCTGGCTCTCTGTGCCTTCCTTGGTACCTCCTTGTCTGTCAGCTGGAAACCTTCCACAGGACCACTTACTCTACAAGGATGAAGTGAGCACATGGCTTGGGCAGAATGTGGCATGTAGCACGCAGCCAATAATTTTAGTTATCACTGTAGTTATCACAATTCTGCCATGGAAATTCTACTCCCTCTCCTAGAGACAGATCGACCTCATCTCCTCCATGAGATTTCTGGAGAGTCTCCTTTTCCCTCCTGGCCTCTTTCACATCTAGCTGTCCTGCCATCTCCTTGGTCTCTGTTCCCTTACTACGCCATGTATTAGTCTGACTTGAAATAATTGAATTCAGTTAGTAGTGATGTATTCAGTTGCTGGCGAAGCACATGGCTGGAGACCCAAAGAGGGAGCAGATAGACGAGCTCTCTCTGAATCTGGCCAGTGGTGAGACCAACGGCAACTGTACTGCCCGGTTGAAAATAAGCATTTTGAGACATATGCAAAGAAGATGCGTTGAGTGGAGGGTGAAAAGGAAGGAGAGGTCAAAATTGGTCAGGCAGATCAGGAAAGACTTCCTGGTAAACACTATATTCGCACTGAATCTTTCAAGCTTTGAGAATTTAAAGATGAGGATCAAGGAAAGAAAGAGTAAAGAAGAGAAATGGCCCCATCTGACAAGGGACTGGTTATTTGCATCTATCCGCTAAACTAGAATGTTAATCCCTGGAAACCAGAGGTCATTTCAGCAGCTGTCTCTTTGCCATGAGGATGTCCCATTGAGCCCAGGAAAGGGCAACCAAGAGCAATAGTGGGTAAAAACCTGGGAGACTGGTACCATGGGGAAGAAAGAGTTGGACTGTTAAGGGCAAACTGTTCACCCCAAGGGAGGGCCAAATACTCTTGAACAGTGTAGGTGGTATTGTAATCCACCAGCTCAATCCAAAGGTCAAATGGAGTTCATTTGTGTAATGGCTCTTCCACCAAAAGCAAAGGGAGTTTTTCTAAGCCTCTGATTGGGACAATAGAGAATGGGCTTAGCTTTGGATCAGGACTCCAGGGTCCCGGGTCCTGGACAAGAAAGTGTAGGGTAGATTTGAAGCATGACTTCAATCCCAGACTGGTACTTACCAGTCCCAGAGACGTAGGCAGGTAGCAGGCTGAGTAAACCAGTTCCTCATGAGCCAGGATGCTTGAGAGACTGTCGTATCCAGTGCCAGCAGCCGTACTTGTAGGCTGGCATGCTGAGTCTCACGGCAACTGCAGCTTGAATGTGCACTCGTGCTTCTACGGGGGCTTATCATAAAGGTGGCGTGGATTTCGCAAGCATCAGACCTTGACCGACCCATTAATACTGCAACTGAGAAAATCACTTAGCACCCTCAGGCTCAGCACTTTTGTCTGCCAAGGGTGGAAATTAATACACGCTATGTTAGCATCAAAAGAGACAATTATATGAAGGGTCTAAAGCATAGTTCTCAGACCACTAACACAACTGTGAACCTGTTAAGAATGCAGAGTTGCAAGCCTCACCCCAGATTTACTGAATCAGAGTCTGAATTTTAACTAGATGTTCTCCAGATCATTCATGTGCATCTTCAGGTGTGTTAAAGACACAATCAGAGAAGCATATGACCAAAGTATGTGAGCAGACTTGGTGCACATGCTAGTGCTTTCATACTGTGGACCCTGGTCTGCTGACCAGCGGGTGTGACCAATAGCCAGTCTAGGTTCACAGCAGAAAAGATGTTTCAGGGTGTCTTCCTGATGCAGAGTTTTGATGGGACTCACTCTGCCAGGGCATGCCTCCTATGAATTTTTTAGACAGACAGTGACTTGCGTACATGTATGTGTGTGTGCACATGCTCACTCACCCATACAATCCACACTGGACTTTCAGGAAAAGCCAAGCTTGAATATGGTAATCAGTAAGCAGCAAGATCTCTCCCTTTGTACATAATTGGCCCTACCTTCTTGATTCATTCCTTCAATATCCAATGTAGCATACCTTGTGATTTCACACTTGTAATTTCTTTTCACTCTGTGGATTGGTAGCTACTGAACATGGTTGTCCAATTAAAATTTGGTCTTTTATTGTATCGGCCCAATCTGTTGAGATGCTCAGGGAAGGAGCTGTGCTGTGCTCCCAGAACTTACTGACGGGAGATACGGCCACTTGAGTCCACAGTGTGGAAGCAAAGGTGTAAAAACATGACCTGCGTAATGCAGTTAGTGGATCTGGTGCTGGCAAAATGCCTTCAGTTGCATATTCAATCATGTGCTGTGTCATCTTGAGCATGTCAACTATCCCACCCAAGTCTCAGTTTCCCTACTATAAAGTGGGGAAAGTCATGGTTCAGGACTTAATGATATTTTCCAAGTGAAATGCTTAGTATAATTCCTGGCACATAATAAGTACTCAATAAATGTTTGCTATTAATATTAGGCTCACCTTATACAAAGAGGTTACTTTCTGCCCTCTTTTCCCATTTAATAAGTAAACAGACAGCTCAGACTTGGAATAGAGTTCTGGAGAGCTCCACCCAAAGGGAACCAAGTGGTGCCTCATAATCCCTGAAAAAATAACAGGTACCCTCCAAACTACACACCCCAAGGAGCCAAGACCAATGCTCTAGTGCCCATTAGTCCCCATCTGGACTTTCTATAGGAAACGGACCACTTTTTTCAGTGACTATAATTTATGGATTATTAGACTATTTGATTTTCTTTCTCTTTCTTTCTGATGGCCAGAGGACCTCGTTAGCACCTCCATTAGCATCTGCTCAGGAAAGGAAGAAGTGGCGGGAAGTTCCAATAGCCCCAAGCAGGAGAAAAGAGTAGAAGATAAATTAAGTTTCTAAATTTTGGG
>NW_004955451.1:6599032-6739409 GCF_000276665.1 Chinchilla lanigera
TTTTTTTTTTTTTTGCTGGAGCCCTGAACTTGAGATGTGGACAGGGATGAACTAAAGTGATCTATTCACAACCACTTGTTTACTAAAACACTTGTGTGCGACTGTCCTTCTAGTCAAGGTAGGGGGTAGAAGGACCAAATTACATGTGGGGGCAATGACAAACATACACAGAACAACAAATTCGTGATACAGAAGTAAAGCAGCAGTACCAAATCACATCACAGTCATAATTATTCCCTGCTCTCAGCTTCCTCATCTATAAAATGAAGAAATTAGATGTAATAGAGTTTTAGACTTTCAAGGTTGAAAGGGACTGTAGCGCTCTGCCATACCGGCATTAGTTTTTATTATCTCCAACGGCTAAAAACTATTTGTTAAATTATATCTTACTAGAAATTTATATCCCTGTAACTTTGCTGTGCTGATATGATTGCTGAAACCTTTGTAAATCTCAGAATGCCAATACTAAGGATAGCCAATTTCTAGCAGTAGATTCCTTCTTTGCCAACTTGCAGCAAGGTAATCTATTAGGTGGCCAGGCCTGATCTTCAGCTATCAAGTACCAGGAAGGCTATGTTAGTTGGTAAAGTTTCTTTGGCCCAGTGGCAGAAAACCACTGTCCAGTCTACCTCCCGCAACCCTCAGTACTGCCCTCAAATCACAGCACCTTCCAAGAAAGTACACAAAGGGCCAAGTGCTTAATTTCTTATACAGAAGAGGGGCTGCTGCCACTGTCCCTCCGGAAGGACAATGACTTGCTCAGTACTGTGCCAATTGCGAATATACTTTTGTATAACTTCTAGATGGTTTTTGACTTTCTGAGTCATGTAGAATAAGTCTGAGTGTCTTCCTACAAGTATTTGGAGACAATTGCCCAACACTTAATATCCTCACTCTCCAATTTACTGGTTTACTGATCACTTCTCCCAATCCCTGCATCTTCTCCTCTCTCTGTCTCTGTCTCCCTCTCTCTCTCTCTTTCTCTCTCTCTTCCTCTCTGTCTCTCTCTCACACACACACGCACCACTCCTCTGAATGTGTTCCATTTGATGGAGGCCAAATTGCACAGAATAGAACAACCATCCCTTCTGATGATACTTTTACTTCTAGCAATACAGCTGCAGATACTGATTTCAATCATATTATCTCTAAGAGGCTCATCAGATGCTCAATTCTGAGAATGAAAGACAGGCAAACACAAGCATCACTCGAGTCGCGTCCACACACAAGGCTAACTGAGCACACTTAGCTTATGGGAGTGGAGATCATTAACATCTTGGGCACTGATTCTCTGGAGGATGCTCAACTAGAGAGAACTTTGATGGAGAGCTGAGGAAGAAGATTATCAGTGAGTGGAGATATATGAGTAAAGAGGAGAAAGAAGCAACTTTAGGGTGACTTTGGTCAATAAGGAGTAGAGTGTGCCATTTCAAGTGAGAAAGAAAGCGTGGAGAGATTGAAAAGGCACGGGGCGAGGCTGGGACTTGTGGATACTATTTTCCAAATGATGTGGAGTCAAGACTTTTTTATTAGCTGTGTAGTGATATGATTAAAGTACAGTTCTGAGAAGATTAATAGCTAAGGTATGAGTTGAAATGTCAGGAAAAAATAGACAAGTTCAGAAGCCATTAAGAAGCTGGAACAGGGCTGACTAAATGGATGCTAACAGCGTGTGTCAGGGGGCAGGGACCATAGGAATCAAGATGTTGGTGTCATTTTGAATGTACTGGAAAGGAAGAAAAAAATGGCCAAATGACAGAGAGAGACCATTCAGGAAAGGGAGCTTGTGATGACAAGGTAATCCACAAAACTTCTAAATTCAAAGTAATCTGCAGTCATCATTTGAGATTGCAATAAGACAGCTGAAGTTGTGAAGTATGTAGCACATTCTAGGATGCTCTCTATCAGGATAAATTGCTCATCGCATCAGTTGGCTTTCTTATTTTTTCTTTTCTATTTTGATATTTTCATTCTGTTCCCAGTTTGCCTGACAGGCCTGTAGTAACCAGGTAATAAGAGAGGTAGGAGAATCTTAAGGGTTGGATTCAACTAGAAATGACATGTTCCAAGACTGCCAAAGGACCACCAGACTCTTAAAGGAATTAAGATCAGCAGCAGGAATAAAATGTTTGTCAGACCTGGTGGGTGACACAAAAATGAGCGTGGAAGAAGAGTGGAAAGTTTGGCTTAAGAAAGGGAGGGATAGAGGGTAGAAGAGATGGATCTGAACAGTGTATGCCCAGGGCTGTGAATAGCAAAATCCCCTTTATGGGATGATACTGATTACGATGACAACAGTAGGTGTTCAAAAATGTGGCAAAGCAATGTGATAAAAAAGACCAAACTATGTTGAAGGAATGAAGACCCGTTGATGACGGATGAATGAGACATCCCCTGAGCATTACTCTTAGGGACCAAAAAACCTAGATAGCTATTTGAAAATTAGATTAATGGGTGCAACATCCTGCTAGCAGTGAAAATATAAGAGAGAGTTGACTAAAACAAATCACACAGCCATGTGGTGTGAGATAGTAAATTCTCCATGTACTGGGAGCTGGCTATGTACTGTACCAGGTGTGATGAGAATGTGTGTCAAATACTATTGCTCATTTCTGCAGGAGTCCTGAATGATCGGATGAGGAAACCAAAGTTTAAAGCAATTAAATAACCTGGTCTGTACCCGACGGATCCAGGGCATAGCTAATGTTTTTCTCCTATTCCATATTTAGTAAAACTTTCAACACTTGCTCAGCCTATACACCAAGAGTACAGGCAAAATTATAAAGGTATGGTTGAATTCTGGGTGTAAGTTATTACACTCATAGTTTGCTGAATTCTTGCCAATAGAACTAAAATTCATTTTAGCTTTTTCTATCAAAGACAGAGCTAACTATGTCCTATCCTTGCTGATTCATGCTCCTGCTTATCATTTTCTATCAAGCGTATAAAATGGGATGTGACCTTCTCTGCCCCCGTCCCATCCTTCTCTCCTGGCTTGCTGTACTCTCCCATACTCTACCCCGGCTGTCCACTGCCAAGTCCTTCAGCCCAAAGCACCTTCACCCTTTCCGACCTCTGAGTGGCATTTAGACCTGTTGACAGCTCCCTTCCAGGAAATGTGCTCTTGGCTTCGGAAGCATCGCAGCCTCTTGGTTCCCTCTGACTTGGATGCTCTTTCTTACCCCATTTTACTTCATCATTCCAGTAAGTGTCAAAGTTCCTCAGGATCTTAGCCCTAGAATGCCAGCTCTTGTGATTGTTTTCTTTTACTCTTCTCCTAGGAAACCGTGCCCATGACTTCACTACTATCTGAGTCCCCAGTGTATAGATTGAATCACATCTCTGTTCTAAGCTCCAGATCTATATATCCAATTGTTTGTTTACCTGGGATGGAGATCCCAGAGGATCAATCCATGCAAAATTGGAATCACTTCGTACCTACTCTTTCTACCTCCCTCAACTTCCATCTTCCCTATATCAGAAAAATAGGCTAATAGTCCTCTAGTTGGAAAAGCTTGAAATTTTTTTGGGATGACTTTCCATATCAAGTTATAAGTTTGTTGAGAACAGAAAGCAAATCTCCTGCTTATAGCGGGGGTGGTGGCACACACCTGTAATCCCAGCACTTGGGAAGCTGAGGCAGGAGGATCATTGTGAGATCGAGACCAGCCTGGGCTACAAAGTGAGTTCAAGGCCAGCCTGAACTGCATAGTGTGACCCTGTCACAAAAAACAAAACAAAACAAAACAAAACAAAACAAAACAAAAATTTTCTTGCTTATGCAGTGAACTCGATATATACCACATGCTACGCCAGGTAGAAATTGAATGAACAGTCAATATATATGAACTAAATAAACAAATGAATAAATGATGTAATTGATTCATTTCTTATCATTTCTGCTATTTCTCTTCCAGTAAAAACTACTATTATTTCTCAGCTGGCCTACCTGCCTCAGAGGGTTGTCAGGAAGATTAAATGTACGTTAACACAGGTAAAACACTCGAACAGAGCCTAGAGCCCTGTAAGCCTTCGAAAAAAATTGCTAGCAATCATCACCACAAGCAGCAGTAGTTGTCTTACAAATACTGGCAAGAAGCATAATCAAATGCATTGTCACAGATTCTAAGGCATAAATATACCTGTTTAATTTTAAGATAGAGATTTTTATGCAAATCAGATATAACAAAAACATATTCAAACATTGAATGACTATGTGGAACAGTTGAAACTCGTATACATTGCTGGTGGCTGCCTTTGAAAGCAGTTTGGAAAATCAGTTCCTCGAGGGATTACATTAGATTTATCACTGGATCCAACATTTCCTCCCTTAGGTATGTATTCAGGAGAAATGAAAATATATGGCTATAAAAATTTGTTCATGATCATCATTGTAGGAGAATGCATAGTAGCAGATCTACATAGTAGCCCCAAAGTAGATCCTGGGTTTGCTTCTGCGGCTTGGGCAGCTGTATGATCTCAGATAAAGTTATTCCTTGCTGGGTCTTGGCTTCTCTTCTACACAATGAAGTTTTTGTACTGTGTGGCCTCTAAGATCTCTTTGTCTATGATACTAGTTTGCAATTAGGAAATAGTCATTTCTCTCTGGTTAACCGGACTCTACACAGGATCCGTGAGCTTCCCACCTGCAACTCTTTCCATTTGACCTGCTCTTATGCTATAGGTTCACTATGGTTCCAGGTATTCCCTGTGCAGAGAGTCTCTCTCTCTCTCCCTGTGGATATGTGGCTGTCTCTTTGATTTATGATAAAAACAGTGTAATACTACTGCCGGTACTGTTATTATGCCTAACATTCATGGAGGCCAGCATTTATAGTTCACACACTGTGTCTGAAGATCAGATGTGTACTGTCTCATTATAACAGTTCTATCAAAGGGGCTGGGGATTGAGCTCAGTGACACAGCACCTGCCTGGCAAGCACAAGGTCGTGAGTTCGATTCCCATACCAGAAAAAAACCAGAAAACCAAACTAAACAAAAAAACAGTCCTATCAAGAGGGCAACACTACCAGTCCCATTTTACAGATGAGAATATTGAGACGCACAGCAGTCATATGACTTTTCCACAGTTCCACAGTACATGTCTGGACATGTGGTCAGAGGTTGTAGAGTCTGGATCCATGGGCTTTTACCCTTCCTTTCTCCCTCCCTCCCTCTTTCTTTCTCTCCCTCCCTTCTTCCTTCCTTCTTTCACTTTCTACTTCCCCCTTCCCTGTCCCTCTCCCTCTCCCTCTCTGTCTGTTTCTTTCTTGAGAGTCTCACAATGTAATCCAGGGGAAAACTGGCCTCAAGTTTATGGTCCATTGGTCTCAGCTTCCTGGGTGCTGGGATTACAAGTGTGTGCCACCGCATCTGGCTCCAAGGCCTTCTTTTCTGCACAAAGTGTGACAAGCTTAACAGAGCCCTTTCCATGTTTTCATCTTGCTCTCTTTTAGCACAATAAACAACGACTCAGTAATGGAGATGATCTGGGGCTCCTTTATCTAGTGTATGCAGGTCTGAGTTTAAATGACCTCATTTTATTTTATTCTATACATTCAGTATGGTTCTAAATTACTATAATGAAAAATTGAAGGTTCATTATGTGAAGTGCCTAAAGATAAGGCTGGGTCCAATTTATTCTGAAGCAGGGAAATGCAGCTGATATCAGGCATGGAATGCAATTTTCTATCTACTAGGTTGGCAGAAATGAAGCGGTGGGTCATATTCACTGGTCATGAAGGCACCACCGCACACATTAGCCAAACAACAGAAACCAGCAGGCTCTTCTTAGGGACAGTGCGATCATTTTTTGACAATGTCAAAGCTTAAATTGCACATATACTTAACTCAGTTGATTCCTCTTTGGGGAAGCAGCATTTATATTTATAGATGAGAATACTGAGATGCAGGCAGTCTCTACAGAAGCACTATATCCTATAGAAGTTTTATAGAAACACACTCAGTATATATATATATATACAAATCTCCACATATATGTGCATACATGCATAAATATCTGATACATATTTGTGATGGTGAAGAAATGGGAACCATCCAAACCCTAGCAATAGGAGAAAAGTGAAATAAATGATGGTAATCTATAGAATGAAAGACTGTGCAGTAAATTAAAGGAATTAACTGCATCTGTATCTGTTGGCATAGAAAAATCTCCAAGATATTTTCTTATGTAGAAAAAACATCTTATTGCAAACAAAATATATATTGTGATTGTATTTATAAGTTTAGAATAATCCAATACCACTATGTGAATATATTATAGATAGATAGATAGATAGATAGATAGATAGATAGATAGATAGATAGATACACACACACTCTGTCTGTATTACTCTACTTTTTCAAACATACTATGGAAGAGATAAACACCTGTGATTCCCCATCATTTACGAAAAGGAAAGGCAACAGGTTAGACTTGGGTGGATGAGTTAAAAAGAAAATTTCCACTTTATATATATATTTATTCTATCTGGACATTTCATAATCAACTGTAACTTTAATAATTAACAAATAAAAATGTCAGAAAAAAAGACCAGAGGCTACAGGGAATTGATTTCAGTGGCATTAGTGACTCAGAAGCAGTAAATCAGACTAAAGCAGCAACCACAGCTAAACTTGTCTTCCCCATGCTGGAGGGAGGCCATCTTTTAGCAAGCTATTCCCCCAGGAATGACCTTACCATGTGTTCTAGCCTGGGAACAAGCGCTAGCATTATACAATGCATAACTCTCCTTCATTAGGTAAAAATGACCTCTTAATAAAAGATGCTGTCCTACATTGCACAAGTATTGCCCTAAATTCTGAATAATTTATACATCACCGTAGCCATTTTTTGTGGATAAAACCTTGTATGAATGAATTTTCTTTTTTGGGCAAAAATGATTTCATCTGTAGTTAGCTGCTTCAAAAAGTTTTGCTATAAACTTAAATAAAAAATATATATATAGCCCAGCCACACTCCCTTGACTCACACCATATATTTCTCCCTCTAAGCAAACACCATCTTTATCTTTGCCTCAGGGGCTTTACTGCTCAAGTAGCAGCCATTCTGTCCATAATTTCTGTTCAAGTACTCTTTAGATTTAATGGAATGAACTCAATGAGTTATGCCGCTAGAGATTTGCTATCTTTGTTTTAGATGTACTTTATAATGATGTTAGCTGTACTTAATAACTTCAGCATTAATTATCAGATTCTTGTTTTCTTTTGTCCAACACCATGGATTTTCATTTGCACCTATTAAAAAAAAAAAACAGCTACAGGAAGAGTCAGGAAAATTAGCACTATAAAACATGTCAGTAAAGATGACATCTCTGTTTTGTTTGCTTGTCTGTTTTATTTTTACTCTGGCATGTGTTTGTATCGAGGGCTTTGTTCTTAGTAATCCAAATTTTCTATAACAAACCTTTCTTGCCAATTATGAGTTTTGCCTGGAATGTTTGCTTGTATTGCTTTTAGGTATGTCGTGCACGGCCTTAGAGAAAAGCAATAAATATGGTCCTGTTTCAAGGAGAGAAAAACACACAGGCTCACCAGCAGAGGCAGAGGGGCTGTGAGCAGCTACTCAGGGGAGTTTAAGCAGGACTGCTGGATGTTCACCTGGGAGAGAAGGGGGTCAGTTAACCGGGGAGAAAGCAGTTTTATCCCTTGCTGGTGAGAGAGAGAGAGAGAGAGAGAGAGAGAGATAGAGAGAGAGAGAGACGGGTAGGAATGGTCAATGCACCAGGGACCAGAGATTTAGATTCCCTCCAGTGAAAGGGAAGAAGAAAATGAATTCCCACGCAAGTTTGAAAGGCCAGGCTGCTAAGGAGCAGAGGAGTGGGCCAGATGAACTAGACCAAGAGCTGAGCCCACACCCTGAGAAAGAAGAGCAGACTCACCCCCAGCAGCGCAGGATGGCCAGTCAGTGCCGCGAGGCCTCCAGGCTCTTCCCCAAGGCTCCAGCTGGAGGCTGCCCAGCCAGCTCTGTTTAGAGTCCCCTCACCATGGTTCCCAACCAGGAACTTGGAGCTCTGTGCTTTCTCTGCAAACACGGCTGCTGTGGTGGCAGGCGGGGGTGAGACGAGCGGTCACTGTGTGTGCAGGTGGCGTGCCTTCTGCTGGGAGTGTCCTCGCAGGAGGTGAGGAGCCTGATAGTTAGGTTGAGGATTTTTCCTTACCCCTTCCTGGGGACTGTGATAGCACCAGTACCTTGCTGCATGCAAGGTGGTATAAAGGAAAACATTCAAAACAGATGACTGTATACTCTGACTTTCCCCTTGACCTTCATTTGTTCAAGTTGGCCTTCATTCATTCATTCATTCATTCAACGTGTACTTACTGGGTATCTATTACATGCCAGGCAGTAGGCCTTGGATTATAAAGCTACTCAAAGATAGCAAGTCATGAGTCAATTGGCCCTTCAGTGGGGGAGACAAACATTCTTCCAATAATTTACAAGTAAAGAATTGTGATATGTGATGAAGGAAAGATCTCGGGGAGATCAGCATTTGCTAGTATGGGAGTTTAGAAAGGAACATGTAGGAATGCATAGGATTATTTCCTTCAGTCATCTCAACAACCCCAGATAATTGCTTATTAGGACTTTTGACAAATAATCCCAGTTCTCTCTCTTCCTAGTTTGTGATAGGATTGTACTGTACCTCTACCTCCCTATAGTCAGGTATGACCATGTGGCTGACTTTAGTCCATCTACAAGGAGAGAAAATGAGTATGTTGTGTTTGCACAGAACTCAGGAATGCTTTCCTAGAAAGTGAAAAAAATTAGGAAATTTTAACTAGATGAATGGGAGGGAAGCATTCTAGACAGGAGGAATATTAGCATGTGCAAAGGCCCTGAGTAGAAAGATGGTATGTATAAAATATTTAAGTAAGAAGGCCACCGTTATTAAAACATGAGAGCAAGAGGAAGAGATTTTAAATGGAGATTGGATCACTCAGGCTCTTTTCTTTTGTTTCTTTTTGTTAAGTAACAGGAAACTTCAACTGGCCAAAAGTATTGTTAATAATAATAATTTCTCGCAATCAAGCACTGCAAACTAATCAGCCTCTACTAACCTTTAGATAAAGAAAAGCTGGAACAAATGAGGTGGGAATTCTGAATTCTTGCAAAGGAACTGTCAACATAGCCAGTGAAACCCACAACTCTTCATTCTCCCTAGAGTGGTAGCCCTGCACTCTATTCTAATGTCAACAGTCTCTAAGTAGGGGGCTCCTCTTATTAGCCAGACACTGTTAAACACTTCTTTTGTTTATTTCCTTCGATCATCTCAGATAATTGCTTATTAGCACTGTTGACAAATGATCCCAATTCTCTCTCTTCCTAGTGTATGCTAGGATTGAACTGTACGTCCACCTCCTTGTAGTTAGGTATGACCGTGTGCCTCGCTTTAGTCCATCTACAGGGAGGAAAAATGGGTATGTCATGTTTGCATAGAAATAATTAACTGCTGGTGTTTGAGTTCAGCCTTTCCTACTTGTTTTCAGCTGTTCTGATTATGGAAGGGGGTATCTCAGCGACTCTCAGCCCGGGGTGGTTTTGGCCTGGGACATGTCTGCAGAAAGTTCTGGTTGTTACACCTGCTGAAAGCGTGCTTCTGGCATCTAGTGAGTGGGCAGAGATGCTGCTAACTATCTTACAGTGCACAGGACAGCTTCCATAGCAAAGATGATCTGGCGCAAAATGTTAATAGTGCTTCAGTAGAGAAGCCCTGGTCTATCTACATGGCACGTCCATCAACCCATGTCCCTGAGTAACTCCAAAGTGCAAGTCCCCTCTGCTGACCTGAATTAACCATGACTGAGAAGTCAGCTTCTGTTATACTGAGCTGCTGATAAATGTGACATGCTTGTTACTTCATCATAAGGTCATCTATCCTAATACAATGGTGGATCCATTGGTCATTCCCACTTTATAAATCAAGAATATAAGAGTTGCCATTAAGTTCCCAAGGTAACATGCTAGGCAGAACTGTGACTTTTATACAGATCATCTAGACTGTAAAACCCATGTATTAACCACCCTGTTAAAGGCTAATCATATGTTAATCATTCAGGGTCTTGTTTTCAGTCCTCCAGATCCAATGGCCTTATCCAGGGGCCACTGAACCCTCCAAATGGGAGAAAGTGGCATACAACACCACTCCCATTTTTCTGAGAGTCCTTTGTTGACAGAATTCAGAAAGATGTTGACAAACAGGTTTAACCCATAAAGCAAGATAAAATCTCAATACTGTAATATTTTGCTTGTGTTCCCCATAGTTCCTTGTACACACATAAACTTTTCCCTGATCTGAGTTCTGGTGCCTTAGAGACATGACTTTACCGCCAAGAAAATTGGGGTTGTTAGGCATTATTCATTTTCTAGGACCTCAGAATTTGAGTTCAAATATCAGTTCTGCCTGATGCTAGCTGTGTTATATTGGCTAAGTCACTTAATTCTGTTATGACTTACTTTTTTCATTTGTAAAATTAGATAGAGTAGCAGTGATGCTATTCTCATGGGGATATCAAGGGAAATTTAACAATCTAATCTTTGCAGTGGTTGTCCAGAGTAAGCCTGTCATATGGATTTATTAAAAGATGAGCTTTTGTGAAGGGATGGGGGGAGGCAAAGAGAAGAAAATAAGCCCTCAGTGCCATCTATGACAACTCAGTGCACCACTGGCCATCAGAGTGCTGTGGAAATGCAAGCGCAGTCAGTATACTTGAGGGCTGGTGGGAAGCGAGGCCATGGAAAGCTATTCAAAGCAACTGCTCCTCGGGGAAGGTCTTTGGGAAAGTGTAGAGTTGGGAAAATGTAGAGTTCACATGGACATGAGAATGTGGCTAGGTGTGAGCCTTGCAGAAGAAAGGTAATGTGGGTGTAGTGCAAAGGTGTGTTTGAGTGATGTGGAACAACCACCCAAATTGGAGAGACAAGCTCAGAAGTCTAAGAAGCAATGTTAGTAAGCTCTTTAGGCTTTGGCTAATGAAGGCTTTTAACTGTTGTCTGGTGAACTCCATAATGCAGACCTTTAAAATAGAGAAAACAGACCCAGGCATGAAATATGGGAAGTGGGCAAGGAATATTTGCCCTGACTTCATTCAAATAGCACCTGGCAAGGCCTGACCAGCACACTTCGCTGTTGTGATGACCCCTTCTTGAAATGTAAGGGTTTATTCATTTTGGGAAGATAGTGAATATCAATAGACCTGTTCTGAAACCACAAAGCCAAAGGGCACAATCCCCGGGCTCTACTGATGTCATAAATTCTAGGTCATCCTGAGTCCTCTCTGGGACTCAGTAACTCAGGGCTGGTCACAGCAATCCAGCATCTGGATTGTACAGCTCCAGCACACTAGCACAGTGGCTCCAGCTTCCTGTAGACAGCTGAGCCACTCTCTGCCAAGGCTTCTGAGGTGAGGGGAAACCAATAGCTTCCAAATTGTGTCCAACAATCCAGGTACTTGATTCCTGGCATTAGAGAGATGAGAACATCGCCCCTGAATTTTATTTTAGTTATGTTTTTGGAGAAGAGCCTGAGGCATATACAAAATCAAGGTTTCACATAATGCCCTTGGGGGACAGCCAGAGAGGGAAGTGGATTTTCAATGCTACAAATCGTTCAGTTTGTCTTTCTCCCGTGGATTCCTGGGAAAATGTCTCCTTCAGCCATCCAAGTAGGATAGTAAGAGTCATTGCGATACTAAACCACAAAGAGTATTTATTTCTTATTGTGCACATTTTCATGTGTTCTCCTTTGAATTTCTTTCTACTCTTCTTTCAAGTACAAAGAGAGGAGTTGGTAGGGCTGGACAGACTTCAAAATGAAATTTTTGAGAAGAGTAAATATTATTCCTAAGTGACAAGATGAGGGCACCAAAGTGCAGAAAAGGGAAATATCTGCCAAAGCCTCATGATTAAATGATGACAGCTCCGTGATTGGAAATGGGGATTTAAAATGAAACAAACCATCCAAACTGCTACAAGAAAATGAACCTACCAATTAATTTAGGATTATCATCTTCTGGCAATTAAATCAACCTACACTGCTCTAGCATTTAGAGTGAGGTACTGTTGTAGTTTTATCTGCTTCTAAGGTCTTTGTTTTCTAGGTCAGGGGAATTGAAATCCAGTGATTACTCTTGTACACATATTGTGTAAACTGTATTTTTACTCATACATTGCTTTCCTAAACTAATCTCAATATTATCCTCATAACTGCTCTGAGAAAGGGCAGACTTGATATTGTTGGCTGCCATTTACAAAGACATAAAAGGGATGGGTGGACAGAGTCTCTTAGAGCACAGGTTTGGGAGTCGTATCTGGTTGGAATCTTGGTTGTGTGACCCTGAGCAACGTGACAGAGGTTATCTGTAAAATGGGGAAAACATTAACGTCTTTGCAGAGTTGCTTTGACTATTAAATATGCTGTTTAGAAAGTTGTTAGGTCAGTGTCAAGCACAGGCTAAATTCTCAGAGGATGATAGGTATTGCTGATATTACCTTTATCAAATTCTGGAGCAAGTTTCTCAACCTCAGCCCTCTGACCTTGTGAGCCAGGCCTTTCTTTGTTGTAGGTACCGCGTGTGCGTTGTAGAACGTTTATCAAGTGGTTTTTGCTTTTATTCTTAGATACTCATTGTTCCCATTACTACCCCTCACTCCCAAGTTGTGACAATGAGAAAAATCTTCAGTTCCCAAATGGCCCTTGTGTAGGGTGGCCCAAATGTGTCTGGTTGGGAACCTCTGGTTTCAGGCTTTTGATTCACTCCACTATGATGTTAATATTCTATCTCTGTCTCTCTCTCTTTTTCACACACAATCACACTCACACATGCCTACAAACATTTTAAAAACATGCAAATTAATGGATAAGAAACAAAAAAAAAAAAAACAAAACCCAAGAAGGAAGGGTAGAAAGACAGAAACAGAGAACAAATAAAAGAAATTAGGGAAGGAGGGAAAAGGAGGAGGAACAGTTACACACTAAGGCATTGAATCGATCCACGTAGCTGTACCATGTGCCTTAGGGATGTGGGTGCGTGGCCGACGAACTCTTGTGATCAAGTGTGCATCTTTCTGCATAAGACTCGTCTTCACCTTGCCCCCCACCAGTCCTCTGAGCCGCGCAGACTGTACTCTCCACACCTTCACTTATCACTTCCTCCATTTCTTTGGTTCCACTGCCTGGAGAGGGTTTCTATACTCAGTGCTCTGGTAAAATCCTATTCCATGCTACAGATGTTGCCTTAGGCCATCTGGTTATGAGATACTTTCTCACCAGTTCCTCGTCTAGGCAAAGTCATTGCTCTTCTATCCTTCTCTGCACTCATTCCACAGTCTACCATTGTGCCATCTATCACACTGCATTAATGGCCTTTTCCCCATTTCCCACAAGACCTTTGTGCTCCTTGGGAGCACCACTCATTTTAGATCCTCAATTCCTACCCCATCAATGGTCTCAGTGAGATAGATGTTTCCTGAGCACTTCTCAAATAAGTGAGTTTTTGGATGTAGCTGTCCTCTGACCCTTCTCTTTAGGGGCTTAGTAACCCCTCAGACACAATTGTGAAAGATTCACAACACCCACTACAGCCTTTCTGTCATCTCCCCTCCCTTCTACAAGCATTAATAGAGAAGCAGCAGTACTTGCTGCCAGGAAGCAGGCAGAACCAAAGGCTCCACCAATGGCCACAGGGACAGGACCCTGTGTACTGTTTGTCTTGTATTTCTTTATACAGATCACTCAAACCCCAGGATTATCAGGACCACTGGGAGCAGGGGAACTGCTGGTTTGGGCACTGCCAGACAGCATCTTGTCCCACTCTGACAAACCACACTAATTTATTCTGAACATTGATCAAGAAGGTGGCACAGAGCTAGACGTCAGAGCACCTCAGTGGGATCTTGGTTGTGCAATTAACTTGCTGGAACCTCACTCAAACTAGGTCCCCTCTGAATCTCAGTGTTCTTATCTATGGAATGAGTAGCTTAGACCTGAGGAGTGTTTTGTACATTGGCCTCTATTGTGTCTTGGAACCACATCAAAGAATTTTTGCAATTACTGAGCATGCCATAAACAGCTCCTCTGCCAAGAACATCCCTCCTTTCCACTTCTATCTCCCTCTGCCTCCTCTGTGCATCTGGTGAATTCCCATATATCCATGAAGGCCCTGCTCAAATATCACTGTTCTCTTCAAATTTCCCTGTAGACCCAGGTAGAATAAACTGTGGCTTCCTGGGTGTGTCCCACAGCTCTAAGCTTGCCTCCACTAGTACTTCTTGGTTTATTTTAGGCAGCTGTTGATATGTCTGTCTCCTTCTGGACTGTGAACACATAGGGAGTAGGAGCCATTCATTTCATCTCCATATGGTCAGGCTGGGACACTGGGTTTGGAACAGAGCAGATACTTAACTCATTTGGCTGAAATACACTAAATTCTCTTTTCGGGAGATCTTCATTTGCTGGGCAAATCAACAAATGAAATCACTCTCATCTCTTGGCAGCATCAGCAACTCCAATGGGCCTGGGAAGCTCCTTGGGCCTGTCCCTCAGCAAGTCCCTGGGCTGTCATCTCAGGCTGCAGCTCTCTGAATCTCCCCCTGATGTGCACGCTCTTGTGCAGCCGATGTCACACAGGAGGAGCAGTAGTGTTCCACTTTGATGCAACGCCTTTGATTTAGCCCTTCTCAGAGGCCATGCCTGACAGGGTCCTGTGCCTTTGCTTCTGCTCAGCTGTTTCCCACTTTGCAGGGCATACAGCCTGCAGAACTTCAAGTGAGCAGTGGACAGTCAGAGTGAATGTGCAGCAGGGCAGGATTAGATTTTTTCTTAGGTTGCTCATTACTTGATTTGCCTCTCAGACCTGCAGTGCTGATTGGCTTTTCAAGGGCTACTGCAATCAGCACTTTTGTTGATTTTATAGGCACTCAGATGCACATAGTCCTTGGGATCTTAGAAGCAGTGGTCCCCGTGAAAGGGCCCATGTTACCTACCAAAGAGTAGGTACTCATTTGCATGTTTCCCATGCACCATTTATGTAATTTAATTTTCAAATGTATGTGTTTCCTGGGGCTGTGATAATCTATGTCTAGATACAATTTTCTTATGATTTCTATGCTCAGATTATATTATAATGATAGTGCAATTCAATCAGTGATTTCCAAATTCTTCCTGCACACTCCAATCATGTGGAGAACTTGAAAATACAGTCCTGTGATCCCATTTCCTGAGTCACCAAAAATGGTTAGGATGAGGCTCAGACTTCTACATACTTCAGCCTTTGCCCAGTGGATTCTACTGCCTGTCTACATGTGAGAACTACCACTTTATGGGACACACTGGGAATGATATTGTTATGGTTTGTGTCTGGGTGTCCCCCCAAAGCCACATGCAGTCACGGGGTGGGCTTTTAGAGTGTATGATGGATTCATCAGTGTGAGTGCTACACCTGCCCTGGGGCGGATAGTTTTGCATATGTAAGGGAGAGAAAGACGCTGCTGGCCACCACTCCTCCCTTTTTTTGCTCTTGTTGCTTTTGCTGTCTTCTGCCCTGAATGGTTGCTCTGTGCCAGGAGCCACTCTGTCTTGGAGCCAGCCAAGTATGGACTGAAACCCCCACAAACGGTGAGCTAAATAAACCTTTCCTTCCTTAATTTTGAGTGTCAGGTATTGTCCCAGCAATGAGAGAAAAGTAACTAAGACAGATATGCTCCATATTCATGAACGCTCCCATAAATAAAATCTGCCAATTCAAGAACCTAAACAATTTGAACACGTTTGTCGCATTGATGTAAAAATTAACTTAGTAAATATAATCCAAATATAGCCAGCATAATTAACTCTCATATTGATGAAAATGTTATCTTGAGTACAAAGTACTATGCCATAGCCTAGTGATGTGTGCGTGTGTAATTGATGATGTAATTCATTATTTGTCCCTTTATTAAATGGTTGCAGATATCTGGCTTCTCAGTTCATATTCCAGATAACTGATGCTAAAGGAAATAATTGCTTCAGATGTTGGTGCTATGGGGTGAAGGATGGAGGTTGTCCATACTATGTGTAACAGGTTCTCAGCAATGAATTATTAATTTTTAGATATAATTAGCATGAAACTTCACTAGAATATAAAATTCAAGGCATTTTCAGTGTTAGGGGTAGATTTCAGGATCACTCCTTGGTGATAAATGCTGTCTGCAACAGTTTTAAATGGCTAACATGAGAATAGAACCCTTCAAAGCAATATTTGAATCAACACAACTGCTTCTCAAAGCAGTTTAGCATCTTTTAGTATGAAGGAGCAATCAGATGGGCTATTTAAAATAAAGATCTTGCAGCCTTACCTCCAGAGATTCTGACCCATTAGGTTCCATAATAAGCTCCAGAAACTGCATTGTGTTAAGTGCTCTAAGCATTCTGATGCAAGGGAGCATATAGCCAGTGCTTCTTAAACTATTTCTACTTAAGGACCACTTTTATTTTTGCATCCCAATCTTCTGCTGATCGATACCTCATTCCTCAACTCATTTATGTAACTCACTACTGGAACTTGAGTATATCCAAATGGGTCTATGTCCTGTACTCTGAGATATATTTCCAGGAGGTTCTGGTGATGACAATTTGCTATTAAAGTTTCTAAATACTGGCACTTACCCATGGAGCATGCTCTGACTAGCACCATCATATGCTGTGTGGTAAGAAATATTTCATTAAAGTATGAGTCACTGAGAGGTCTGTAGCCTTGGTAATCCTAGGAATTCCAATAAGAATGGCTTTTGACAGAAATGGATATTTAATTGGTTAAAGTGTAGGTTGTCAAGAGAGCAAGTTTTGGGGCAGGCAATCCAACCCTAGGAGAAGAAAGGAATTGTTTATGACATTGAGTCTTTCCTCGATGGTAAAAGGGGAGTGGTGAGAAAGGAATTATGATTAGAAGATAATTGTCTAGTCACTCCAGAATGCTGGAACAGAACACAGTATTATATACTGATGGTTTAAAAAGTAGACACTTTGGGGGCTGGGGATTTAGCTCAGTGGCACAGTGCCTTCCTGGCAAGCGCACGGCTGTGAGTTCAATTCCCAGTACCGGAGAAAAACCAAAAAAAAAAAAAAAAAAAAAAAAAAAAAAAAAAAAAAAACCAAAAAACAACAACAATAAAAAAATAGATATTTTTTTCTACCAGTTCTAGAGATTTGGAATTCTTATTCCAAGGTGCTGGTAGACCCAGTGTCTGGCTTACAGAGAAAGCTCTCTTCTCATTGTTTCTGCACCTGGCAGAGAGAAGAGAGAGTTCTGCCTCCTCTTCTAACCTTGTGACCTAATCTAACCACTTCAGAAAGGTCCCACCTTCAGTTTCAACGTATGAATTTGGGGAGGGGAAGCAAACATTCAGTCCACAGTGTAATGATACGGAACCCTCTGTGAAGTGTTCTTGTTATCGGTCCAGGAGGATCCAAGTAGGAGCCAAGCCACAGCTAAAGTTTATGGGAGACCCCGTTGACAGGTTGGCCAAACCCTAAATTTGGGAATTAGGATTAGATAGATTTTGTTCTAGATGAAACTGTGGATACTCTAGCCAAAGGCTTCAGCTGGAAATTTCAGCTTGGTGAAGGGAAGTGATATCTGAGAGCTACTAACTCTGTTACCCCTTTGCCCCCTTGGATCGCCTGTCTCTCTAAGTGCTTGCAGAATATTGGATTTAGCTTTAGAAACAGACTATCTAGAAGTATCATTACAGAAGTTGGTTACCATCACTACTTAACATGTCATAAAATAATTCTGTGTCTCAGTAGACAGATGTCTGGCTAACTTTGATTACTGCACTGAAGTATCACTATATTATGTTTTGCATCTGTAATGGGATGGTCCATCCACAATATGAAAGAGAAGGTCATCTCCAGACACAAGTGATCATAGATGATGCTCACTGACCATCATGGAGAATTCTTCTAGTCTATCAACTCTAGCAATCACCTAAAACTTTGAAAGGCATAGTCATGGAGAACGTTGAACCTCCGACTCTGACAACCCACTGTATACTCTTCTCCCAGGCCTGTTCCCTGTCCTTGACTGAGCTTCCACTCCTATTGCAACTTCTTTCCACAGAAGATGAGACACACTGAGAATACTTGAGAGTGTGCATGTTCTCTCTGGGTTTGGGTCCCGCCATCACTGCCAATCGGCAGCTACACTGAGGGCTGAGGGAGTGTTGGAGCCAACAATTACTTCCAGCAAATAATTAGCACAGGTGGGGTTTTCCTGCATGCGATTTGTTAGAGTTTCATCTCTTCTTTCTGATATATGGTTACAGCCACCAAACAAGTCTTCCTCTTCTGCTCTTGATTCCCTCTTCTCTCAGCCATATGCCCCCAGAAAGTTGAAGGAACCAAGTCACGCTCCACTTAATGCTCCTCAGTGAAATCATCCAAAGGCTATAGTCCAAATATCTTGCATGGTGGGCTCTCACAGGACCTGGATTCTTGTTGCCCTTTCTCCTCACAGGCACTCTGGTCACGCAGAGCCACCTCCAGGCTCTCTAATGGACAGCACACTCTCTTCAGTTTTGCTAATTTTCCAGAAATCTCCTTCTTATATTCTACCTAGATAATTTTCATCCTTTAAGGTGGAGATCCAATGTCTACATTTCCGGCTTATCTAGAATGCAAAGAAATTTCCGGCAAGTGGGGACTTGGTTTAATCAACCTCTGAATTATCACCAAATGGTACAGCACCAGTAGGCACTTACTCCGTACTTACTGGCTACCCAACCAAGCATCATGAGGGGCTGTGAGTGAGGCAGGTGGAGAAGAAGGGAAACCTGGGAGACTTAGAATGGCAAATATTACTGAGTCTCTTCAATGTGCAGAATGCTGTTCTAGTCCCCTGAGAATTTCAAAACGTGTTAAATGAAACATTGGTGAAGGAAGAAAGCCAGAAAATGAAGCCCTTAAGTAACTTGTGATCTGACCCATCACTCCCTTCCGATGTTCCTTAAGTGAAAGGCTCAGTTGTGTCTTGTTTGAGTAAGAAGCCTCAGCATTTAAATCAGAACCACTTTCTCCCCACTAATCCGCTGCACAGAAAGGCTCCCGGAGTAGAAAATTGGTACACAGAAAAATAATACATCACTTTTGAATTGTGACAGGGTAAGACTATCCATCCATTACTGCTCCTGTTCCAAACCTGCTGGGCAAATTGCAAAACGGTAGGAAGAGCTTGGCAGGTGCAGACAGGCTGGAGAGAGCAGCTTTCCTTCCACTTAACCTCAGGGGCACATGAGCTGTGTGCTCTCCAGGAGAGAGGGAACCAGAAAAATGTTTTCCCTCTGTATTCCGTATCTAGCACTCAACACACTCACACACACACACACAGAGGCGCGGTGCACACATACAAACTGCTTCTGAACTCTAAGGATTTGCTGTGGGAAGCAGAATAAATGACTACTTTTCTGATAATAGAGATGGGGGAAGGCTGGGAGTTTGCAATGAGGTGTTAGGATACAAATTATAACTTCAAAGCGTCTGGGCTTCTTTCTGCAGTTAAAGGTGCAGGTTTTCACTTATTTATTCAATAAATATTTGGAGAGCTTTTACTTGGAGCCAGATTCTTCCCCAGGCTCTGGAGACACATCAGTTAGCAACACGAGGTGCTGCCTTTGTGGAGCGTACACTGTAGAGTGGGAGACAGACATGAGTAAATAAACCCTGAGTCTACAGCCTGTCAGGAAGTAAGTGCTGGGAAGAACAATAAAGCCGATGTAATTGGGAGAGGGTTTGTATGTTGCGCATGCGCGTGTGTGATGAGGGGGAGCTATTTTATGCGGTACGGTAGGAAGAACATCTTCCTGAGATGAAATCTGAGCAGACTGTATTATTTGCCGGTGACTACTGTAACAAATTTCCGGAAACTGGATGGCTATTCTTTTCCAGCTCCTGGCAACCATCAGCAATTCTGTGGTGTGTGTTCTTAAATTTTAAAAAAATTCATACTCAGAGGCACAGCGCCATTAATCTTCCTCAACTCGAACACATTTATCATTCTTGCTACTTTCTGAAACAGTTCTGGAAGTTCTCTTTCATAAGTGTCTTTACCAGGTGTGATGCAAAATACAGCAAATGCTTCAGAAAATGACAAGAATGATGGGATAAGTGTGTTCAAGGCAAGGGGAGTCACGGCAATGTGTCTTTCATTGCAACACATTTAAAAAAAATAATTTAAGAAATGAACATTCACTGTATATTTCTATCATGCCTCACACGGTAACATAGAGTGCAAGGATTAGACCACAGCTGTATTGTTTGCGGGGAGGGGTCGCCATTCTGGAATAGGACAATGAATATGACCCAAATAATGTAAAGGAGACAGGAGCAGCGTTCTGGGTGGAGAGAAGAGCAAATGCGAAGGCTCTGAGCCCAGAATTCGCCTTGTTTGTTTCAAGAAGGACAAGAACGGCCGTGCAGCTGGTTGCAGAGAGGGAGGTGGGAAGCGTAAAGGTGAGGTCGCGGGCTGTGTGCTGGTGAAGAGCACGGGGCTCTGGAGAGGACTTTACGCTCTGTGTTTGGGGGTTTTGAGCTGAAGGGTGGTGTGAGCGGACACATGTTTCATGGGAGAACTCTGCACAGCCTGGGGACGGGGGCTGGGGCAGGAGTCCTGAGATCCACCTAACAGACATTGGTGCGTCTTAGATGCGCAGATTGACGTTTTGTGGTTGTGGGGTGTGAAGGACTGACATTTTCCAGTAATGCAGAAACAGTATTTGGAGATTCCCAGCTGGGGAGGGAGGAAGGGCAAGGGGGAGGGATGAACTAGGGAGAGAGGGAGTTTCACTAGGCAGGAGGCACGCTGCCATGGAAGATAGGGTGGGCTTCGGAGTGGGTGGCATGAGCAGTAAGAAATTATTCTTGGCAGGCGAAGGCCCATGGTGTTTTATGGAAGGGTTATCTCATCTTCATTTTAAGCTTTTGTTTTGAGTGTTCTTATAATCCCCATCCGTTATCCCACAATTTCAGTATAGAGGTACCGTCACACACACCTCAGTGGGGCTGGACTTCCTTTAGATGGAAACAATCCTGGCCATTCCAGGCACTTTGCAACCATGGCTTGGAGTCTGAACCAATGTCAGACAGACTTGAATTCAAATTTTAGCTCTGAGACCGTCTGAGGTATGCATAATTGGGCAGAAGTTACTAATACTAACCATGATAGAGCACAGGACAAAAAAGTCCCACCATTGGTCAGATGTTTACATCCCTGTCTTACTGCCCACAGCTTGCTCTCCAGCTGGCCTGGGAAGAGCTATGCCCCATGCCAAAGTAGCTCTGCTTCCTGTGGAGAAGGGACAGATGGAGACTTATCTGGCTGGGCATTCAACAGGTGTCAGACCCTTTCCATAGACTGTCTATAAATTAACCCTTTTTTGGCTTTTCTTGGAGGCAAGATTTCTGTATGCAGTTCAGTCTGGTCTTAAATTCACTGCAGAGCCCAGGCTGGCCTCGAACTCTCAGTGATCCTCCTGCTTCAGCCTCCCAAGTACCAGGATTACAGGCGTGCACCACCATACCCGGCTGTAATTTAATCCTGGTTACAAGCTTACAAATAAACCATTATTATGGCCATTTTATAGGAAACTAAGGTCTGAGGGCATTAGACTGAGTTGCCCAAGGCAATATAGCTAATAAACAGCGCTGGAATTTGCACTCAGTCTCTTTGATTCCCAGAAGACTGTGTTTCTTCATTTACATCTGGTGGCTATCCTGGTGCCTGATAGGAACTTTGGTGTAAGGATTTCTTACTTTCTGGGCATCTGGTGACTTCCCTGTGTCTAACATTGCATAGAAACACATTTAGATGCTCACATCTGATACGGACATTCCTGTGGCTCTAGATGCCCCCTGAAAGCAGTGCCCTCCCCACACTCTCGTAATGGACTCATGCTTGAAATTCAGGCAATAGATACCTCTCCAAGATATAAAACCTGGCTTCTTTCCTCTTCTTTCATACCTGGCCTTGCCTACTCTGTGGATTATCCTGCTCAAAGTCAGGTGTCCAACAACCAATTGGATAGGTTTCATCTTAACTTCTCCTGTTAGTCAATCCAAGGCTTAATAACAGTGATGCTATGCTTCATTGGTCTATTTATCCAAATGAAAAATATTCTTTATCAACACTCAGTTCAGGTGAGTGCTGAGCAGACCCTATATTTAATATCTGTGCTCTCTTCATTGCATTGCCCATGAAGCTCTCTAGTGCAGCAGTTTCCACAAGTCTGTAAAATGATGAGCCACCAGTTAAAGCTTGTAGAACCTATATATGGAGCTTGGAGCACTATCTAACCCTCACTGCTATTTCAAGTTGCCCCTCATTCAATTTCGAGCTAGGCAATCTAATGATGATAGTAATGACAGTCAGTATTCACTGGCACTAATTTCATTCTAAATACTTTAAACTCATTGGTGCTAATTTCACTGTGAACACTTCATTTAGTCTTTACAATAATCACATGAAGGTCCACTTACCAGGAGAGAAAACTGAAATAACACTTAAGTACAATCATCTCTGCTACAAGGCAGCATATGTATCCCCAAAACTCACTACACTATGATGCTGTACCAAAAAATCACAGAGTTTATGAGCAAATATGGATAAAGAGTGTATGAGTTTCTCAAGGCTGATGTAACAAAGCAGCCCAAGCTAGATTACTGGAGGCTAGAAATCAGAAATCTGTGTGTCAGCAAGGTTGGAGCCCTCAGAGGGCTGTAAGGTGGAATCTGCCCATGCTTCTCTTCAGCTCCTGGTGGTTTGTTTGGCAACCTTTCACATCTCTTGGACTTCAGATGCATCCCCTGATCTCTGTCTTCAAGTTCACAAGGTTTTCTCCCTGCATGTCTTTATAATTTTCTCCTCTCTACATATTTGTCTGTGTCTAAATTTTCTACTTTTTTTAAAGACAGTAGGTGTGTTGCGGTAGGGCCCACTCCAATGACCTCGCTTGAACTCTAACCTCTGAAAAGACCTGATTACCAAATAAGGTCACAGTATGAGGTGCTGAGGATCAAACCTTCAACATACCCTTTTGGGAGGACATAGTTCAACTTATGATGGGTTGAGTTTAGCTACAAAAATTTCATGCATAGGCTGAGGTGGGAAGATTGCAATTTTAAGGAAAGCCTGGGCAACCTTGTGAGATCCTCTCTCAAAATAAAATTTAAACAAGGGCTGAGGCTAGAGCTCATTAGTGGAGTATGCTTAGCATACTCAAGGCCCTGATTTGAATCCCTAGTATCACCAAAAACAAAAATGAAAAGCTTAATCTATAACATTAAAACAAAGGTAGGAAATTAATAAAAACAGTAGCATAGTTTCATACTTTAAGTGGTTAAGACATATATAAACTCTATTATAAATGTGGCATTTCCCATTGAAAAAGACCTAATCTTTATTGGTGTGGGGTGAACAGCTTGGGAAGCAGTAGAAGGTGGATACCCTGAAGTCAGAGGGTGGGTACAGCAGCCTGTGGGTGGGTGTGACTCATCACACACACTCAGTGAAGGAAGAAGTTGTTAGAAATGTATTTTGTGTATTCTTATGAGGTGTTTTGCATTGGAGGGTCAGTTTTTTGCATTTCCCTAGTATTTCATAAGCAAATGCAAATTTTGTGTTATGCTGAAATTGTTCCCTATATATCAGCGTCTTTGGAACAACTGGTATGACCAAAACAAGCTCTCTGGTGAGGGACTTTGACTTGCCGAAGGTCCCACAGCCATTGTAGAAGAGTAGAGCATCAAACCCAAGTAGACTGACACCAAGGCCCAAATTTTGAGGTACTAAGCTGTTGAACTGTTTGCGCTGGAAGCAAATTAAGAAATACTAGTTGATTCAACATCATGCTGCTGTCCCAGGGGTTGATGTGGTCATGCTACCTGTAGTAGGAAGAACCCTAGGATGTCATCCGTCTCCTTGCCAAGACTACAGAAAGAGATATCGCGCTTGAGATTCTGTTGTGTCACCCAGCAAAAGAGATTTTGCAAATGTGATTAATGTGGCTAATTGGTAGATTCTGAGTTAATCAGAACAGATGTTATCCAGGTGCATCTAATCGCATCACATAAGCCCTTGAAGAGCACAGCATTTTCTCTGGCTACAGGCAAGAAAATCAAAGCACGAGAGGATTCCAAGCTCCTTGTGGGTTTTAAAGATGGAGACCAGAGAAGAGCAGCTTCTAAGATGAACAATCCCTGTCCCAATTGCTTTTACCAACAAGCAGCCAGGACGGAAAGAGAATTTTATTCCTACAGCCACATGGAACTAAATCTTACCGCAGTCTTAATGGTCTTGGAAGCAGATTCTTTCCCAGACCCTCTGGATAGGACACCGACCAACCAAATCCTTGACTTTGACCCTATGTAGAGAGCCCAGCTGAGCCAACCCAGATTAGAACCTACAGGACTTTAAGGCATTAAGTTCATAGTATAGGACTTTGCCATACAACATAAAAAAACCAAACACTACCTCACTCCTTGAACAGATACTGTGATGCACATAAACAAAGGAGGAGGTGAGGAGGAGGAGGAAGAGGAGGTGGAGGAAAGAAGTAGAAAACAAAAAGAACAAATTTCTCACTGGCTCTTGTGGGTAGACGGGTGTTTGAGCAGCACAGAGCATTTCTACTTCATATCAACCCTTTCTCCCAGCCAGGCTGGGGGGCACTTTTACGAAAGATAATTTTTTCTTTTGTAAACATGTCCTTTAGGCTAATGTTTTCTTTTGTCTTCTTTTCTCCTTTTATATATCTTGCTGCAAGCTTCCAAGGTAGATACTATTTGGAAGTTTCATCAAATGAGTTTGGTTCCACAACTGAGATATTTAATTTTAGTTACAGAAATTATCTGAGGAGGGAAAACGTGATACTCTGTCAACCCCATCTGACGGTTACATGCACATCACATTGAGTTATTTACGGATCAAGTAATTAATACATTTACCTTTGAAGCCCTGATTGAGTTCACAATCCTCTCAAGTAAAATGTTTTTCTCTAGAAAACTAACCACAGACTCTGAGCTCTTTGAGAGAAGCCCATTTTGAGCATCTCCCTTTGCTTTAAATCATTCAAATCCGGATGTTATCAACATGGAAAAGTGAGCCTGCTCCCATTTGCTCTATAAGGAAGTCAATGCTTTGAACACAATGTTCATTTCCCTTTTGTGGAAAAATATCACTTGATAAGTGGAAATATTTTTTCAACAAAGAACCTGCTGCTCCAGATTTGTTAAAAAACTGGTTTGACAGTCTGTTTCCATTCCTGTGTCAAATGCTGGGGGGAAAAATTTGAGTATTATGGGTAATTTGTACTGAGTTAGAGAGCAGTGAAATAAATGAACCGTGTGTGTGTGTGTGTGTGTGTGTGTGTGTGTGTGTGTGTGTGTGTTTCATTTGTACAGATGAAAAATGAGGGATTTGAAAAAGAGTTTTTAGGAGATACCTAAACCCTATTTATTTAAAATATATGCTGCAATACCAGTTGCACAATTTTACTTGATGACTTTGCTGTATCATGCCTACAGTTTCATTTTGTTTTATGATTTTGATTAACACATTTTTATCGTGTGCACCGTTTCTGCTGAACAATTTGCCAACTTCTTTGCTGCAAGACTTTAATTATATCTCTTTGGGGGTGCTACCATTATCTACAGAATTCAGAGCATTTTATTTATTTCAATAAACATTTTTAAAGGAGCGGCTGCATTCTGTACTTTGGACCAGCTGCTGGGAGGAAGACAAGAGTGAATAATATGCGGTTTCCATCCTGAAGATGCTCATAGCTTATAATGATGGCTTCAAAGAAAGTCCCAGGGATGGAAACCCAGAATTTCCTGTACTGGCTTCAAAGAAAGTCCCAGGGATGGAAACCCAGAATTTCCTGTACTCTTGGCAAATACCATGAAATGTTGGCATAGTATATTCAAATTAAGGTAAGCACTTTATACAATTTTGTGATAAATAAGATTTTACATTAGAACCTAGTGGGATTGCGGGATTTTTAAAAAAAAGAATAGCAGAAACATCTAAACAGAGGGACTCCTCTACACTCAGTTATTTTGTATGGATTGGAGAAGAACCATTGTTACATTGATTCACCGTGGTGTGGGGTCACTGTCCTGTGAAGAGAACCTAAACTAATTCAACATAGCATGTAAAAAATTCTTCCAAACTTGACCTTTCAGGCAAAACACCATTTGCTCTCGGTTATGGTTTGTGTCTGGATGTCCCCCCAAAGCCTCATGCAGTCATGGGGTGAGTTTCTAGAGTTTATGATTGACTCATGGTCCAGTGCTGGGATTATGGATGGGAGTGCCCGCCCTGCGGTGGATAGTTTGCATACAATGTAAGGGAGGGAAAGAGGCTACTTGTCACTGCTCCTCCCTTTTGCTCTTGTTGCTTTTGCTGTTTTCTGCTGCCATGAACAGTTGCCCTGTGCCATGTGCCACTCTGCCTTGGAGCCAGCCAAGTACGGACTGATATCTCTACAAACTGTGACATAAATAAATCTTTCCTTCCTTCATTTTGGGCATTGGGTATTTTGTCTTAGCAATGAGAGAAAAGTAACCAAGACACTCTCTTTGGGTGCCTTTCTTTTCCAAGACTCTCACTTCCTGTCCAGCAGACAGACTGGGAACTAGACCCCTCCTCCCTGCTGTGCAGTCCCCTATGTCCCATTTCATGCACAGCACTCTGTGCCCAGCTGCTCTGATGTGCACCCACCACCATTACCACCTCCACATACCCAGCGTTGTCCTCCGTCCTGCTGCCCCCACGACTGCCCTTCCCTGGCAGCCTCATCTTGCAAGTCCTGTTCAAGCCCAGGACACTTTCCTCATTTCCTTCTCCTTCTAATCTTGCACTCCTACACTTCCATTTCAGGTCATTCATGTGTAGCAAAGTCTTTCTTGGACAGTGCTGGAGATAGCATTTGTTAGCCAATAGGTACCAAGTGTGACTCTGTTATTATGCACATTTCAAAGGAGGAAAATGAGACTCAGAAAGATGTTTCTTGTTGGTCAGAAATCCACAGTTGGAACCTCAGGCTCTCTGCTTCTAAAGACTGTGCTACTTCAGTGACATCCTTGAGCCTCCTTCGAGCATCTTCATGGAGAGGCAGGCAGAAGTGTGTCTTCTTCCTAGCTTTGTGCCTTATGCTTTCCAGCTGCTCAAACATACATCTATTGAATTAAATTTATATTCAGGAGAAAGGATACTATTTTCCCTCGCTTTTACAGGGGAAGTTTAAAACTTGGTGAGTAGGTGGAAGAAAATAACCTCTTTAATTCTTTGTTATTGGGACTATTAATTAAAGTAGTGCTTTAGAACTGTCTACAAGAATAAAGTTAGATATGCATACCCTGACATGTACCTCCACTTTTGGAACTCTCTTCCTGGGAGATAATTACAACCAAGTGCAAGGCTACGTGCATGAATGTATTTATCACAGCACCATTTATGGTACTGAAACTGTATGCAATCTAAGAGCCCATTAATAGGAAAATGAGCACATTCACCAGGGGACACTGTGTGATGCAGTATTATGTAAACATGAAGAAGGCTAATGTAACTGGGCCTGGTGTCACACTTCTGTAGCCCCACCTCCATGAGAGTCTGAGGCAGGATGATTATACATTCAAAGACAGCCTAGGCAAATTAATAAGACTTTGTTCAAAACAACAAAATGGTTTTTTTAAAAAAGGGTTGTGATGTAGTCAGTATTCTCTGAGTTCAATCCCTAATACCATTAGAGAAAGGTTAATGTAGATCTGTATGTACAAAAGTAGAAAGGGTCTGTTCAGAATACATTGCTGGATAGATAAAAGCAAGTTTCAGCAAAATGAACAAAGTATTGTCCTATTTTTTTCCAAAAAGAAAAATTCTGTTTTTTTAAATTGCTTCCCCCTGCACATTTACACAGAATTTTTAGAATGTTGGTCTGGATGATTCTCCCTCTAAGAATAGTGGTTATGATCCACAGATGAGGATGGTTTACACTAAGTGCTGTCCATTCTAAAGACAGCCAGTAGCAGCTGACCATGGCCACCCCCTAGAAACCACGTCAGAGCAGCCAGAAGTGACTCTATAACCATTAAACCACCTCCACGCTCCCCTCCTCCTGGAAGATTAAGGCATGATTAACCTTCAGGAGCACACAAGGGTTGAAATGAGAGATTATCCAAGGGGGTGGGGTACAAGGGAAGGAAGAGATTCATGAAAGAGCCATTTTAAAACAGGCAGTATCTGCTAAAAGAGAGGATTGCAGTGATTTTCTCTGGTTGGATGTCAGCCAGGGAAAGGGGGAAAAGGAGCAAGACAGATGGAGAAAGTCATCCTCTGGAGATGGCAGGGGAGAGTAGGTAAGCAGAGAGGCCCAAGACAGGACCTAAGTACTAATAGCAGGAGGAGGCCAAGAGGGACATATCAGAGAGATGCACAGGGATTGTCACCAGCTGGGAATTAACTTAAAGAAGTGATCAGATGCCTCACTGGGCTGCCCGTGCCCTGTACTTATCCCATCTATTGGTGACCCTGCATGCTGGAGTCCCGCCCACTTCATGAGGCTGATGGACATAAAGCCAGATCAGGAATTTGTCCCCAAAAGGAGAGAAATACAAGGTCACCCAGTAGAGTCAGGAGATTTTCAGTTTCCCCCTTCTTCCTTTCCCTCCAAAACTGTGGATGTTTTGTTGGTGGAGGAAGTATCTTGTAGGCTGTTCTATGTTCTTCTCAAGTACAGAGGGCCTAGCCAGCTGGTGTTAGGGAGAAAGGAGATGAGCTTTAGATTGAGTTTCAAAATAAAGTTAAAAAATAAAAAATGAACAAAAACCCGGGATGCACTTACTAATTTACCACATTGAGATTTCTAATAATCCCAAGTGGCTGGAAATTATAAAAGTAAATCTGGATATCATCAAAGCATCTACAACTGGGGTGAGGGAAAGGAGAAAAGAAAGAAAGAAGGAAGGGAAATATATACATACACACATACACACAAGATAGCTAAGATAGTTGTACTGCTGGTTTCTATTGGTTTATTGAAAGGAACAGTTAATGCTTAATGCTTAATTTTTTTGACCAATTTTGCATACTTCTATCTGGCAATCTGAACCACTACTTTGAAGACAGCAGTATGCAATATAACCACCATTGTTGAATTCCTGTCATCTTGCTTTCTGAAATTCTATATCATTTCTGATTTTTTTGTTATTTTTTTACTCTCTTTAAAATAAAAAAAGGAGCATCTATCCACAGTTGAAGTAAGATTAACATCATCTATGATAGGTAACTATGCTTACTGGAGTTAGTAAGATCTTTCATGCTCTTGTCCATTGGGTTAAGAATCCTTAGTACATTGGTTACAAGTGTGTGAACGCATATGCACATGCACACACAGACATGTACACAGATAATGGCATACAGTTTAAGACAGCAGGCCACAAACTATATAGGGCTTCATGGGCCATAAACGCTCCGGCACATCTACTTAACTCTGCCACTGAATGCCAGAACAGCTCCGATAATAGGCACACCACTAGATGTGGCTGTGTTGTGATAAAACTTTCTTTATGTAAGCAGCCAGTTGGTTTGTTCTGGCCTGTGGCCATGGTTTGCCGGCCTCTGGTCTAGAAGAACCAGTAGGAGGTCTGTAAAACTGTTAACCGTGGAAGACAGGGCAGATACCCAAGCCAAAGCTGCCATGAACATATGGGCCAGCAAAACCTCTCTGGAATTTTTTTGATGGCCAAGCAACAAACATACATCACCTTCTAGTGCAGGGGTAGCAGCTTGTGCCCTGTGGGCATTGAACTGTACTGAAAACCACAGAGAGTATAGTCGATAGAACAGAAAAAGGTGGCCAAGCAGACAGATGCTACCAAGATAAAGAAACCACAGCCATGGTGGAAACCAGCAAGGCCTTTCTGTGGACTCCACACAATTGCCAAGGTCAGTTAAGTCGTCTAGGTCAGTGTGTCCCACAGTGACTCAGGCAGTCACTTAGGAGCTGAGTGTAAGGACCCCCTCCATGGCCAGCTGTGTGCCCTTCCAGAGAAATCCATGTCACATTAGTAGATATAGTCATGGCTATGGCTTAGTAATTAAAATTCTCCCCATTATAAGCCTAGGAAGTAGTCAAAAGTATTATACATGCAGGATCCGTCAGATCACAGATCAAATCCTGGCTCTGTCGGTGCCATCTCTGTGACTCTCAGAGGAACCATCGGCCCCTCTGAGCCTCTCTTACTCAGGGTGGCAGGAGCAGCAGCAAGAGCTGACAGAAGTGTTTTTTATGCACCATCTTAGACACATTATCTATGATCATCACAAACTTCCTGCCAGATATTGTTAATAATACTTAAAAGGGAGATATAATAACCCCCGATGTAATTATTGTGAAGATTAGAGATAATTCATGCTAATTTCTCAGTTTAGCACTTGACATGTTGCTCAAGTTTAAGAAATGATAGTTATTGTGTCACCATTACCTTTTAATAAAATTCAACCCTCAGGAACAGTGTGGACTAGGCATTAGGCACCAAGTTGGGACAGACAGTCATGTGCGACACATCTGTGACTCTTTATGAAGCGTGTCTAGGACAGTGTGTATACACCCTAGATGGGAAAAGAGAAAAGACACTGTGAGCTGCGTCCATATCAATTCCTGTGTCAGGGAGCCAAATTTGCTGTCCAGGACAATAATACCACATGTACCTGGATTCAATAAAAGCCCAAGGAGAAGGACCCAGATGAAGTCCCTGGCTAGACTGATGAAAACCTTCCCTGAGGAAACCTGAAAGTATAGTGAAAAATGTGATGAACAGCAAGGAGATCCTGAACACATAAACTTGGAAGCTAGCTCTCTTTCCAGGGGGATCCTATCCACCACATTCAGACACCATGCATTGATATTAAAAGTGAATGTACTTTCACTAACATAGCCTTTCTGGATCAGAATTCTATTCATGCTCCTTAATCCATCATGGCGTCTTCACTTTGCTCTCTTTTCAGTCATCTAACAACTAATATCTCTCTTTCTGGGTTTCTCCAAGGAAAGGAATCTGACTGCTCCAATTCATTCACTCATAGCCCGCATGCAAACTTGAGTCAAATATTTTCTTCTGGTAAACCAGCTGTTCTGAGCACAGCACTGTCATGTGGCAGAGACTATGGGTAACCTGAGGAGAAAGCGCCATCTTGGATTGCACCCTCAGCAGGGAGCTTTGAGTGGAACCAAATGCTGTTGTTGCTTCATAAAAGCCTTTTGAGCCTCCAACATAGTTGTCCCACAAAAGAAAAGAAGCAAGTTGCCAGCTGGTTGGCCCAAACCCAATTGTAGTACTTTACTAAAGCTACCATAGCAAATTTGGTGACTTAAAACAACAGACATTTATTCTCTCACAGTTCTGGAAGCTAGAAGCCTGAAAGCAAGGTATCACAGAGCCACTCTGCTTCCAAAAGCATCAGAGGAGAACTTCTCCTGGCCTTTCCTGGCTTCTGGTGGTTCCAGATGTTTTTTGGCTTGTGACTCTCTCTGCTTCCATCTTCCATGACCTTCTCTTGTGTGGCTATTTCCTCTGAATGTCTCTAATAAAGGCACTTGTCAGGATTTAGGAGCCACTCAGATAATCCAGGATGATCTCATCTCAAGATCTTTAACTTGTTTACATCTGCAAAGATCTTTTTCAGATGAGGTCATAGTCACAGGTTCACAGGATTAAGATGTCAACATTTAACCCATTGCACCAACGAAGGCCAAGATATAACCATGAAATACTTAACATTAACGTAATCCCTAAACATCCCAGCATATTTTAGGAACTCAACAAATGTTTGTTGGATGAATGAACAAATCAGGACATTTATTTTATCGGTTGGGAAACTGAGACCAAGAACAGTGATCTGGCCAACACCACAGACCTAGATTATATCAAAGCTTGAACCAAATCCAGATCTTCTGTGCTGGGCCTAAGTGTCCTGAATCCAGGGCTAGCACTGACTGCTATTACATCATAAAGGAGAAGAAGTTCTGAGACACTTTTTGAAAATCATTTGAATCAGAACTGGCCAAAGACTGGCACTCCAGGACAGAGCGAGTTCCACTTCATCCTGTAATACTATGAACACCACTGTCACCAGATATGGAAAAGAAGTCTTAGAAAGTCAAATAAAGAACTAGGATATAAAAGGAGAAGTTAAATGTAGCATGTGATATATTCTGTAAAAAAAGATCATACTTTATTTGTCCACTTTTAAAAACTTTTTTTCTAAGTGCATACCATTAATAGTCCAGGAGCAGGCAGTTCCTTGCCAAGTGAAGAAAAAATTGGGGGCACATCTTGATATTCTCAGAAACACAGCCAGCCCATGAGAGGACAAGCAAAGTTGCCTTAATGTGAGTGTCTCCCTGAGACACTGCTCTCAGAGTTACTGCAAAGCCAGGAGAGCAATGGGAGAGAAAACTCAAATATGCCCTGCAGATAAGATCAGGTTTTCACTCACACAAGAGCTCAGTTGGTTTTGCTCTAAACTATAAACCTAAAAGAGAGAAAAGGAAAGAGGGAGAGAGACTATATTTGCTTGACCTCATCTCCCTGTAACTGTCTTTGGTTGCTGTGACAATCCCCAACTGCTGTACATTGTACTTACCTTCTTGGTTTCCATGCTCACCAGTGACTGTGGTGACTGTTTAGTTTCTGGTGCCTCCCACTGGGGACACCTCACCAAAGGATGTCTTTGGATGGTGCCTGTTTTTAAAAATATACTGAGAGGTTCCAGTAAAAGTTAAGATTTCCTGCTTCTCTTGAGATTAGGTAGGCTGTGATGCCAATCTGAATTCCCACAAGGCTATGTAAGAGGCTTGAATTTAGTGTTTGATGATCCCTTCCTCACAAGGTTCCCCTTGTTTCCACCTGCCTGCTTCTCTCCTTCATAGCACCTGCTGCGGATGCTTGCATTTGGGTCTCCTTTTTGTTCACCGCTCTCCATTCCATTAAGTATACCGTTCACACTGCTGTAAGAACACTATTCAAAAACAGGCATGTAGTGCTCACACCTATTTACATTAAACCTTCAAAAGGGATTGCCCCCAAATAAGGTCTTATTCTAATCTCTAAAAAGAGTTCAAGTTTGAAATGTTCTGTTGCATTTCCTTTAGCATCCACTAATCTAAGTTTTCCTAATGCCATAAGTTCTTGCTGCCTGGCTGCCTGATTCTTCTTAATCCTGGACAGCTCCTCTTTCACACTCTGCTCAGAGTCAGAATATTAGCATCTCTAAATGCCCCAGTCTTCACCCCAAGGATATAAGGGCTAAGGGAAGATTCTCTGTTAAAAGATTAGTTTCCAGAGTTAATAAGGTTTAAGTTTAATAGCAAAATGGGAAGTGACTTTGACCTTTTACATTTTTTTTTCTCTCTTTCCCTTTCTAGGCATAGACTTTCATTTTGAAAAGATCCAGTTATGGATGAAGAGTAGGAAGAAATTTGGACAATGAGTCAGTTTGGAATTTAAAGCATGGTTTGACTTAACCTGTGAAGACATCAGTGCCAGGAGAAAGGTCACCTCACAGTGGGTAACTCACCTCTTTGTAACTTACTCCTTTATCCCTTCCCTGAGTGCCTCCTGGGCTCCCCTGAGATTCCCATTTACATGTGCGACTTCAGCTCTCTGTTCGCTCAGAATCTCATCACACACTCAGATGTTCTTCAGGATCAGTGTTGCTCTTACCATGAACAGTCATCACAATGATTGTGATACTGAAATTTGACAGTTCCACATGGTATGATCTAAACTCTTGCTAATGACTCAGGAAAAGAAAAAGCCTCCAGTAGCTAGAGAGACTCATGTGCTCTCAAGTTTACTCAAGCCCTAGAGAGCTCTCCTCCAGGTGCAAAATCAGGTTCTCCCCCAATGGACAAGTTCACTTATCTCTTAATAACATCCAGAGAGGAGCTCACCAGCCAGTAAGTCACTCTTCTGCTGTGTGGGGCTATGATCAAGCCAGTGCACCTCCCAGAATGTAATAGTGGCAGAATAGGCACTTAATCCACTTGTGAAGCGTGAGTGAGTGAATGAATGAGTGAGTGAATGAGTACACAGAGAATGAATGGTGAAGCTAGGCACCGATTTTTCAAGTAAAATGGAGATGTGAAAATTAGTGGGCTCCTATTCTAAACATTACATTTATTCACCTCCTTTCCATCAGTAAATCCTTCGCTGTCAATGACCTAAATGCAAAGCTGTTTTGTTTGCTTTTGTACAGTAAATTCAGAAATCTGACAAGACTTAGCACCTCCTGTCCTTTGTGGCAGGGATTTGAGAAGAATGCATGAGGCTTCAATCAGCTTCTGACAAGTCCCCATAGAGATTCAAAAAATAAACATCTTTCAGACAAAACTCAGAGAAACAAGAGGAAAACAATTTTCAGTTGTATTAGGAATGGAGTAAATCTGGGAGCATTGAATTTCAGCATTGGATTTTTTTTTTGGGTGAAAACTCCAGAAAATAATGGAAAGCCATGTGATTCCATGTCCAGGGTAAAAACGTACAGGCTAATTCCAAGGTCTCAATTTTATCCTACATTAATTGCAGAAGAACAACACGTCTTATGTATTTGTGTTTTATATTGGTCTTCTGGACATGAACACATGTAAGACATGTTTGCTAAACAAAATAGGAATATATGTTCACTGATAGTCTTGTTCTCACCTCTCCTCTTGATTTTGCATCTTCAAACTCTTGAGAATAGAGTGTCTGAAGTGGAGGTTGGCATGCACAAGGGTAACTGAGAAGATTTCTGAGTCATGAGCCCCAACGAGGAATGAAGGAAGCAGATCTTGATAGAAGGAGAAGTTGAGTGGAAATGGATCTTCCACAAAGGCTTAGTTGATTCAGAGTAGGGGGCATAAGATCTGGGAAAAACCCTCAGAATTGTTCTACAGGAGTCTACACCCTCTTGCATCATCCATTGGATATGAGTTGACTACTGTAGAAAGTGGTGTAAGTTTGGAGGAGGCAGCTCCCTTTGGGAGAGGACAGTTCCTGGGGTAGAATTCAGCTATGACCCATCAGTAACACTACAAGCAGGTGGGTGGATATGTGCCATATTCTTCAAGATGGAACTGAGTAGAATCCTACAAAAATCTACTGTGTTATGTGTGTTTTCTAAAGCAAAAACACTTTCTTTCTATGAACATATAAAACACACAAGAGGGGCAGTCAAGCATGCTAGTTAAGGACATATACTCTGGAGACAACCTTGGAGATTTACTTAGTCACTCAGTGCCTCAGCTGTCTCATTGACCCAAATAGAAGGTGATGAAAATAGTACCAATCATGGCGATGTTTGGAGAATAAAATGGGTGAGCTGCTGTAAAATCCTGAGAATGGAGCTTAGTACATATAAAGCTTAGCAATTTTCTCATGTCGCTTTGCAGTGATCTTAGACAACCTTTCCTTTTATTGATATGGACGTGCTTCATTCTCTTGGTAGCTGAATACTATTGCTGAATTCTGAAAAGTGTAGATAAGTCATAGTTTCTTTAGTAATTCTTTTACTGTTGGGCATTAAGGTTGTTTCTGGTCTTTCACAAGTACAAGTCACATAACATAATAATTCCTTGCACATATATTCTTATACACTTGCAATCACATATATAAAATAGATTCACCAAAAGTGGAAATTTGTGAGAGAATATGCACATTTAACTTTTTGGCAGGTACTACTTATTACTCTCTGAAAGACGGTGTAGTTCTGAGATCTCAGCACCAGGAAATGAAAGTTACTTTTCTGTTCCCAGCCCCTATAGCAATACCAAATATTAAAAAGAAACAGTTTTGTATTCTCTACACTCTGATATATTTCCTTGTTTATTTTGGATTTCAATTAATCCCTGAGAAACTAAGCCTTTTCTCTTGTTACTTATTTATGCATCTGCTTTTGTGATTTACCTCATTGTACATTTCTTCTGGGTTCCCTTATTGACGTATTTTTAATTTATACATTTTAAATAGGTTCTGAAACTCTTTTACTTGTCGTTTAGCCTTTTGAGTATATCCCTGTACTTACAGAAGTGAGTTCCATGTGTTCCAATGTGTGATCTTCTCCAAGCACCTGAATGCAGAGTTCTGTGCACGTAGGAGGTGTGACAGGGAGTCACCACTCTTTTATGTTCTATGCACAGCCTACTTTCTCCTCAGAACTGAAGTTCCTTCATTGGCCCTGAACCCTCCATCTGTCTGTAGCAGGCAGTTTCTTTTTGTATCACTCCTGCTTTTATTTTCTCCAACCCAGTCCTTGTTACAAAAATCTTAGACAATGTCTAGCCTAAAATCTCATTCTCTTGAGATCTTTCACAAAGCTCTTCCCACTGTTCTTTTCTCTGATTCTACTTCTTTTATTTGACTGTGCCTAGCTTGGGAGGCTGAATGGGACAGGGCCAGCCTCCAGGAGCTCACGCCATCAACTGACTTGTGGTTATTTCTTTGTCTTCTCCTACTGCTGGTGGGATCGCCATGATTGGTCCTGACAATGATGTTGTTGACTCTGACTCTGACAAGCTGCTATGTGTGCTACTGTGGTCAGCAGAGTGGGGAGGCAGAAAGGACATACCCACACTTTCATGCAAGTGTAATGAATTGTGTGTGTTTTCTGCTGCTGTGGAGGCATTTGAGGAGGGCCTGTTTCTTAAGCAGCATCTGTTTCTGCCAAGCTCTGGCATGGAGGACCTCCTCAGAGGCAGTCTCCTTCCTATGACCTTTTCTATACTCCTGAGAACCGTATCTTTTACCTTCTTGACCCACAGACTCCAAACTCTATCAGCAGTGATTCTAAGAATGTGGGTGTTGGGGATTTAGCTCAGCAGCACAGCGCCTGCCTGGCAAGCGCAAGGTCATGAGTTTGATTCCCGGTACCAGAAAAACAAAAACAAAAACAAACATACACAAACAAAAAAAGAATGTGCTAGTCTTCTTCTGTGGTCCAGCAGCCACAAGGAACTTGGACAGGGTGCTTGCCCTTCACTGGTTACTCTAGAACACAGTCCTAGCTCATCCTACCAGTATGGTACACTTTGACAAGCATCTTGTTTCCAAAATAAGAATTGTTTGCTACATATCCTCTGTGGGAGAGGAGCACAGAGAATACAAACCCTTCACCAATTGTATATTACTCAAGAAGATGAGTCTTCTTTCCCCCACTTATATATGGGGCTTCCAGGAAGATGAAGTCTCCTTTTGTCTATCAGCTCCACAGTGCTTACCCAGGGCATCTGTGATTCTGTGATTCTGTAATTATGAGGATAATGATAAAGATAGTTTTCACTTATTGAGCATTTATGGATTTCTGCATCCAGTACGATGCAGAAAGGACCCAGGAAATTAACCTTTGCAGTAAAAAAAACTCTACAGATTCTGAACAAAGTAGTGAAAACACAGAATTTACCCAGAAATTTTAGAGAGCCAGTAAAGGAAGATGGATTTCAGGAGGGAACTAAAACTTGAAAGAAGAGATTTAGGCATAGAGCTGCTATTTTGTGCAACTTTGTCCTGAGAATGGGCCATCATCATGAGACACAGGCTTGCTGAAAGACTAAGCAAAGAGCAGACATATTTCTGGCCTAAAAAATCAAAGACAGAAAGGAAGGTGGCCACAGCTCCAAAAAGTAAGGAAGGAAGCCCAGAAATAATGACAGAGTAGGGAAAACCTAGGCTCTATGTGTCAGTTCCGCCCAAGTTTCTAGCTGATCCTTAACCATGCAAATGTGAGGCAGACTGCGAACAGTCTGATAGAGGGATGTGTTAGTCAGCTTTCTCCTGCCTGGTGTTGTACCCAACACACACAGCTTAAAAGAGGAGAGGGTAAATTCGGCTCATATTTTAAGGGGATTCATCCCATCACAGGCTGGTTCCAAGGCAGAAAGATTATTATAGTGACGGATTAGGTGTAGACCCTAAGGCCGCACCTCCATGACTCACACAGACACATTTAGAAACGTGCTCCACCAATCCCCAGGGGAATCGTCAAGCCAATCAGGTTGACACCTCACCTTCTCATCCACATACCACCCTTTGTCAGTTTCATAGCCAAAGCCATTTCCTTAAACCATACTTAATCCCCAAATAAATAGCAAGTTCATAATTCTACCTAGCGTACTACAACTATCTTGCTTACCACCAGAAATGTAACAATCCCTCCTCAAAGTCTGAGTAGTTCCAATATTTTAATAAATCAAATTTCAAGCTTCTTCTGAGAATCAAGGCAAACCCTTAGGTGTGTAACTTTGTCCAAATACAAAGTTATATCTCAAGGTGCAATGGGACAGTGTAAAAGTCCTTATTCCAAAAGGGAGGAATGGAGGATAGAAAAAATCTGACCAAAGTAAGACTACAAATCCAGCAGGGAAAACATGAAATCCTGTAGCTCCACATTCAGCACCCTCCCACACATCCCCATCTCATTTTATGTGATCAGTGCCCTCACTTTTGCTTCTGACACCTTTGAGGCTGAGCATTAAACTTACATTGCAGTTCAGCCTATTGAATTATGAGGGACTGTGTTTGGGTTTCTGCAAACTTGGCCTTTCAGGTAAAACAGAGGAGATTTTCTTTCAGGATACACTTAGAAACTTACATTTCTTATCTGTATTTGGAGCTGGGAATTTGAATATTTGAGTTCCTTATTTTCCTTTATTAATTTCCCTCACAGTCAGAAGACTTTAGACTTCCTATGGGTGTTTTGAACCCATTGTTTTCGTTCAGTAGTTTGTTGAGAAATGCTAAGACCAACCGGCCAGCATCGTATTTCTTACTCTGCCAAAGAAATTCAAAATTTTTATGTACAGAGTTGCTCAATTCCTGACATCTCACAAGTGGTGAATTAGGATAATCAAATGGATCTACATGGCATGTTAGGTTAAACGGTTCATGGCAATGATAATCAGTATACCCCACAGAAGTGGAAGGAGGGACCATGATGTCTTTCAGTCTCATCAAATTGCAAAGCTAATGCCTTGGAACCCATAAAGCCATTAAAGAATGCCATCATTATAATTCTGTTTCTCTAGAACCACTCCTGATACCAAAATCTGCATTAGTTAGGGTTTACTAGAGAAACAGATATAACACAAGATATCAAAATATATAAGAAAGTACAAGTTAGGCTTACACTGGTCAGCCACAGAGTTGGATGAGGAAGTGTGCAGAGGGTGTCTGCATGCAGGAGGTTGAAGGGTCCAGCCCAAGGTCTGGAGCTCATTGCAGTGTTCCATGCAAGTCCATGTCAGGAAGCCAATGGGTCTGCTGCAGAATGCTGAAGAATCTGTGCTGGAAGATTGAAGAATCTACATCGGAAGGCTGAGGAATCCCAAGCAGAAGCCAAACAGTTTGTGCCAGAAGCCAGGAGACAACAGCTGAAGGAATAAACGAGCTCCTCCAAAGAACCAGCAATCAGTTCTTCCTCATTTCCCTTTTATTGTATGCAGGCTACACATCCTGGGGGTGGGGGAGGGGTCTTTTACATCCACACCATCTCCATATTCTCCTCTTTCATAGGCTGAGGATGTTTACAAAGTAAGGACCCTGGCCCCCTGGTGAGTCACTTAGTTAAACATTTAAACTTCTCAATGACAAGCTAGGAAGCCCTAGAATGCTGTAAATAGAGCCTTATGAGTGATGCAGGTTGGAGCTCAGAGTACCAGAATGTTGAGAGAAATGTGGACAGGAAAGGAGGCTCAGGAGCTTTCAATTGGGAAGAATTCCACTGGCCGTTGAACTAAAGCATATGTGTGTTACACTCTGGCAGAAAATTTGTCTATGTTTTGGCCATGTCCTGAGACTTTGCAGGAGACTGAAATTTAGGGGAGTGAACTCACTGATCTAGTGGATGAACTTTCAAAACAGCCCAGTATTGAGGCTGTGGCATGGATACTGCTGTATAATTTTAGCCAGATTTATAGTGGGAATAAGGAGCAAAGCACAGAGCAGAAAAACCTGAAAGATGGAAATTTTGGTGCAGAAGAAATCAATGTGTAAAGTTGGAGTGAAAAGGAGTGTAGTTGCTGAAGAGAGTAGTACCAATAAAAAGAAGCAGAGCACTTTGAATGGGATGAGAAAAAAGATGCCTAGAAGGCATCTCAGAAATTAGCAAGTCCTCACCTATAACAAACTCAGACAAGCTCAGGACTATATATGAAGAATCTTGCTAGGGCTCAGGACTTGCGAGTTTTGGAAGACACATTTGGATCAGTTCCATCAGTTGGAGTGAAATTCCCTGTGAAGGTGAGACATATGTTCCCTGTTTATGAAAGACATTTTAGCTTTGAAACATCAAGTATTTCACAGGTTACCATTATCTTCAGTGGATAATACTGAAAGATCCTATGGTTGACTGATAAAGTGGAGGATGTTCACCTGTTCTAAATGGAGAAAAGTCACTTCCTAACTCAGGATCAAGGCTAGCAAGCCTAAGGCAAAGTTTAGTCTCCTTCTCCTGAAAGAGTAAGTAAAACTCAAAACATACAATAGATGATATGAAAGGGAAAGAAACTGCTCAAAGGAAGGAACAACTGGGATGAGGGAAAGAAGAAAAAGGAAAGAAGGAAGGCTCTATCTATCTATCTATCTATCTATCTATCTATCTATCTATATATCTGTATCTATATATATCTAGAATAGCTGTACTGCTGATATTCAATGCTATATTGAAAGGAACAGTTAATGCTTAAAATTTTTTGTATTCTGACCAATTTTGCATGTTTATATCTGGTAATCTTAACAACTGATTTGAAGACAAGAATATTCAATGGAATAACCATTGGTAAATTCCTACCATCCTGTCTAGTGAAATTCTATATCATCTCTAATGTTTTATCTAATAATTATTTTTTTTTAATTCTCTTTAATGGTTTGAACAATCTTTCATTCTTACATCTGGTGATCTGAGCAACATAGTTAAAGATAACAATATGTAATGTAACACCCACTGTTAATTCCTATCATTTTGTTTTGAAACTCTTTGTCATTTTTCATGTGCTTGCTATGTTTTGTTTATGTTTGTGATGTTGGTGTGCTGCTATTTTTTTTCCTCTCTTTTACTACTTTCTTCAAAATAAAAAAAAACAAAGTTTAGTCTCCTCCAATATTATCTATCTGTATCAAACAACAAAGCCATGGTAAAATTTGGTCAGGGTAAAATGACTGCTCATTTAATTATTCATCCTGATTATTGTTACATTAAATTTTTACTTCTATGTTGAAAAACAGAGAGATATCACAAGAATGCAACATCTTAGCAAGGATATTTTGTTTCTGTTGACTAAAACATCACAAAGTTAGAAGTATCTCTGAAATCAAATCTCTCTCTTAGGACTCATGAAATTGTTAGTTGCTTAATGGTAGGTCTGTGACAAACAAAGACAAGTAATGCCTGATGATGTTTACCCAAAAGAATTTTGCTTCTATTCTTGATTCTCTGCTTTCTCCCACCAAACACTGTTTACCATAATCAGTATAGTTATAATTATTTTTATGACATTGTGCCACGTACTGTCCTGATCACATTACAGATGTTCCTTCATTTACCCTTTCTAACAATACTACAAGGTAGGCACCATTGTTGCCATCTCCATTCTACAGATGGAGAAATTGAAGCATAAGAGAATCCAGCTGCAGGAGGCAGACTCAGGATCCACGTGCAGAAACAGGGTTTCAGATGAGGGATCTTAACCACTGTTCTCTGCTGTTTCCCCGTGTTACCTGCTTAGTAGATATGCAGTAAATGAGAGCAATTATAACAATAATGGCGATTATATCTTCACTACTTATTGAAGGCAATTTTAAAATACATTGTCTATTTATTCATTCAACTAGCCCATTATGCAATTTTGCTAAGAGCTTGTATAATGCAAACGTGCTTACAAGATGTGAAAAATAAAAATGAAGTCATTTATCACTGCATGTACTTCGGCAATACCTCTCAGTGTAGCAGCAGCACCTGGTGCTGTGTGGGTGTTGTACAAGTAAATGCTTATTAATTTGTGTCTCACGCTGGTCATAGAACATAAGGACATAAATATTATCATTAATGCTATAAGTGTCACAGATGAGAATCCCCTATTGAAGAAGAGGTAGTATTGGAACATAAGTGTGCAGAATGAATCTGACCTTTCCAAAGTTTCTCAAATTCTTCAGTAGAGGGGACAGTAATGCTAGGGCATGTCAGTGCTATTCTGACCTGAAGGTCCAGCAGTTTCTCCAAAATTTGTCAAGGTATTTCTTTTTCTCCATCTCATTGTGAAATTTGTTCAATTCAGACATGTGACAAGAGATTCAAAGCTACCATTTGCCCCTGCTTACCACTGAAGCTTGATACTGTCAATCTTCGGGATCTGGGTTAACCTCTATTAGAGAAAGCGTGAAGAACTAGGATCAAAATAATCACTAATGCACAATGTACCGGGCCACAGTGTTCCAACCCCTTGCCTTTCATGTTAAATTTACTGCCTTAACTAAGTGGCCCTTTGCAAAGCCAGCCTAGTGCCTAATCGGTCTTTGATCAGGTTTTACTTCCTGACAGCTGTATATATATAAATGAGTGTTTATTCCAATTAAGGAATGAACATCAGTTCTTCATTGATGTGTCTGCTGGTCAATGCACCCCCATTCTTTTGATGCTATGGATAACATCCTATTTGGAAAAACTCTGCTGAGTGCAGTTTGGAATATTCAAGAAAAGAGAGAGCGAGACTTGTGGAAGTGGTAGAAATAGATTTTGTAGAACTTACTAGAAGGTCTAATGTGACTAAGAAAACCACAAGTTTTGGAACATCTGCAACTATTACCATGCAATGCACTTCATGTGCACGATTTCACTTTATCTGCATATTAATCATATGCATAAAGTATTATTAGCTGCATAGTGCGAGGGAGAATGTGGAGGGCCAAATGACCTGCTCATGGTTATGTGACTTTTTGGTGGTTGACTCAGAGTTCAAACATCCCAGTCCCAAACTCTTACATCTCAAGTACCTTCGATGACCATGATTTCTCCCACATATGCTAAGAATATTACTGGGTTTGAGTTCTGGGTCCGTTGCCTGCTAGCTCTGTGCTCTTGAATAAATTCAATATTCTCTCACATTTTTTTTTCATGGTGCTAGGGATTGAACCCTACCCATACCAAGCATTCGCTCTACTGCTCAGCTCCACCTCAGTACCTCCATATCCTTTAAACTGTGAAGTCGAATTCTATCAGCGCCTTCTCTGCTTACATGACAAGGCTGTTGTGAGTTGGATTTACACATGAGAAGCCGCTGTACAAAACGTGGCGAGTGATCAGCATGCCCATAAACGGCCTGCAGAGCAGCCTCTGCTCCGTGCTGACACATTGTTCCTTCCCATTCCTGCCTCTGAAAGCAACAATTGAGGGGGCTTCACCAATAACAGATTTGTTTTTAGTATTACGGATGATTCTGTCTTGAAGTTGCCAACAGAAATGGCAATTGAACGTGCTTTCATGGGAATTTTAAAGATTCCATTCTGGGGGGAGGGGGCCAAACAGGGGCCAATAGAACAGCAATTAAATCCATAGTTTAAAAACAAATGCTGCTAAGGCATAGATGATATCATGCCATAGTTGGAATTTCTCCTATTTTCTCAGGCTAGTCGAGCGGGAGCAGCCTTCTGACACCCCTTTCCAGCTGTCAGTGCCTGTCCCAGAAACTGCGTTTCCCAAGGATCTCTCTGACAAATTCCTCTTTCCAACTTGAACCTGTTGTCTTTAGCTCCTAGCAGAACCCAGGGAACCATGGTGCTGGGTTTTGTTTCTGATTTTACCCATGCTTACGTCAGGGCGTTCAGCTGTAACCTGCCCGGTGTTGCCTCAGCCACCTGGAGCTCATGCAGGGTCATAGGGATCTTGCTGCAGGTGGCATTTTCCTGGAATGGAGACTCACTGATCATGCGGAAACCATAAACTGAGGCTCTGTGTCCCAGAAGATCAGCCACCTGGCCCTTTCAATGCCAGGTGAGTTGACCCACCTATAGGACACAAGAGAAACCTGCTGCTTGTCTACTCAGTTTCTTTTTTCACCTACTACTACAACCTGCATAGTTTACTCACAAAGGAGGCAAATCAGAGGCATCAGGGGGTGCTAAATCACTGCTAGCAGCTGGCAATAGAATCACTATATCAAATCTTATGACAGGATGCTAGTATTGAGCAAGAGAGTTCTCAAGCTTTCAAAACCTACTACCCAGAAAACAGTTTGGGAGCTCTTCAAAACGTTGAACATAGAATTACTATGTGACCCCAGCAATTGCACTTCTAGGTATATGCCAAGCTGAATTCAAAATAGGTCCTTAAATTCCTAAACACAAATGCGGAAACACACAATAGTTAAAAGACAAAAACAATTCAAATGTCCATCAGCAGATGAATGGAAGTACAAATTGTGGTGTACCTATACAATGAAATATCACTCAGCCATAAAAGAAATTAAATGAAACTATGTATTGTCTCTAATGTTCTTTTAAAGTATTATTTTCTTATTCCCTTTAATGATTTGATCAATCTTCTATTCTGACATCTGGTAGTCTGAGCAACTTCATTGAAGATAATCATGTGCAGTGTAACAACCACTGTTAATCCCTATCATTGGGTTTGAATCCCTGTATCATTTTTAACATCTTTGCTTTGGTTTATTTGCATTTTGCTATTGTTCTTTTTTTGTACTACTTTCTTTAAAATAAAAAAATATATAAAGGAATTAAGTATTGTGTGTTCCACAAACTGGGCAAATCTCACAAACATTATGCTGAATGAAAAGAGTCAGACACAAAAGGTTAAATATTGTGATCTACATGAAATATTCAGAATGGACAAATCGTGGAAACAGAAAGAAAACTGGTGATGATCAGAGATTGGAAAAATGAGGAGTGATTCAACTGTAGTTTTAACTGATGAGAGACTTTATTTTGAAATAATTAAAGTGTTTTAGAACTAAATATAAGTAGTGGATAGACAATATGAGTGTACTGAATGTCACTGAACTATCAACTTTAAAATGTTTAATTTTATATTATGTAATTCATATCAATTTAAAAAAGATAGTCAAGTCTACAACCTCCTCTGAAATGTATAAAAACAAAGATGGGGATGAACGAACACATATCAATATGTGATTAAAGACAGAGTGAAATGTTAATTGCAGAACCCAGGTGTTGTCCCTGGGTATGACCACACTGTAAAAGTCAATGTTTCTGTGTACTTAAGAACTGTTACAATAACATGTTAAGATGTTGGGATAACAGTAGAAGCCTAGTAATTATCTTGGTAAGCAGTTGGAAAGTAAATCCCCAAATCCTGCTCTCCAACATGGATCTCCTGGTCCTTCTTATGGCCAGAGCACATTTGGGAACTTGTTGGGATAAATTTCTGTGTTTTTCCACTGCGTGTTTTCTTAACACCCCTCCACTTTCTGGTCCTTACCTCACCCAGCTGCAGAAAATGCTGTCATTTCATTGTAAGTTTGCCATGTGCACACATCTGTATAGGCCAGACCTTGTGCCCCATGACTTAGATCATTATCTCCTGTTCCCATAACACTCAGAGCAGGTTGCAGATGAACACCAAGATGTAAGCTTCATGAGGCACAAAGTATTACATCTGTTTCATGTAAGTATATTGTATATAAAGTAAAAATAAGTAAATCTAAGGTTTGTAAAGGGGAGGATAATGTTACATTGGGGGATAGTTAATAAGATGAGCTTATGATGTGCTCTTCTGGGAGGGGCAGGACTATTGTGCTTCCACAAATATAGTAACTTTGTGAAAATCCACTGAACTTCACTATGAACACCTTTTTGTAGTACAGTATGTTAATAAAATTTTCAAAAACCACTAAAGAGATGAAACAGGCAGTTTGATAAAATTAATCAGTAAAATCAAAGAGAGATTGTTAAAATGGCTAATTAAAAATTAAGAAGAAAGAAGGAGAAGAAACAAGTGAAAAGGATTAGGAATCAGAGGAAGGTTAGCTACCTATACAGAGAGAGTTGAAATTATATGGCAGAATAATGTATACAGCGTTATACTTGAAAATGGCCCTGAAAATCTTTCTGAATTGGATACTTTTCCAAGAAAATGACTGAACCAAATACAGTTAAGGGAACAGCATTCAATCACAGAGGCCGCTGCTGTCTGGAATCTGAGCTAGAGTGGCGTCCATAGATCTCCCTCCTCTCAGCAGCAGTGCAGGGCACGGCAGCAGATGCTCACACTGACCAAACGGGAAAGGGACTGGGTGCAGGTACAGGGTAGCTCCTTGTTCTGGAGAAACTGTGAAACTCTGCCATAGAAAGAAAGTGCTGAGAGTCACTAGTCAGTGTAAATTCATTTCTTATGAAAGCGCAGAGTGTGGGGATAAAGCCTTGCCTTGGTTTCTTTCCCAAGGCTATGTGAAGACAAACTAAGACCAAGATGGCTCAAGTGTGTGGAGCAGAGGTGCACTCACACTGGGGAGTGGAAATAGTATTTTGTTGTAATAAGTATCCTTCCTTTTAAAATAAGAAGCCACCTTTTAATGACTTTAAAGGTGGTTGGAACTGTTACTTTTGCTTCAGGTGATTTTTAAAGAAAAGTTGGCTTATGTGACATAGGAGGGAAGCAGTATATTAAAACAAATATTAAGGTTGGAAAGTAATCCATGAGCAGCTGAGCAGAATGTAGTTGAAGGAGCTTTTTCTCTTAGCTAATAGCTCTCCCCTAACTTAATACCCAAGATAAGAGAGACACTTTGAGCAGGAAAACAAGGCTAGGAGAGATAGACTTTGAAGACAAAGACAGAAGGATAAAAAATGACCAAAGTTTAGTGTGTTGAGAAACTTGACCTTTCTTAGTTAAAAAAGACAAGGTTTGCACTGATTGCACAAGTCAGCCTCCAAGTGGGTAAGAATTGGAGAGGAAGGTCTTGCTTTAGAGCAGAAGTGGGGAGCTTTAGTGAAATGCGGTCATATTAGGAAGGATTTTGCTTGGAATATAAAATTGTCTGCTTAAGCTTAGAGTATCTTGGTAAGACAAAGGGAAAGAAAGATCAAAATGAAAATGTTAAACAGACAAAAACGAAAATGGAAATACTGTAATTGATGGGGTGAGTTATTAGATAAGGAGAGAAGAAGTGGTAGATTCAAGGGAGAGGTTTGGCTTTGGAGAGAAGACAGACTAACAAAATTAATAGTATCTCTACAGTGGGCTGTGTAGGGTTCCAAATAGTTATGCCCATTTCCCAACCTCTCACACCTGAGAATACGGCCTTCGAAAACAGTGTTTCTGCATCTATCATTTAGGATTTCAAGGTGGGATCATTCAGGATTTAGGATTAAATAACCTAGGTTCACTGGCTGATGTCATCATAAGAAAAAGTAGAGAGGGGGAGTTGAGGATTTAGCTCATTGGCACAATGCCTGCCTGGCAAGCGCAAGGTCATGAGTTCAATTCCCGGTAACGGAAAAAAACCCAAAAAAAGAAAAACCAAAAAAAAAAAAAAAAACCAGTGTGAAAGAAAAAGTAGAGAAGGAATTTGAGACACACAAACACAGTGAAGACACAGGAGAGAGACCATACAGAGACAGATGCAGCTTCAGGCTAGGACACATCAGGAACTAGACTTGCTAGAAGGGTCAGGAAGTGTTCTCAGGGGCCTTCTCCACAGTACCTCGGTGTCTTGGTTTTCTCTCCTTATTGAGACAAAATATCCAACACCCAAAATTAAGGAAGGAAAGGTTTATTTAGCTCACAGTTTGTGGAGGTTTCAGTCCATAATCAGCTGGCTCCCAGGCAGAGTGGCAGGGCACAGGGACAACAGTTCAAGGCAGCAGAAGACAGCCAGAGCAACAAGAGCAAAAGGGAAGGGAGAGCAAACCTCTTTTCCTGTCTCACTTTGTGTGTTGACCACCCATCCACACCATCCTCATGCCCTCCTCTTCTACCGGCTCAGGATGTTCACACAATGAGGACCCTGACCCCCTGCTGAGTCACTTAGTAAAGTTTCTAAACTTCTCAGTTCTCAGGTTGACACAATGTATCAACCATTACAATCCACTCCTTGTCAACTTGGCAACAGACACATTTCTTCAAACTGGTTTCCAGATGCAAAGGCATGTTTATTTTTATCAATTCACAACTTGAACATTACAGAACAGTTTAACAATCCTTAAGAACCAGTATTGAGTCTGTCAACATACTACATTAGAACCATAACGTTCTGCCCCTGGCCTCCCAAAGACTCCTGCACATCCCTTTATGCAAAAGGCATTTAGTCCCTGTCTAAGAGTTACCAAAGTCATAACAGTTTCAGCATTGCTGATAAGTCCAAGGCCCAAGTCTCCTCTGAGGTGTAAGGTCAACTCTTAGCTTCAAGCCTCTGTACAAATGAAAAGTTAAACACTTCCAGCATTCAACAGCACAAAATAAACATTTTCATTTCAAAAGTTGCAAAAGGGAATACAAAGGATTGGGACCAAAGCAAGTCCAAAATCTAGCAGGGCAAATAAATCTTGTAGTTCCATGTCCAGCATCTGACGTAATCTGTGACAAGTTGTGAGCTCCAAAGGGCTTGAGTGGTTCCACCCCTACTGCATTTCTGGTGGTTGTAGCTCCCATAGCTTCTCTCTTAGGCCTGCTCTGCTCCCTCCTTGCAGGTTTCCTTAGATGATTCACATTCTTGCTTTTTCCAAACTTCTTGGGTGTCCACTGCACCTTTGGCTTCACCCTCACAGCTTCACACGCTGCCCTCTCAGGGGCTCACTGCCTGGCCACCCAGGCCTTCTGAAATCAAACCCCATAATGCTTGCATTCTGCATGCACATAAAACAAGAACCGTGTAGATGTTGCCAAGGTCTGCTGCCAGCTGGAGCAGTGGCAAGGCTTTTCTCTCTCTTGGCTGTAAGGGTCGAGTGCCTGAATCACTGGGCACTCAGAATCCAGTTCGGAGGAACAAATTTTCTTTGCTGCTGCCATTCTGGAACACAGTGTGGCTGCCGCCAGCCTAGAACATAGTGCTCTGTGTCTTTCTCCTCAAAGCAAAGTCTTTTATTTTTGCAGTTTTGAGGCTGCAAAGGCTAGAAGAGACTTGCTGCTTCTCATGATGCCCTCAAGACATCTTTTTTATTCTTCGGTTCCTTCTCAGCAGTCAAGATCTCCTCAGCTCTATCTTTGCATTTCACAGCTTTACTGGAGCTTCCTTTCCGGCCAGACTCACAACATTTAAAATCATCCTGCTAGGTTGTTTGCTCTTCATTTTCAACATAGATCTAGCTAAAAGCCCCCAACAATAGCCATGCCACAGTGTGAATATTCAACTGCCTTAAAATTTCCTCCACCAGATTAATTAGAATGCCACTCTTAATCTCAGTTTTAGGCAAAGTCTCTGGACACAAGCAAAATGCAGACTAACTTTCTGACAAGCCATAACACACATCGTCTGTAGTCCAACAACCGAGGCAGTCCCTCCCAGCAGAAACCTCCTGAGTCTGATCTTTACCAGCAGGATTTCTATCAGCCTTCTGGTTTTCTGAACTTTGTCTAGAATCTCTCATACAAAACAGCCTGAGGTGTTCCAGCACTACTCTTTCAGGGGACATCTCCAAACCTTTCCAAACTCTTCCCACAAGCCATTCCCAAAGGCTCTTGAACTACATGGTCAGATATAGTCACGGCAATGACCCCACTTCTCTGGTACCAAATTTTGTCTTGATTACTTTTCTCTTGTTGATGAGACAAAATACCCGACACCCCAAATTAAGAAAAGAAAGGTTTATTTAGCTCACAGTTCATGGAAGTTTCAGTCCATAATCAGTTGGCTCCAAGGCAGGGTGGCATGACACAGGGGCAACAGTTCAAAGCAGCAGAAGACAGCAAAGACAAGAGCAAAAAGAGGGGAGCAAGCTTCTTTTTCTCCCTTATATTGTATGCCAGCTATCCACCCACACTGTCTCCATGCCTTCCTCTCCCACAAGCTCAGGGTGTTTACAAAGTGAGGACCCTGGCCCCTGCTGAGTCATTTAGCTAAGCTTCTAAACTTCTCAATTCTCAAGTTGACCGAGTGCATCAACCGTTACACTCGGATGCCTTCATTTTGGGATTCCAGCCTCCAGAACTGTGAGAAATATATTTCTGTATCTTGCTCTCCCTAATTTTTGGTGATTTATTATGGCAGCTCTAAGAAATTAACATTAAGCTTTAAACTGCACCTCAAAAATGGAGTCTGCAGTGTGAGCAGACAGAAGATATACCACCATACCTCAGAGATGCTGACTCAGTGAGAAGGCCAGTCCACTCGGCACAGAAGAATGTGACCCTAGAACACTACTGTGGCTGTTAAGCCAACCCTCTTGCTGCACCTTCAGCCTTTGCTTGCCTTCTTCACCACTACAACTTCCCATACATCTCCATCCCAATCACTTTAGATGCAAAGCATTAAATCCTCTAGTCTGTCTCTCTCAACCATGTAGTTTATATCAAACTTTAATTAAGGAGGCCATGAGGAAAACAGCCATGATGTGGTATGTATATATATACCAGCAGGATTTCTATCAGCCTTCTGGTTTTCTGTGGTATATATATATACCACATCATGGTATATATGGTTTGATTTCTCTTGGGTACCTTATTTTCATGGTTATTGAAAATATTGCCTATTCCTGCCACCAAGTTCAAGTTCCTCAATTCCTTACGACTTAATGTACCACCAATTACAGCATAACAAGACACTAAGAATTACTTACTTGACTCATTTTAGCTCCCTCACTGGGATTCAAAGACAGGGGTGATTATCTCCCTATATTCAATTTATTAAGAAATTGCCATCTGTCCTCTAGATTCCAAAGGGAGTTTTAAAAAGAAATATGTTCCAGAGGAAGACACTTTGTTCACTTCATATTTTTAATAGCCACTTTCTACCAGATATTTTGTTAAGTGTGAGAAATATATGTATGAATGAGATGAGAAGAAGGAATCTGATTTTCAGAGATCTCACTGTCTCATATGTAGCTGGGAAATAAACGTCTTATTGAACAATGCAAATATCATACGAGGAGGATTATCTTGCAGTGAAAAAGGGTACTGCTGGGGAGGCTTGGGAAGGGAGATTTCTGGAAATAGGGTAGGACTGGTGATGGTCTTTGTTTGTCACTCCAGATCCCCCTCCACCTTTTCCACCTGCTCTGTGCTCTGTGCTCAAGGTGGGAACATTTGTGAGTGGTGTCCTTGGGCTCTCATGTCTTCCAGCTTCCAGCCAGCTTCCGTCAAATGGGACACAAAGGCCGAGCATGAGTGGGTAGAGGAGACAGTGCCCCTCCCTGTCACACTGCAGGTTGCCAGAGGCTGCACTGCTCTAGAATGGGCCACCATTTCTGAGGTCTGGCTTATGGGTCTGACCATGTCTGAGCAATGGCTTCCTCCTTTTGGCCTCTGGCTGCATCCTGGGCCACTTTGCCAGCCTGGCTTGGTTTCCATTTATCCTGACCTTTCCTCTGTGAATGCTGTCATCATTCAGCTCTATATACCAGCTCATTGGAATGTGGTGTCTATTTCCTGCTGGACACCAGTGGTTACTGAGATCCAGGTTGCTTCACCAAGCTGTGGGTAGGTTTCATTATGTCCTGAGGAACAAGTAAGGTTTCACCAGGTGCATACAGGTAGGGTGAGATTGCCAAAGCTGAGGTAAGAGGTAAGAGGTCCAGGCTGGAGGTCAAGGTAGCACATTGCACATTTGGAGACTAATAAAGAACTCCAATCTTCAAATAGAGAGAGCTGCAGGGAGTAGTGGGGAGGAGAGGCCTGGAATGCCACTAAGTCTTTGGGGTTTCATCCATAAGTAGTGAGACATTTCAAAGCTGCCAGTGCCTTAAATCATTAAATCCTCAGGTCTTTCTAGGAAAACTGTGTTTCAGAAATGAGAAACTAGTGTAGATCTCTGTTTTGCATTTATATTTTATTGGCTTTGCACTCTTCCCTGCTTGGTGGCTAATAAAATTCACTTGCAGCTTGCAAACTGAGTAAAGCTGCTGGCTTTAAATAAAAATTAAACATTAAATCACTTCAAAAGCTTTTCCTTCTCAGTCCCAACGTACTGGGCCTTCTCCTTATGTATTATGGAAAAAGAGACTGTTCCTCCTGAGAAATGTCACAGTTTCATTCAATTATAGAAAACTTTGCTAACTATGACCATCTTTCATAGGTCCTTAGAAAGGGAGGGCTTGATCGGAGCTAAGATTGCTGGCTCAGGCCTTAGGAAAAGAGGAAGAGAGAAGCCGAAGTAACACCTGGTGAAGATAGGCGAGGTGTGAGATGTAGATCTGGGATGAAGGAAAACAAGTTCAGAACAACACTGTCCAGTGAAGATACAATGTGAAACACAAATTCAAGTCACATATACAGTTTTAAATATTGCAGCAGCCACATTATAGAAAAAGGAAAAGACGGAAGCATCTCAGATGTCCGTGGATGGGTGAATAAATAAACAAAATGTAGTCTGTATGTGTGAATGGAATAATATTCTATCTATAGCCAGAAGAAAATCCAGATACACCCTACAGTATGGGTCAACCTTGATGACATCATGGTAAATGAAATAAGACAGTTAAAAAAAAACAACCCGTATGAGTCCACTTGTATATAACTAGGACATTTAAATCTACAGTGAAAGAGCTGTGAATGGTACTTTCCAGTGGGTAGGGGTGGGGGAGAAGAGAAGTTATTGATGAGAACAGTTTCAGTTTTGGAAGATGAAGCTTTGGAGATTGTTAGCACAGCAATGTAAATGTACTTAACACTACTACACTGTATGCCTAAAAAGAGTTAAAACAATATATTGCATGTTATATTTTACCAGTTTTTTAAAAAATAAAAAATATACAGGTAGTGAGATTTATTTTAATAATGTATTTTATTTAACGTGTTAGTCACAAAACTTTGTTTCAATATGTAATCAACACAGACCTACTAAGATACTCATTTTTTTTCTCACTGAGCTTTGAAATCTAGTGCATACTTTACACTTAGGAGACGCCTCAGTTTGGGCTAGCCACAATTCAAGTGCTCATTAATCAAATGAGTTTGCTGGTTTCCATATTGGAAAGCACCGATCAGAACACTGGGCAAAGTCAAGTGCTCAACTGCTACTGTCCCTTTCCTTAGAAGTCCATCAGTGACTTGCCTTAAGGCATCTTTTCCCTTTAGGAATTTGCCTTTGAGGGAGTAACAGGAATGGGCTGAGAGGTAAGATTTCTGTGTACTACCATGGGAGGATGATCTAACAACTACTCAAGAATCCCCAGGCAAAAGAGATCAGAAGAGATCACAGGCCTGAGCGAGTGGGTCCCAGGCAAATCCATTGCTGTTACTATTGTAGGTCTTGTTGCAATGTTAATCTACTGGTATATCAGTGAGGTACAGTCAGATGCAACAGACATGGAAAGACTCACTAGCTCTGTCACCTGGGACAGCTGGTGACATAACATGGCCGAGCCTGAGTTACTTCATTAGTAAAACCGGGATAAGGAAAATGGCTGTCTCATAAAGCTGTTTAAGATGAGAGCAACGTGCTCACTCAAAGCTTCTGGATAAGGTGTCTGGCACATAGTGAAGACTGCTGTTAGTTACGCTTGTGATAGATACCTCTATGACTGCTATCACTGCTGTTAGGAGTATGTTTCTGCTGCACACTAGTGTTTCAGCATCCTTTCAGACTTTCTGTCACCCTCCCAGCACATATTAAGTGTGGCTGTGGTCAAACACGCATTCTAGAGCAAGCTAGACTGTTTGAATGTAAATTGTATTCCTATCTTTCTCAGTGCCTCCTTCTTACTTCCTGACCCCAAAACAAGATCCCCATCTCCTCTCCAGCATAACCTCCTTATTTCTCAATTTAAAAATCTGTAAAAGGAGAACACTGATAGCTAAAAACTACATGGGGTGGTTGTGATGATAAAATGAAGTAACATAGATAAAACATGGCCTAGCACACTGCAGACCCTAGGCAAGTGAGAGCAGATGTTACTAAGTGAAAGATGGGAATGCAATGGCAAAGAAAGCAGAAACCACACTTGGGCATGCTACTGTTCTGCAGGAGAGCTTCTACCAGTAAGAAAATAAAGACTGAAGAGGGTTGGCACATGGGAAGTCCTTCCTAGTGCCCCCCTTGCTTAAATACTTGGGCAACAATTTAAAAGCTTGTCTTCTGCCTGGTAGGTGGCAAGGTCACTCTTGCTTCTGGTCTGTCAGTCCTCTGAAAGAGCAGCTAGACCTCACACTAGATCTACATCTGCTTCTAGAACCCCCACTCCTTTGGTGAAACAGTTCTGGTTCTAATAAGCTCTCACAGACTGAAAAAGTCAATTAAGCTTCTAAAAAAATTGATCTGCTTATCTGAGCTAAGGAAATCTTGTTCCCAGGACACTGCTCTACCCCAGTAGCATAGGTCAGGGTGGGTGAACGCCAGCTGAGCTGGAGCGTGCCTCTCCCCAGGCACTCTTAGCCTGTGCACAAATGATTATTGAATGAACAAAAGAGATTAGAATTGAAGCAATTTATAGTGAGCTGTATGGGAGGTCGGGAAAGTTCAGATTCATCTCGAGATTGATGAGATACAAAGGAGGAAGAAAGAAAAGAAAAATAAATATTTGGTAACATCATCTTTACAGAAGTCAGGAACTGAAAAAGGAAGTATTCTATGGCTCTGGTTGATAGGGGTGAGTATTCAGAACACCCTACCCTCTCCATGGCCCCATCATTGGAAAGCATGTCCTTGGGAGAAGTGTACAGAGAACTGCAGACTATAAAACATAGTGCTGTTTTCTGTTTGTTTCTTTGTCTTTCACTTATAAACTTAGCTAGTCTTCGTTTTCCTAAGGACTACAGTCCTAGCCTGCCAGACGTCAGTCTCACTTCCCGCCCGAGAAGTGAGTTAACCCCTATCCCAGCTCTTCAGGGTTGATGAAAAAAACTCAAGGGCCCAAATGGGCTGTCAGGATTGAGCTCCAGAGCTCAGAGGTAGTTCCAGGCTGGCTTCCTCACCTGTGATCCTGCTGTCTGTCTCAGAAGCTGGGGTACGGAATGGAGGACCTGCATCCACCCATTACTCCTCTACCCCTGACAGAGTAGGACTTCCTCATCTTCTTGGTGAGAAAACCTGGGAGGCTGTTTCTCTATCCTATGAAGGATAACTCAACCTGCCTCATTAGGACTCGAAACACCAACTTTACAAAAGTGACCAGCACCTTTGTTTAACTCCTAATTTAGGAAGAAAAAAGACAACCAAAGAATCTCATGTGTATAAGGCTCTAGAGGAGTTGGTGTTTTCTAGACCATATTGTAGATTATTTAGATGATACACATACATTTCAGAGAATAGATTGGTACATCTATGAAGGCATGAAAAACCAAAACAAGTTTCTCACCTCAGGAATATCGATGTTACAGTTTTAGATCTCCCAGTTTGTTAAAGGGGACTAAAAACACACAAGACCCAGAAATATTCATTGCAGTATCACCATTGCGAACAAACCGGAAGTAATTTAAATGTCCAACAACTGCTAAACTGATTATGATGGAGCCACTGAGGGGACTGACCCACTTAATGCAGCCACAATTAAACGATCTATACGAAAGCTGTACTGGAATATGGGACGATAGCACGGACCAACACCGAGGAAAAGGCAGATTGAACGAGTATATCAAGGCTACTGTTGTCCCACAAAAGCATCCATGGAAAAGCTGGCAGAGAGTGCAGAGAAAACTCAAAGGTGCTGAGAGGGCTGGATTAGAAGATCTGTAAGAAGACACTTTGTCGTGTCTGCAAGGCATGGTCACTAGTAGTAGCACAGGTAAGTAAGAACAGAGCAGGGACCTCACATTACCCCTGCCCTCCCCCCACTTTCCCAAGGTTGCTTTGGTTCGATTTTATTTGTCTGCAAAGGCACACATCTATGCCACAGATGGGTCAAGATGCCGTGATGGCCCCAGTGTTATACCCTTTACACCGGTATGGCCACAAGAGCCCTCTTCCTGTTCCTTGCCAGGTGAGAACAGCCTCACCTGTGTACCCTGGTGTGTCACAGCATGAGAAAGATTGGAAAGAATTGCCTCCATAGAAGAATTCCTCATAGAAGGCAGATGACTCGTTTCTCTCCCCGCTTCCTCTGCCCTGGTTCATTCATATTTAATTATACATCCCTTAGCAGCTTGGGAATCAGGGTTCTGACCTGCCGGGGTAACACCATGTAGTGCATACCCAACCATCCAGCTGGCTGCTCTCTCAGCCGCGTACTAAGGCAAAGTGCCTCAGCCTCTCCCACCCTCCTGTATGCACAGCTGCGCAAAGCCTGGCCCTTGCTCCCACCTTTCTCCCCGTGGTTCCCTCCTCCTGGAGAAAATGAGCTAGTTTGGTTCTACTGCAGATGCTCAGCAGCAATATCATACTCTCTAAGGAAAGAAAGGTGTGTGTGTGTGTGTGTGTGTGTGTGTGTGTGTGTGTGTGTTGTGTCTTCCTACAGGCACAATCCAGACAAGTGTATAGTTTATGACCAGGCACGTTTCTGTCCAGCACGCTATTTAGCACCAGTAACCACCACCACCTGCAGGCACACAGCAGCTCACGAAGCTAAGAAAAGCTGCTGCTTGCTACACAAGTGCTTTAAAGCGAAACCATTCTCTTTCTGTCCTTTTCCAAGTTCAGTCTACTCACTGTCCACACATAGCAAGACCCCCCACCCCCAGCTTGATCTGAAACAACACAATACAAAACAAACTTTCTGGAAGTTCAAAACCTGTGTGTTTGCCTTGGGCTGAGAGGATGGATAAATGCAGTCCATGCTTTCCATTGCCCGGGCTCAATGAACTCTTTCAACAGTGACAATCGAGAGGTTAAATCCTGTTGGATTTGGTGCTGTTTACTACAGAGACCTGAAGCTGACAGCCAGAGATACAAGTGTCACCCTGATCCTTTTGCAGCCACAGGGATGCAAGCGCCCCTCAGGGAAAAGCACCTGGGAGGCAAAGCAAGAAAGATCCCCACATCTGCAAAAGAAACTTGGGAAAGAATCCCTCTGGGGAGTCCTTCCGTCGGCTTGCAAAAGGTCTTTTGGGCTGAGATGTCTTTCTGCCCTGCAGCCCACTCTCAAGGATGAAGAAGCAAAAGAGAAAAAAATAAACAGAAAATATTCTTCCCCACCTGCTGTTTACATGTTTTACAATCAGCAAGCAGAGAAAATGCAAGTGCGTGTGGACACATTCCCTTCCCTCCTTTGGAAGAGGAGGGCAGATCCCAAATGCATTTGTTAATTGTGTAAGCCACCCCCGCCACCCCAGCCGTGGGAAAAGCCTCAACGACACATGCACGCCCACCCCGCAGCCAAGCCCACTCCCCAGCATCCCATCCCCACGCTGCAGAGAAATCATCAAACGCTACTCACACGCGGCAGCCTCAGCCTCCCTCTACCTCTCCCCAGCTTGTGCACGGGCTCCGGTCGCGGCTGCTGCTTCTCCTGTTGCAAGTGAAACAAGCCTTCATCGGCAGAGATGGTTTTCCTCTGGGCTGCTTTGTCTGAGATTCCCCAGATGAACAGCGACTCGTTTATGTCATTATCCGAGTTTGATTGCTCCCCTAACACAGGCAGGGCTTTGGGGCTGTCATCTTCCACTGGCTGGGCTTCTGGAGAGAGAAACAACAGACCTGAAACTGACAACTGATCGCATCAGAACACTCCAGGGGACGGCAACCCAAGACTACGAAGTAACACGTTAGCTTACAGTGATACCATGCAAAGCCATAGATCATCTGTCTCCCATTGGCCCCGGGACCCTAACCAAGTGGAAGAGACATTATTTATGAACTTGTAGCTTTCAGAATGACTCCAGGTATAGCCAGATGGACATCACCAACCCTGGGACATGTTCTACCTTATGGGAATTAATAAAGAGGTAATATCATTTGGCGGTTAAAGTGAAAGGCTTTTAGAGAAACATGGACTTACATAAATCTAAGTACATTGGGATTCAAGTGTGAATTCCACCACTTTATGGACTGTGCAATTTTGGCAAACTCTTTTTTCCTTCTTAGGCTCTTTCTTTACCTGCACATCAGGGACAGTGATACTTGGCTTCCTTAGGAGAGCAGAACGACCTGTGTGTGAGGTCAATGCATGTCACAGGGGAGGAACTCTCTGAAACATGTAAAGATACCCGAATTCATTCTGCAGCAGTGCGTGTTCACTATGAGAAGGACCTGGGTTTTTATTAGACCTCAGGGTCATTTCACTGGTCTGTGTAATCAATTGCTTCCTCAGAGGAAACAGATTATAGTACTTTACATATTTAGGGCAGCCTGAATTTCTAGGTGTCAAGCATGTAAGAATTCTGGGATGTCTATTTTCAAATATGGGAAACAGAGCCTCCAAATGATCAAAACCACTTGACAAAAAGAAGATGCTGACACTTGCTGCTTTGCCTTATACACAGCCTCATGAGAACAGGGTGGAAATCTACCTTGTCTGAAGCTCTTCAATTACACAGGCTGAGGTTTCTCAGGAATGACAGGTTTTGACAAGGGGATCTCAGTAGGGAAACCTATGTCCACTTCAAGTAGAAAGAGAGTGTGCCCAATGGTGGAAATATCCAGAATGTTAACGCTCGACTACACCCTTGACAATATAGATATATAGGGTAACATAAATGGGCAGGACATGGTGGCTGAGCTTTGCTGACTCCCCTCTTGCTTCCCCTTGGCCCCAAAGCAGAAGAAACAAGTTTATGCTGTGCTCCAGCCACTGGACAAATACAGTTCCTGTTTAGAGAATCCCCACCTTGCTGAGGGAATTTCAATAGAACCAATATAAACCAGACCCAACATTGCTAAATGGCTTAGCCCAGTCTGCCAGGTCTCATTTTACTTCACAGAGCATATTGGCTATTGGATGGCAGTTGTGCTTCTGTGTCCAGATACAGTGAGAGTAAACGAATAAGTGCTAAAAACCTGGGCCAGAGAAGTTGCTGACAAAGTCTTCTCCCATGGACTGATACAAAGGAATATTATATCTATGACAGGAATTTAAGATAGGAAGGGGAAACATGGGATTAGCCAATCCAGTTCCACCTTGGTTCTTTCTAACGGTTTAAAAATCCCCAATAAGATCTCAGGACCATGAAACACTCTAAGAAATGTATGCCAAGCACTGAGCACAATATCTGCTATATTGTAAGGATTCAAAAATGCTAGTAATGAATGATAACAGTGATAACTAATAAGGAGAGGATGTAGGAATTGCTATCATTTGCCCTTATAGGTTGTCCCAGATGTCACGCTAGCATTTTGCATAGTTTATTGCATTCAAATCTCACAACAAGTTTGGGGAGAGATGTGATTCACAGTTTACAGATGCGGAAGCCGAGGCATTGGAACTTAACCAATCAGAGGAGAATGGTCATGAAATTCCACTACCACATTTACACAACTATCAGCATCTGCTGCCTCTAGACTCTGCAACCTTCCTTGTCCTGTGGATGAATTGTCCATTCCCTCAGTTAAGGTACCCTTTTGGCTACCCAAGGATATCACTGCAATATTTCCTTATCCTTCCTTCACCATCAATGTTGCCTTCTCTGTTGGATCATTCTCAATAGCTTTGTGCTCCTTCTTCTCCTATATTTAAAAGAAATGTCCTAATTCCATCTCTACCTCCAGCTACTGCCCATGTATGTTACCTTGTATATAAAAGATGTTCTATGACATTGTCGGAATGCATTGGCTATACAGTCCTCTCTCCTGGACTCATTCCAATCCAGTTTTTAATGCCACCTCTCAGCCTAGCTGCTCTTGTCAAAGTCACTGATGATCTCCATATTGCTATTTTCAGCCCTCATCTTCTTTGACTGTCAGTGTCACTTGTCACAGTTGATCACTTCCCTCCTCCTTGAAATACTTTCTGTAGTTGGCTCCCAGGACCCACACCGCCTTTTTTTCCTTCCACCTCCCTGGATGCCCATGCTGAGTGTCTCCTGTGGGTAGCATCTCTCTTCTAGTCTCTGAAAAGCCGTGATTAAAAAGAGGTTCAAAGCCCAGACTTGGAAGTCAGGAGCCCAAAGGGTGCCCCGATGTTATGGTTCAGATCTAAAATGGCTGCCCAAATGCTTATGTTGTGCCTGGGGGTGGGGTGGATCAAGGGGGTGCTATACTTATCAGTAGATTCATCTGTTGATGCGTTTGGTAACTGAATGTGCTGTAAGGATTTAGGGCCTGGCTGGAGGTAGGTTACTGGGGGTTTGACCTGAAAGAGCATTTTCTTGTCCCTGGACCCTCCATTATCTCCCTCTGTTTCCTGGCTGCTATGAGTTGAGCACTTTTCCTCCAGTGTGCTGTGTCTGTCTTGGGGACAGCAGACCATGGACTCAAACCGCGAGCCAAAATAAACCTTTCCTCTCTCTTTTCAGTTGTAGGTGTTGGTTATTTTGTCTCAGCAACAAGGAAAGTAGTGAAGACAACTGACTGCAACTCAGGAGATATATAACCTTGGCAAAATCACTTCACTTCTTTTCTGCTAGTTTCCTAATCTCTAAAATAAGACAACCTTGTGAAGTTGTCCAAAAAGTTAAAGGAGTCATATGTGAAAACACTTAGAAGAGGAGCTGGCATGTGCTAAGTACTCCATGAGCATTAGATATTTTTATTACCCCACTGTTGACATTGAGAACCCAAGGTCTTGGTCCTCAGGCAACTGCTCTTGCCTGCGATCTTCTCTTTCATTTCTTTCACAGACATCTGCAAGCCAGTTAAAAACTACAGTCTAGACCTTTCTCTACAAGGCAGACACAACAGCTTAATTAATACCTTCACTTATTTATGTAGTAGACACTTCAAATGTAAGATATCCAAAGCCCAGTTTCTGACACACTCAACTAACTTGTTGATTCCACACTGCTCTCCATCTCAGGACATGATGATTCTGCCCTTCCAATCACTGAAGTCCAAACTTTGATGTTATTTTTGAGTTATTCTTTCCTCATACTCAAAATTCAGCTGGCAAATTTATAGTTTACACATATGTAAAATTATAAATTGCCAATTTATAAAAAAATATTTTTAAGGAAATTAAAAAATAAAAAGACCAATATTCTTGTAACAGCTTACAGGGCCCTACAAGGCCTCCCTCACCCCATTTTCCCCTATGTTTCGACCTCTTTAAGTTGATCTACTATTTCTCTCTCTGTCCCCCAATGCCCCAGACACAGAGTTCTCTGAGCACACCATGAAAAACATCCCAAGGCCTTTGAAATTTCATTTCTCTGTGCCTGGAGCACTCTGGCTCCATGTACCTTCTGGAATCATTTTAACCTTCTTTCCAATGTCATTTTCTCAATGATACCTTCCCTGATCATCATCATCGTCAATCATACCTCCCTCTCCTAAGCAGTATTTTCTCTGTAATACTAATCAATGGATAGCACACATTTCCTGTTGTGTGACTCTTGTCTCCTTTTCTGAAAATGTGAACTTGACTGTACTTTTCTCATAACTGTTCACCGCATACCTAGAACATAGCCTGCACCAACTAGATGCTCATTAAACATTTCTTGCATGGGTGAATGGAACTAGAGGAATTAAATCTCTTGCCTAGGGTCACAGAGTCAATGAAACTACATTAAAACAGATCTTTTTGCCTTCCTAGCCCTTATTCTTTCCAACATATCAGCAGTGTCTCTATCGAAGTGTTGTGCAGACCAGGTGGACTTACATCTTCCCACCAAAGTGAAGGTCTACTTTCTTAGTAATTGGTAGGTCTCATGCTACATTTCAGTGGCTCCAGGCTGCATAGATGTCATTGTTTGCTAACATTTCTATCAACAAAATAATTTGTGAACTGTGAGTGTATTTTACCAGAGGGGTAAAAAACTGCTTTATTCTTTTGGCTAGATTTATTGGAAATCAACATTCTGGTTGAAATGAGAATTTTGCTTATAGCAGTTGTCCTTGACTGCCCATTTGGAGATAAGAAGCTGTGTCTATTGCTTTTTAAATGTCTTTTGTGCACAAAATTATTTGGAAAAGTAAGCAATATCCTGGAATAATTGAGTTTTTGAAACATGTTTCAGAAGTGGAGGTTGACCACTACAAGTAACCAGAGACTCTGTGAGTTATTTCAACAATACCTGGGAAAACAAATTCACTTTCCACTTGTAACCTTTCATTTATTGCTTTGAATATCCCTGGTGTCCATTTGGAAGGACATACTGTTCCCTCAAGCAGTACACTAAAGACTTTCCATGCGGAGAGGTTGCTGGTGACACGGCAAAGACCTCTGGCTTAGAGTCTGACTTCTTAGGTTCTATTTCAGTTCTGTTCCTGAACAACCTGCAGACCTTGAGGGAAATTCTTCAGTTCCCTTGGCGCATATATATATGTGCCAAGTTCAGATAGCTTCACTCTGTTATCCTTGAACTAGCTTCATTCTGTTATCCTTCTAAGTTTAAGTTTGTTAGATCAAGTTTTATTCTTACTTGTGAGGGTAAATGTATTCCATACAGTAACCAACAGACTAATTACTAAGTTCAAGCAGTTTAACTGCAGTTATAAGCAGACCTAAGCAACCTGCTCAATTTCAGAATGTATTCACTCGTTCATTCTTTCACTATCTATCTGCCACTCTGGTACACATTAAATACACAGCACATAAAAGAATTATGCTGTCATCACGGGGGGGGGGCGGGCACAAGAGGGCCACTTGATTAACTCCGGTGCTTAGGCACGACTTTTTGAAGGCTGTGATTATTAAGCTGACAACAGCATGAGCAAAGAAATGTGAGGCTAATTCCAGATCTCACTTCAGTTAATTTTCTTCACCATCTTTTTCATGCAATGCTATAGAACAGAGTTGGAAACCTAAATCTGCTTTCTTATTCTTATGATGAGCAAAAGTAGGGACTTCTAAATGTGGAGAGCATAGTGGGAGAAGTAGGGTAGACTTTTTGGAGGATGTGCCCCTGAACTGGAATTTTGTAGAATGAGAATGAGAAAGAGCTGCCCAGGCAGGAAAGGGTAAATAGGGATGAACAGGTAATCTGGATAGAGAAAACATCACCTGTAGAAGTCAGAAAGATGCCAGAATGGGATTCTGCTTAGCAGGTTGAGTTTGGGGGATAAAAATATGACTTTTTACCTTATTTCTCCTATTCTCTGCACATCTGAAAGTCTTTAGTCAAGTCCTTCCTGAACGCTCACTCTCTTGCTACAAGTGGAAACCAATAACAGCGTTTACTTCAGAGTTTCATGAATTCAGTGAGATAATCCACACAAATCTGTTCAACCAATATCTTCTATAAGGGAAGAGCTCAGTACATTTCTGCTGACTAATTCAAGGATTGGTACGTTATTAGAAATGGGCACCTGAAATCCTAAACCAATGGAGCATTAGGTCTCTAAATTCAAGGTACTTCCCACATTAAGCTATGAAACTTGGAATTAGACTGCTAGGTTTTAACTATAACGCAAAAGTCACTTTTCAAGCAATTGTTAAAGTAACCCTATCAGATTCCAACTCGCCAGCTTCCAGTTATGGGTGAATAGCAACCAAGAGTACAATACATGGTTAGTCAGGGGATCATGAGCTAAAATTCTGGCGAGATCTGCCAAGGATGCTTTCTCTTTTTTTTTTCTTTCCTTTCCTTTTAATGTTAATTGAACTTTACAAAGATTTTTCATTTGAGCTCTGGCGCATGGATTTGTCTTCAATTTGTCACTTTACGTCCTTGATAATATGCAATGTGTAGCAACTGTACATGCCTTTGCAGGCCTTGGATTTGCCTGCTACAACTGGTCTTGCTTAGTCCTGGTAGATAACTAATGGCATATGTAAAATGACTACCCAGTCTTGCAGCTTTGAAGGATTGTTGTCCATTTATGAAGCCAAATCATCATGATGGAATTTGTGGATAATATGGCAGAATGGCGCTTAGAGGCCTCCTAAGAAACTGGACCCTGAACGCAGATGAATATCATCGAGCTGAGGCTTGCAAAGCCATTGTTTGTGATCAAGATTACCATGTTGAACTTTCAGAATCCATGCTGGGAGCTTAGCAGGCTCAGCCAGTCTTACTCAAGGCTTTCTGAGATCTGGAGGAGTTTGTTGGGCAAGAAAGTCCCAGGGCCCCTGGTCTGTATGCTTTCTTCATGAGGCATGGGCAGACCTAAAGCTGCACTTACTGAATTCCTCCCAGCCCACTGTCTCCTGATATTCTTCCCTGAAAAAAAATCCTTTCTGTCAATTTCAATAAATGATGACTTCTGTAAAATGTATTTATCAGTTTGTTCGTTTTCATCAAACTTAGCCCAGTACTCTGTTGAACAGCTTCAGATGCCGGGCACGTTTCTATGCAATAGCAAAAGCGTGCATGAAGAGTGTTTTCATCCCTGTGATTAAATAGGGCTCATTTTCTTTCTGTCTTCCCAAGAAAGAGAATGCTCTAAATAAACCAGAGGCCCCTTGCTGATAGGTTTTGGGCAGGAGGGGGCTGTTGACTCTCAGATTTCAGGGCTCCTCTGTGGCTCCTCCAGTTTCACCAGGATGTCATGTTCTTGGTAACAGCATCCGCTGTTCTGACAAACACTCAGTGACAAATGCGGAGCCTCTGCCTCTCCCCAGGACCTGCGGAGGATAGAGGGGCCGCAGCTGGGCGAGAGAGTACAAACCCATATTTCATAACAATTACTCTGGATTATCAGGAAAGGTGGCAAGAAAAACTATTAGCAAGTTGGTGGACCGGAGATTTATGGCTCGGCAGCTCAAAGGTGTGTGACAGGTTTCTGGTCTGATGAAAAATCACTTCTCTGGAGGTGAGAAAAGGGCAGGCACCCTGCTCGGCAGATGAGAATCCATCAAGTTAGCTTCACTTTTGTGCTGCTCTTAGTCTCAAGCTAAAAATGCCCCTTCCACTCCCTAGGGTAGATAATTGGTACAGGATTTAACATACTCTCTCCACCAAAGTATGGCTTTCCTCTTTATATTTCCTCTGGAACATCATAGTGATTTAAATCAGCAGGCTGTCCAGTTTGAGAGAAGTAAAGAACATATCAAGTGGATATATTCTCCCACAGCTGTTATTGTGGGGCATTGCTTGGAGACACGCTCTGCCTTTCTCCAGGGAGCAGTAGTGTTATCTTCAGCGTGCAGAATGTAGTGTGCACAGTTCTGCTGGATCTATATGCTGAGTACTTTAAGCAGTAAGATCTGTATGCTAAGCACTCAGTGTAAGCAGTAGGATGGCAGTGCAGTACTGGCTCCTTTGACCACCAGCTGCTAAATAGACGGTGCCATTATTTTCACACACATCACTTCACTTACTTCTCGTGGAAACAGATTCATGTGGGAATCATTCCCCCACCCCCCAGATTAGGAAACTGAAGTACAACTTCCTAGAGTAAGTCCAGGACTAGGTCTCTAGCTTCTGGTTTGTTCACTGGTTCTCTTTCTACCATAATTTCCATTGATGTAGGATAGAAATCCTGGACCTCTCCACTCCCATCCATACCTAATTTACCACTGTGCATGAACATTTGATATGGCCACCCAGGACATTCAGTCAGTAGACAGACTACAACAAAAGAGGACAGCACGGTGAAAATCAATGGAGAGTGCCTTAGGCTATCAGTCTAGCATTGTTCCTCAAATCAGTTCTGTGCGCTGTTTTAATTTAATAATAATTGCAATAACAATAATACATTTGAGCCTTACAACAGCTGATTGAAAGATTTTTGTTTTCCACTCTCACTTCACCTGTGGTTGAAGCTAAAATAACTTAGGTGGGAATCAAACTAATTGAAACTCAGAGCTTTTTGGCTCTTAAATCTAGTGCTTAAATTGCCTCTTAATACTTATTTGATGGAGAACTGCGTGCATGTTATAGCCTGGTAAGGAGCATGTGAAGTTTCCAGATCCTGGATGGATTTAAAACCTAGTTAATCTGAACAACAAAAAGAACTACACTGGGAATAACTCGTTTAGTAATAAAATTATAACTCCAAGCCCAGCAGAGGTACACAAGAAATGTCTGTTAGGTAAATGAATGAATAAATGAATTAAACATTGCCAGCATATCGGCATATCTTGGAAGGCTGGACAACCCAATGACAAGATTCGTTCAACAAGCACAACTGGCCAACACTCTGAATATCAAAGCATCAGATATCAAGGCATCTACCATCCCACGTAATGCATCTCGTAACCCACTAGGACGTTCAGACAACCTTCCCAACTCAAAGCAGTGGTGGCCTGATTTCAGGAGCGTACACACAGAACAAAGCCAGGGACAAGGAGTCTCAGTAGCAGTCAGAGAGCTTGCCTGTTGGACTTTTAGTGAGGGTAAGAGGCTTATCAGGCTGGCATTTGCTCCCAAGACACCTCAAATCCATGACTGAAGCCATCTGACATTGACAGAAGACTCAGTCCCCTTCCAAAATCCTGGCTTGACTGATGTTGCTGCAGGCCACTTAGGGAAGTCTGATTTACTAGCCAGGTCATTGAGCCTCAAGATCATATTGCTCCCAGTGTGGTCCTTAACCTGTACTTTTATTGAAGTTGCTTCATTCCTATGTTTGGTCTTTCTTTATTTTTCATTTTCTTTCCTTACCAAGTCCTTGCCTTGATAAACTGATGAGTACCCCAAGTCCCTCAAGCCAGGCATTGCACTGTTCTTATCAGCTCTGTCATAAGAGCACAGCTCTGCTTCCTAATACTGTTGCTGATACTCTCAAATGCTTACTACACAGAACTCTTCTTGGCACCAGAAGCTAACCTCCCCATGTCTATAATGCCATGACTACTTTCTCTCCCTTCCCCACATCTACCTGATATGCAGGGCTTGCTAAATAGCTGCTCTATTACATCAGTTATCACTGGATTAATGCAACCCTTCTCTATTTCTCATCTGGTTACCACTGTGGGCATCCAAATATGAATTCTCCCTTCCACACCATGATCTACTTTGCCAGCATAGCGATCATTTTAAAAGTAGGATATGACTGAGTCACTATGTCCCTGATAAAACATTTCAGTGGTTCTCTCCTATGTTTTGTGTGGTTGGTGGAGTAAAGTCTCCCTAAAAATGTCCAAGTCTTAATCATCAAGAATATATTATGTTATGTGGAAAAGGAGGATTAAGTATGCAGATGAAATTAAGGTTAATAATCAGTTGACCTTAAGTTGAGGAGATTATCTGGGTTATTTCATGTGAGGCCAATCTAATTACATGCATGGAATATGAAATAGAACATGGGTTGGAGAGATGAAACTGGACCAGCATTCAGGTTATGATTCTTGGCTCTGTAGTTGGAGGAGGAAGGCCACAAGCCAAAAACAAGTGGCAGCCTCTATGAGTTGGGAATGGTCCTCATTTTACAGCTAACAAGAAAATGGAAACTTCTCTCCTAGAACAGGAAAGAACTGGGTTCTGCCAACAGCCATATGAGCAAGGGACTAAATCTTCTAGAACCTCTAGAATGGCACAATGCCTAAAATTTTAGTTTTTTTCAGTTTTGTAGAAGCTCTGACCTAGAAAATCACAAGCTAATATATTTCTACAGCTTCATCCCTAAGTTTGTAGTAAACGTGTTATAACAAGGACAGAAAATGAATAATATGAGAGAAAGACAAAGCTCTTAGCATGAACTACCATGGGATGTGGCCCATGATTGACACCCTTATCTCCAAATCCTGCTAATTCCCATTTCTGCTTCTGCCCCAAGAATGTTGAACTGTGATGCCCACATGAAATTTATCTGCCAGAAACATTTCTTTGTTTGCCTAAAGTCCTCCTCATCCTACCAAGAATTCTCTGGCTCTAGAAGGTCTTCCCTGAGACCTGTGAGTCTTACTCTCCTTTTCCCCCATTTCTTGCCCCAGATGTCTCTCCTCTGTGTTGTGAGACCCTGAACTCTAACTCTACTCCTTGCTCATTCTGTTCACTTGTCTTCTAGATGTCTCCACCTTCCCCTGACCTGAACACCCCTTGAAGGCAAGGCCCTCTCCCAACTCTTGGGTGCTTCTAACATGTAGAAAGAGAGTGCTCACCACTTGGAACGGGGGTGCATGATAAACGGGTTTTGTACCAAACCTGCTGGAACTCTCTGTCACTAATTTATGAAGCTAGCTCTCAAGAATTTGCCCTTCCTGGGGCACTAGGGTCAAGCACTGTGAGAGGGTAAATTGTATAGAGAAGGCCTTATAGCTCACTCTAGGTGGAGTATGTATTTGACACTAACCCACAGAAATCAGAAGGAACCATTACCAACATGTGCTTTCTAAACCAGCTTATTGGAATGCTGCACTGAGGCTTAGCCCAAATCCTTAATAATGACTTTTTATATATAATTTTATAAATGTAAATATATAGAGATATGAGGTATGCATGCATGAGTGCACGTGAGTGTGTGCTCATGCATATGTGAGCGTGCTTGCGTGCATGTGTGCTTGTGTGTGTGTTGGGAGGGAAGGCTATCCTTGGGTCCTTGAGCATAATACCATTTCAAATATTTCTTCCCTATCAGGTGTTGACATTTTCCCACAGAATGTCTATTTCTGTTCAGCTACTGATATATTTTTCTGTTTCCCTTTTTAGTAAAAATTCCCTCAAGGGATTTTTATACCCACTGCCTCTAGATTCCCACCTTCCATACTTTCTAGAGCCCTTCTACTCTGGTTTTGGGTCACTCAACTCCACTAAAACCATTATTGTTGAGGTCAAACATGACATTCAGTGTCATCTCTCAGTCCTCATCTTTGACTTATCAATAGAATTTTATATTATTAAATTAACTTTTCCTTCTTGAACCATTTTGTTACTTATAGGACTTCACTATTAGGACTTTCCTATTACCTTTCAAGCCTCTCTTTTCTGGTTTCTCATGTTACCCCTTGTGTCTGTCCAACCTCATATTGGAGTTCTCCCCTTCGCCCTACTCACACTCCACCCCAGCATATCAATCCTGTCTGAGTTGTCAAGAATGACCAGAACTCTGGGGAATATGCCCTTGACTTTATCAGGGACTTTGTAGCTGAACTCCAGACTAATTAGTTGGTTGCCTACTCACTGTCTCCATGTAAACAGCGCACTTGTCCAAGCCCCTTAGTTATCCCTTGGCTGGACTCTGCATGAGCCTGCTAACTGGATTGTCTCCTTCTGCTCTTGCTTTGCAAGACCAGAGGGGCCTTTTAAACTGTCATGCTGATTGTTAACTTAAAGTAAGAGTGATCCTTTCAAAACCTAAGTTTCAATTTCTGAATCACTCAGAAGAAAAGTTATCATCCTGAGTAACCTTGAGGTCATATATAACCTGGTTTCTCTGAGGCCACTGCCCTCCACTCAGTTCCTTTCTCACCTTGCCCAGCCACACTGATCCCTTTCTCTTCCCTTAGGATGCAGAGCAGGACCCACCTCAGGGTCGGAGCACCTGCTATCCCCATGACTCATTCCCTTGCTTTATTCAGGTGTGTCCTCCAGGGTTCTGCTCTTAAAGGAACTTTTCTTGGTCACCCTGTGTAAAGCACCCTTCCCTCTCCCACAGAGAAGATCACAAGCTCTGCTTTCCTTCCTTGTGGGAAGAATCAAATATGAATGAGAGGAAGGGAAGAAAAAGAGAAAGGCAAGAATGTGTATTTGTTTGCTTTCTGTTACCACAAAAAAAGCCTGAGGTAATCAACTTATAAAGATGAAAGGTTTGTTTTAGCTCATAGTTTGAGGGGTCCCAGTCAGCTGGTTCCATTGCTTTGGGCCTGTACTGAGGCAGCACATTATGCCTGGAGTATGTGGTAAAGGAAAAGTGCTTGCCTACTGGCCCTGAAGCAAAGAAGAAGAGGAAGGGACCAGTGGGCCCAGGGCCCCACAATTCTCTTTAAAGAAGTGCCTCAAAGTAACCTACAACCTCTGAAAAGGCCTAATCTCCTGAAGGTTCTGTCATCTTCCTTTAGCACCAAGCACATGGGTTTCTGGTGCACATTCAACATCCAAAGTACAGTGAAAGGAAGAGGAGTCATGACAGTTTCATGAAATAATATTCAATCACAACAGGAAACAGGCAAGTAGAAGGGAGCAAAGCCCAATTCATGATGGGTTTGGGGTACACAGAGTGTGGGGGGCTGGTACGGATCCACAGGGAGAATTATCTAGTGCTAAGTTACTCCACACAAAGTATCTTCTGCAGGAGGAGTTCTTTGATTCACTGCAGCCTGAAGGAAAACTGGATAGGTAGTCTGGTTAAGAATGCACTTGAAAGGCCTGGGAGACAACTGTGATCACAGCATCAAGGATGCTGTGAATGTAGAGCACTCCCTTTTCTTACTGACAGGCAATGTGCTTTCACATGTATGGCCGCTGTGACCACCACGGCCGTGTGAGTTCACCTGAGCCTGCATCATATTCTCCCATCACACAGGGGGAGCCATCTTTTGTGCAAGTCTTCAGGAGGGGTAGCAGGTACCTGGCAACTGCCAGAAGCACCATTCCCAGCAAACAGCTGCAAAATCAGTAGTAATTGTCCAAAACAAACAACCAACCAGAAACAAACAAACAAAACACCCAAGCAAATAAAATAAATATATCACCAAACAAAACAGACTTCTTGGGTCTTACTCCAAATTATTTGATTGTCATTCTACAAGTATAGCTAGGAATCTGTTTTACCAGCAGATACCCAGGGAATTCTCAGGCGCACTACCATTTGTTGACTGACCTCCATCTTTGTCATCTACACCTGATGTACAGGTAAAGCTCCACATGAAACTCAGGCTCCAGAGGCTGTGAGTTATGAGACACAGGCCACACTCATCAAGGAGATTATCTCAACCATTAATTTTCTCACTGCAAGGATCAGATTAGCTCCAAGACCACCTCTGGACCATGTGGAACCTAGAAGCAGGCCTTCCCTGAGCTCCTGCCCCTCAACAGCCCAGGGCAAGTGATGTTGGGTGAGATCCAGGGCTAGTCCAGAGGCTTCCACATACAGACACGACCAGATAGTAAGTATCTTCAGGTCTGTGGGTCAACTGGTTTCAGTTGAAACTATTCTATTCTGCATTATACTTCAAAAGAAGCTATAGATGATATGCAAATGATAAGCATGGATGTAGTCTAATAAAACTTCACTTACAATAACAGGCAGATAGCTGGATTGGGCTTCTGATCCTACTTTACCCTCCCCTTCCGTGGACTCAACAGTAGTACCTGATCTTCTGGATTTGTCTACACTGATAAAGGCAAACAGTGATGTGAATAGTCCAAAGTAAAAGAAAACATTTACATACCAATATTTTGCATGTTCAGTAGATGGCTTTGGAAAGCACTACACTATCCTTGTGGTTGCTGATTTAGTTTTCTAATTATGTTTTGCTCTGGATGATATTAATATGGGTTTATACTTTCCTAGCAAATCCCTCTGGGGCCTCAGGAGGAGGCTCTGGGCGAATGTGGAAAGTGAAGTGAGAAAAGATGGCCTTGTATTAAAATTAGCTACAGGTAATTGAGAGAAGACTGTCTATAACCGCCAGTGGGAAAGAGAGATGCCCCTGTGAGTGGCTGTGTGTTTATTAAATTTGAAAATGGCATCTTTAGCTTTCATTTCTCTGGTTCCTAAGGCCTGTGCTCAAGCAGCTGAAAGTCGCAGCAGCAGGAGCCATCACTGAGCTGCTGGTGGGTGGATCTTCCTGACTTTCACATTCTTGAATAGCGGGACAAGGTGTGGTGGTGAGGATTTGTGGTACTGGATTGCCTGTCACCTATTAGGTGTGTTGTGACCTGTTTTCCAAAAAATATCAGCTGATATTTACTGAACACTTGTTCTTTACCTTTCTGTGTGAGATAACTTCTTTTAAACCTCCCAGTGACCCAGTACTATGCTGTTACTCTGTCCCTTCTACAGAGATCACAGGTTAATAACTCTTGAATGGACATGTTGACTTAATAATGCTCTTTTAATCATGGTGCTGCATTGTCCTACAATTCTGTATTTCATAAAAAAACTCCATTTAGAGGTGACAACAAGACTTTCCTACAGCCACACCATAAGTCAGAAACAGCCCCAATTTAAGACAGATTGAACCCCAAATCCCTGTTCTATTCGCTGCTTATTGCTACCTGGTGGCCAAGCCACCAGATCATTTACCACCTTGATCTCCAGATCCTCTGCTAACAACTAGAGATGACAGTGGCTTTCCAGCCTACCTCTCTGAACTGCGATAATAGTTTTACACGTGTAAAGGATACAATTTTAAAATGATAATGCATTGAATAACTATGGCCTACCTATTAGAGAAATGAGCTCCGCGGTCTGATAAATCTATATTCAGAATTCAGGTTATGAATCTGCTACTTGCTGGGTCGGTAACGTTGGGCAAATTCCTAAGTCTCTTTAGTCATGAATGTTTTTCTGATCTGTGGAGGGAGTATAATAGCTACTCTACAAGAGTGTTTTGAGTAAAAAAATGAGATGATGTTAAAACCTGCCTCTTAGGTACAAAAACGATGACATTCCTTATTAATTTTATATTGCTCAGAAAAACTGAAGAATTTAGAGGTATTAAAAGAAGAGGTTAAGAACTTTTGGACTACAGCTGCAACAGAATAATTAACAGCAGATAAAAAGTTATTTGAAAACTATCATATCTCATCATCTTGATTAGATGATTCCTTTCTTCTTCTGTGTTCCCACAGCTGGGATCTTATGAATGATTTTGCAGATTCTATGGAAACAATTTCCCTACATACTATTGAGTGATCCACTTGCATTCATTAAAAAAGTATACAGCTATAAGTAATATATGCGTAGTTTTTGTAGTAAATTGGGGAATGAGTGGAGAACCCCCAAACTTCATTTACCAATGCTGGGAAAAAAGGAAGAGGCTGAGGCAAGCCCCTCGTAGCCGAGCCAGACATGGTAGAATAGGCGGGAATTCCTGTAGATTTATCCAACCTTTGTTGAAAGTAAAGTTATTGACCCAAAGATAGACCTGCAAGCCAGGAACTGCAAAATGTGTCCCAAAGTTTTCTTCAGGTCATTTAACTGCAATTTAGAATGCACTCTACTCCTAGAGAAATAAGTTTGCAGTTGACCTCCCATGCCAGCTCTCCCCAGACCTTGACTAATTGGATGAATGGCAACACTTGAGTAGCCCAAGCATCCCTAGGAGTGACGGTAAAGTTTCAGCCTTTGTTTTACTGAGGAAAAGCATTGCATACCATATAGCAAGACAAGGACATGGAGACCTAAGGAAGAGTTGACTCACCAACTGCAGTAATTATGAGCCACTCACAACCATAGTTTGGAGAGACAGAACATTTTCAATAGGGTCACAGAACCTGAGATAATTTTCCAGAAAGCACTGAAGAGATGAGAGTTAATACTGATAATGCTGTAGGGATGGGGAAGACATTGGAGATACTGATGATCATAACCATGAAGGTGCCTTTCCTGCATAAACATGAATCTTATGTACCATCCTGTGAATTCTGAGATAATAAGAGGGAATATTTTGAGATCTTTGGAAGAATATTCTCTCTGAACTCTTATAGCACCGCTGTTGGAGACTAACATTTTTCTTAAACACTGCTGATTACAACTCTAATGCCCACTTTCATTGAATACTGGACATGTGCCAAGTACTGCAAGCTTTGTTTATTGATTTGAGGACTTATGACATCTCTGAAATGTAAATATTATCACTTCCATATTAGTCATGATGAAATGTAAACGTTAGCAGGTTTACTGACTGGCCCAAGTCCATGTAACTAGTAAGTAACTGAGTTTGTTTTAGGACCAGGGAAGTTTTAACTCCAACACTAGTCTTTCTCCCAGGGCATCCTAACGTCTAGTTCCTTAACCTTTCCTGAATGAGGTTTCTTGCTCTACTGGTCAGTTGGAAGAGCCATTTGCCCAGTGCTGAATTTAGAAAGACCGAGTTGTGCTGAAACATGGTTCTTCTGTCTCTTTTACCAGTTATCATGTGTCATTACATGCTGTCTCCCGCTCAATGCTCTGTTCTGTCAAAGAACTTGAGGGAAGGATTGTAACATGAGTGTGTTTTATGATAGTCCCTGTGAAATTAATGGCCTTGGATAACATTTCAGGACAATTCTTTAGGACATTGTTCTATACCCACTTCCTTTGCCAGCTGTCAAGGTAGCTCATATCATGTTCTTCTTAATGGGAAGATCCATTTCCACCTCCACCTTGCCACTAATAACACACACACACACACACACACACACACACACACGAGCACATATTTGCACAGTGCTTTCAAATGACTCCTTATCGGTTAGCCCTTATACTTATAAAGGGAGGAAAGAGATCCATATGTAGAAAGTAAGGAGATACAGTTTATAATGCAAAGGCTGAATTGCTTCTGGATCTCTGTCTTGATCTTTTAGATGTGATTCCTCTAGCTTTGAAAAGTCACAGAAAATTTTAAACAATAAATAAGTCAATACAGTGGATGCCTCAGCTCCTCCTCTGCCAGATCCTAGATTTACTAAAATTACCTCTGGATGCAAAGATAAGGAGACATATGAATATTTGCATAAGTAGTTTCAGCTTATATGAGCAGTGCATCTGTTTATGTGATATTTTTGTGAGGAAACCTTGTTTTGCTCAGAGCCAGCCTGGTCCTGGTCTGTGTTGAGACACACGATGGCCACCTCCCCCAGCATGAGTGTTGCCTGATCCTCAGTGTTGTGTAGCTTCTTCTTCCCTGTGTCCTCAGGTACTACATCTTGGACTTATATAGCATTTTGGGGTGGTTTGGTGCATTGGTTAAAAATGACGAGTCAATAAAGACTCATTATTATTAAACAAAATCTACAGTTTATTTGTAGGTTTATTACTTTATGTTATACATTTTGTTTTACAGGTTTTAACTGTATAATAATATGTATCTTTCATTACAGGACCACACAAAATAGTTTCACTGTCCTAAAACATCCTCTGTGAATCATCTGTTTATTCTTCCCTCCCTCCCTCCTCTCAGCTGTCCCAAATCCCCTGGCAGTCACTGAGGTTTTGTCTATTAGACTGACTTTCAAATATATATTAACTTCTAAAGGACATCAGTAAAACTAACTCTGAAATCGACTAGCATTAGTCAATTTTAATTAACTGCATTAAGTCTGCAAACTTTCTGAACAAGGCAAATGGAGAATGCTGAAATTATTGCTCTTTCCTATCTCTGCATAGTAGCAGAGAAGTGTGGAGGGGTGAGGTGGTACGGTAAGAGTTGAGTTAACCATTTCTCCCAGTACGATAATCATTGCCTTGCTCAAAATCTCTCACTTTTGTTTGTTTGATTTTAAGAAAATGTATCTATCCACTCACCTATCCATTTACCTATGCTACTTCGATTACACACTCCTCTCCCACCATTCTAATAGGTTGAATATGAAACCCAGACTTTTATCTTTCCCTGTAAAATACGTAGTAGTGTTGTTACTGTCAATCACATATTTTATGTTTACTTAAATGACAGTATGCAATGGCTTCATTCTGCTTTTATATTCTCCAGCGGTTGCTGGTAAATCACCACATTGGTTGCTTCTTCCTGCTAAATAGCAATCAGGTGGATGACTTCTATTACTCTGTCTTACCCATTCCTCATCCATAAGTACCTAGTTTGTTGCCAACCCTGAACCCCTACTGGTAATGAAGTGATGGGCGATTCACAAACTATACAGTTTTTGAGCCTGGGAACGTGTGATTTATTGTTATTCCTGTCTCAAAACTAATCATAAGGAGAACCCACATTTTCCTTTAACAAATTCAAGGAAAATGTTCAAGGCGGTGTCTTAGACTGTTCAGCTCTGTGTTAGCCAGGGTTCTCTAACACAGGAACAGAGCTTTGTTTATGGAGACCCAGAACGACCCATAGCCCACAGACGCACTTTATAAACCAAAGAACAAGGGGAGAACTAGAGGAACTTCCTTTCCATTTTCTGAAGGTCTTTAAGGGATGGGATGAGGCCATCCCACATTTCATATTTTAGTCATTCTACTGATTCAAATGGGAATTTCTTCTGGAAACAGGCTCACAGACCCAGAAATTCCATTCCATCAGCCTTCTGGACATCCCTTAACCCGGTCAAGATGACATATTGAAAAGAACTGTTATAACCAAAACCCATAAAGTGCATAGCTTACAAACAGGAATTTACTTCTCATAGTTCTGCAGGCCAGGTAGTCTGAGATAACTGCAAGCCATGAACTGCAGAATGTGTCTGGTAAGAGTCAATTTCTTAATTAATAGATGGAACTTTTACACTGCAAAGGGGGAAACAAGCTCCCTTGTGCCTGTGCTATAAGGCATTAACTTCATTCATGACCTAATCACCTCAAAAAGCCCCAACCTTCTAATATTATCACCTTGGAGGTTACAGCATAAACTTGATTCAGACCATATCAGATAGTTCAACTTTAATTTCTCAATAGTCCCATTTGTAACCAGATTTATATGACAGCACGGAAAATGTGCAGAGAGTGCTATGATGAATATTATCCCATTTCTCTCCTGAAAGCATGGGGAAATCATGCTTTCCTGGCTAATGAACACATGGCCATGTGGATTGCTTTAGCAAATAAGATGTGAGTAAAGTGATACGGGTCATGTGCAGACAAGGGGAACTAACTGCCAGTGAGAATCTAGACTACTAATGACCTGCTGGTCAAACTGACCTGTGGTCAAACTCAGCCTTATCTGTTTTTATAAGTTAAGTTTCAGTTGAACACAGCTATGTCTGTTCATTTACATATTGTCTATGTGTGTTTTCACACTACATTGGCAGTGCTGAATAGTTGTGACAGAGATCTCAGGGCCTGCAAAATAAAAAGTACTTACCTTATGACTATATAAGAAAAAAATGATCAACTCCTGTCCCAGACTGTTCTTCTCTGTCCATTCAGTTAAAGGGTGCCAGGGTCCCTATGACATAATCATTAATTAGACGGTGAAGGTCCTTCACACTAGACTCCTTGGCACTGCGTAGAGAACAGTTGGTCTGTAGACTTTGTATGAGTAAAAATAAGTCTTTGTTGGATTAGGGCAAATCAAATGCTTGACATTTGCTAGCATGGGATAATTTAGCCTCTCTAAACCGATGCACAAGTTGAATTAGTAAATGCTGAAAATAAAGAAAAAATGCACTGGTTAGAGTTTGTTGAGGTGCATTTTAAAAGTTAGATACTGGGACATGCACATGCAGTAGAGGGGGGATGCAGCTTTGGGAATTGGCATGTCCTGTTATTTTAAAATACAATGTTCTGGGCCAGAGACTGAGGATAAGTTTGCATTGTCCACCACTCTGATTACCAGGCTTAAGGTCAAAGAAATTTCCAGGTAAGTCACTGGTTGGAAATAGTTCTGTAAGTCCAGTTTCTGCATAAAGACTTTCAGTGTTGGTGCTCAGGACAAAATGAGTTCTAGGTTCTGAGCTGCTGTTGGAAGGTAACATCACACGGAAATGTTCCCTATCTTGGTGCTATAGTTTGTGTCTGGATGTCCCTTCAAAACCTGATGCAGGGGCTGGGGATTTAGCTCAGCAGCAAAGCGCCTGCCTGGTAAGCGCAAGGTCGTGAGTTTAGTTCCCGGTACCGGAGAAAAACTAAAAAAAAAACAAACAAAAACAAAACCTGATGCAGTCATGGGACGGGTTTTTAGAGTTTATGATTGATCCATGATCCAATGCTGGGATTATGGGTGTGAGTACTACACCGGCCCTGGAGCGGATAGTTTGCATATGTAAGGGAGAGGGAGGAAGAGGCTGCTTGCTGCCATTCCTCCCTCTTTACTCTGGTTGTTTATGCTATCTTTCACCGCCATGAACTGTTGCCCTCTGCCATGTGCCACTTTTCCTTGGAGCCAGCCAAGTATGGACTGAAACCTCCCCAAACTGTAAGCTAACTAAACCTTTCCTTCCTTAATTCTGGGTGTCAGGTATTTTGTCTCAGCAATGACAGAAAAGTAACCAAGACACTTGGGATGGACTATTAAATCTCTTTCTAGTAGCTGATAGCACTGAGTGGGAGGTTAACCTAAGCATTGTTGAGGTGATGTGTGCTCATTGGAAGACCGACCTTCAGAATCAGGGTGAGTTGGTATTTCCATGTGATTCTTGCTGTCAGTGCAGCAAAATAAAAGATTATTATTATTATTATTATTAATTATTATTATTTTGAGTCAGGGTCTCACTATGTAATTCAGACTAGCCTTGAACTCACTATGTAGCCCAGGCTAGCCTCAAATTAGTGGCGATCCTCCTATCTCAGCCTCCTGAGTGCTGGAATTACAGGTGTGTGCCATCATGCTGGGCAAACTAAGATTATTTCAGTGGTTTCATAATTTTTGCCAGTAAACAAAATGGCTCACTTAACAAAGAAATAGGCATTTCTTTGACTTCCAAGTACAAAAAATGTCTAACTCAAAGGGATATTTTTTGGTCAGGATATTAGAAATAGATATTTACACAGTTTGAGAAATTTAGCAGTTTTCTTTTGACCCGGAACACCTGGATGGAGGGGTGATTGTGATAATAATACGTTCTGCTCAATTGCATGTCGCATGCTGAGATGAAAAGTGCCAAGGGAAAAGCTACTTACATTTAAGATCTTGAGAGAGGGGTGACCAATTTATGGTTCTAGCTGCATTTGTTGACAGTAAAGAAAGGGTAGTACAGATCCCAAGGTGTGGGTTAATTGGGGAGTGGTACAAACACAGAACTCAGAGTGGCTGTCCTGGGGCATTCAGGACATGGGTAACATCTACCTTCTCTAACACCCCAGCCACTGAAGTCTTCTAAGGTTGGTCACAGGAGCTTCTGATATGGACAAGTTCAGAACAGCTAAGGCAGAGCGAATATAAGTAGTTCACTGGGTAAGGCCTAGATGGGGTATACAGTGCTGGAAGAACAAAACTGGATCAGGCTGCAGCCTGAGGATGCTTGCTATTGACCAGTGGAGATGGAGGAACCTTGCACAGCATACTTCTGAGACTCCACATCCAACCCCTTCACTACCACCTCTGGTTCCTAGACAGAAACTGCAGCTCATTACCACTCCAGAAAAAGAAAGGAGAAAACAGCTTGTTACCTTATCTTTGGTGAAGCACTACTTCCTTCATCAGAGAAAATTTAGTCTTCAAGTGAACACAGCAGTGGACTGAGTAATCAGATCATGTCCTTAAAAACTCCTCCTTTTAAAAAAGTCATTAATACAGATTTCAGGAAACCTAGAGCAATGCAATTCAGCACACAACCAGGAAGTGAAGGTGGAGACTCAATTTCTTGCCAAGAGGACAATTGAGACATCTTGCAAACATGGCGGCCTTGTTAACACTTCATTACACTCAGGTTTCTCTCAACAGAGGGTTGCTTTCCTTTTCTGCAATTAGGGTCATCTTCCTAACTACTACAGCACATCACAAGTACCCTCTGGAGTCGAGAGAATGTTTTCCCTACTTTCTTATATTTTATTAATCTGCTTTCCTCTCCTATGCCTGATCTGAGAATCTAAAAATAGCTTGTGCACTTGAACTTGTAGACCACTGTTATCAAACCGACAGTGGAGGGAGGAGACCAGGCTCCCCACAGCACCTGCCTGTCTTCTCAAAGCGCACGGAAATGCTCAAACTGTTTTGATTTGGGAGGGACAGGGCTATGTGGGAGGGAGTGTGTGCATTTTGCTGCGTACCTACTTTCATTAAAAGTGGGAAACCAAACACAGAGCAAAGGGGATGAGAGTCACAAAGAAAGATCTGGTTTCTATGACAACCAGAGGAGCATGCACATCAGCACCGTGAGAGGTCTGAACCGGGGCAATAGTGCTGACAGCTTCACCTAAGGCCTGTCATCACATTTTGCTTTGCTCCGTGTGTGCCTTTATCAGTCACCCTCCGTCTCCCTAAAGTCTTGGACCAGGCAGAGGCCATGATGTTGTCTGCCAGAAGATGGGAATGATGCTTGCCAATATCACTTGGTGTTTAACACTGCAGAAGGAGATAGAAATAACAGTTTCTGTAGGGTGATTTACTAACACAAGCAACTGGATTAGAGTCCCAGGCTGCTGCTTCTGTGACCCTGGAGACTCTACGTTTCAGCTTCCAAACACACAAACACATACATAGACACACACAAAGTAGGTCTCCACTAGGGATCCTGGCAATGGGCGTCTCAGACATTTGTGACCACACACATCACCTCCACGTGTGTATCTAGTCACAGGGTCCTCTCACTTCCTAATGGGGATACCTTCTTGGGGTTCACCTGATTTTGTCATGAAATCACCCTTCTGGAGCAGATTCATTAAGCAACCCTCCCACCAATTTGCACATTAGAATCATCTGCAGTGTTTGTTTCATTAAATTCTAAGAATAGAAAAAGTAAATAGAGAGAAAAAACTCTGTTCTGATGCCCAGGTCAGGAATCTACATTAGATTTTCTGTCATTCTTAAATATCAGTAGTTTTCCAAATACATCCCTTCCATCCGGGATTGTAGCTCAGTGGTAAAGCACTTGCCAAAATACCTCGCACCCATGTGATTTGAATGTGAACCTGCGTTGATTATATTATGCTAATTCATTAAGGAGTAATTTTATTAGCGGCTATTTGTGTACTGGGTGCTGGGTTGGATTTCAGCACTCTGGAGATGAGTGAGGCACAAGAAATCCAAGTCTGCTGGTGGGAGACAGTCACATGGGAAGTGGAAGCACTGTACGAATGAAGCAAGTGAGGATGTGTGGGTGGGTCCTGTGTGAGAGAGTCAAACAAAACAAATCCTGGATGAGTAGGTGATGCTAGGTATCAGTAATGAAAGGCTCGGTCGCTTTCCAGATGGATGAGAGGAGAGAGATGATTCTGAAGAGAAGTGGTGATGTACCGAAAGGCACAGAAGAAATAGTGTAGGAACTAAAGCAACTCGATTCGATTGAGACCACTGACACGTAAACCAGAGAAGTATTTTTGTAGTGAGAGATACCCAGATTCACAAGCTATAAAATAGATCAGAAAGAAAGGTACGCATTGAGCCATCACCATATAGAAACGGTAAAAACTACAAAAAATTTACAAGAGATTTATGACAAGGGTAAAGGTATAACATAAATATAAGTAGAATCCCCAAAACAAGGAGGAGAGAGAACAGACAAGAACTGATACTGGAAGAGATAATGCCGAGATACCTGGAACTGACAAAAACCATTAAGGTACAGACTGAAGAGCTATGAATCCCTAAACCTATATGCTATATAAAGAGAGTAAGTCTAGATTCACATAGTAAAACCAACAAAAATTAAAAACAAGAAGAAAATATAAAAATCAGCCAGAAGGCAAAAATACTCCTTTCAAAGGAACATAAAACCCTGATAGATAACTCAGTCATAAACCAAGAACAGAAGGCTGAAGACCATAGCACGATACGTGTCATCAGTTAAAAGCCTAAAGGCTGTAGAGTAATATGCACCAGGAATTACATGCTAAAAGTGGCCAGCAGCACACTTCACCAAAAGAGATCATAAAGATCCTCAGAGAGAAGCACAGAAAGGCAAAAGATGAGAGGAAAATTCAAAAAGCAAATAGGAGTCTGAAAATGTGCTATCTAAAACAGTAACAGCACGTAGTACAGAACTTCATACATGCATGGAATCAAGACACATGGAAATAAAACCAGATAAGTTGGAAAGGGCTAGGGTCAATGAGGTTAATAAAATTCCTGTACTGTCTGGACAGTAGTGTTAATTTAAATTAGATAATAACAAATAAAGAGTCAGTGCTGAAATCTCTAAGGTAAACACTAAAAAAAAACAGTAAAAGGAGGAATTGGTTCCAAGCTAGACTGGAAGGCAGATGAGACAGAATAAAAGAAAAGAGAAAGAAAGAAAAAGAAAGAAAGGAAGGAAGGAAGAAAGAAGGAAAGAAAGAAAGAAGGAAAGGAAGAAAGAAGGAAAGGAAGAAAGAAAGAAGGAAAGAAAGAAGGAAAGGAAGAAAGAAAGAAGGAAAGAAAGAAAAGAAAGAAGGAATGAAAGAAAGAAAGAAAAGAAAGAAAGAAAGAAAGAAAGAAAGAAAGAAAGAAAGAAAAAGTGAAAGGACAATAGGACAGGTGCAACAAAGACAAAATGACAAATATAAACTCAAATATACCTGTGATTAATTTTGAATTAAGTCTTCTAACTAAAAGGAAAATATTACATTGAATGAAGACAGTGGACCATTTTAATGCTGCTATAAGAGAAAGGCCTTAAATATGAGGAAAAAAGGTCAAAATTTAAAGGAAAAATTTCATATCTAGATACTAAGAAAAATGAAAATAGTCACAAAAAATCTTGCACAAGAATGTTCACTGATGCTGAAATCACAGGGTCCTAAACTAGAAACAGCTCAGATGACTCATAATAAATTTGATAAAGAACTTTGCATACATAATGGGCTATTATTCCTCAACAAAAAAGAACAAACCACTGATACATACAACAAAACAGAATGAGTCTCCAAAATGTTATGCTCATTTAAAGAAACCAGACATAAAAGAATAAAGAAAAAAGTAAACATATGCTAATTTCAGTAGTGGTGGAGTACTTCATACAATTCAATATCTATTCATGATAAACACTTTTAATAGACTGGGGATAATAGGGACATTTTGAGTCTGATAAATAATGCATACAATAACTTACTATGTACTTAATGGAGATTTGATAAAAACTTTCTCCCTCATGCGGTGAACAAACCAAGGATGTTTACTATTTTATTCAATACTATCCTAGAAGCCCTAGACAGCAAAGAAAATAAAGGCAAGACAATAAATGTATTAGAATCAGAGACTAACAAATAAAATCATCATTTTTTGCTGATAGTCTGATTATACAAGTAGAAAATGCAAAAGAATCAGTATTAGAATAAGTTAATGAATTTAACAAGGTTTAATCATACACTGGCAGCATATAAAAATGTATTCTGTTTCTCTGTAACAGCAACAGTCCAAAAAAAATCTAAACCATTTTATTATTCATAATAATTTTAACACGGTCAGATAGTAGGAATAAACTGAATAAAAGATGACTAAGAACATTTTGTTGAGAGAAATTGAAGGTGACATAAGTGGAAGAGAAATATACCATTTTAACAGACTGGATATTTAATATTCTAATGACATCAATTCATGACAAATTGATCTACAAACTCAGTGTATTCTTGATTGAAATGCCAGGAGACTTTGTTGTTTTTTTTTTTAATCTACAAACTGGTTATTAAAAATTCTCGTGGAAATGAAAAGGTCCAACAATAGTAAAGACAATATTTTAGGGGGTGATTGATGAGGTGACTTTAATTTTCATATGCAAATCCATAGGACCAAGAAGAGTAAGACAATCCTGGAGAAGATGAAGAAAGTGGAAAGATTTATTATACTTGATATCAATATTTATTTTAAAAGCACAGCTATTAAGAAAAGTACATACCCATACAAGAGTCAGCCAATAAGCCAGCACAACAGTATACAGACCACACAAATGGAGCAACATGTGTATAAACACTTGATCTGTGAGGAAATGGTCTTGGCAAAGAACAACTGGGGACAAAGATAGGCTTTTCAGCAAATGGTGTGTGTCACTAGATATCCATAGGAAGAAAAAAGAAAAGAAATTTAGTCCCTTTCTCTTGCTATCCATATAAATGAACACCGATGAATTGCAGACCCAATTGTGTAACATAAAGAATGAAGCTTCTAGAAGGTAAAATAGAATATTTTCATGACTTTGGGGGTGGGATGGATTTCTAGAAATTGATATTAAACTGTTAAAATTATGAACTCCTAGCCTTCTAAATATTTAATTAAGAAAGTGAAAAGGCAAATCATAGACTAGGAAAATATGCATGCAGCAAAAATATCTGACAAAGTGTGTATTTGTATCCAGGCTGCAAAAAAAGCTATCTACAAGTCAGTAAAGAAAGACAGTATAAAAATGGGCCAGAGGCTTGAGTAGACAACTCTCAGAAGAGGCTATCCAAAAGGAATAAAAATACAAAAAGTACTTATCTTTGGAAGTAATCAGAGAACTGGGAATTAAAATCACAATGAGATACTACTTTATATTATTTGTGGATGTGGAAATTAAAACCATATGATACTACAAACATGGTCAAAACATAAAATTCTGGCACAATGCCAAACGCTGGTAAGGACGCAAAATAAAGGGAACAATCACATTCTGATGGGAGTGTCGTTGACAAAACTTCTTTAGAAAATGTGTACCAAAGACAGGGAGAGGAATGTTCAAAGAGGTATTTTTTATAACAAAAATTTGGCAACAACCCCAAATGTTCATCAGTGTGGCATATTATGAAAAAGGAATAGTATACAGCTAGAAAAATGAACAAACTATAATGTCATATAGCTAGGAGAATGAGCACAAGGAACAACACAAGGAAAACCTCAGAAACAATTTTAGCTGAGATAATTTTGATGTGAAAATGTATCTACTCTATGCTTTATTTTTTTAACTTTAAAAAGAGGCGAAATCTAACATTCAGTGTCAGGCATCAGGATAACTCATCTTTTGGAAAGAGTTGCTGATTGAATGGGGCATATAGCAAGGATTCCCAGAAATCTCATAAAATGTTCTAGTTTTGACTAAGATGATTGCTGCATTATGTGTTTGATTTGTGAAAAAAATCACTGAAATGAATATTATTTTTGTGCACTTTTCTATATGACTATTATACTTGAGAACATTGTAACAGCTTATCATTCAGAGTTATTCCACCCACCTGAATTCTACAATCATTACCGACGATTTTGAGTTATGACAACAGAGAAAAATGTGTGAACAAAACAAAACAATACCTATCATATTCTGTGAATGTTTTCTATTGAAATTCTGACACTTATTTTGTTCTTACAGGCATATATAAACTGTAGGCACAATGATTTCATGACTTAATGGCTGTACAGATTTAAGTGACATTATAAAAGACAAGCTGCAGATATATTTGTACCTTTCTTTGTTGTACAAAGATACATGTCTTTTATTCTCTGCAGCTGCTATAGTCTTCTACTAAATTGTGGAAGAAAAGAATAAAAGTATAGACCAATCCATCCAATTTAATCCCATGAAAATAAAAAAGGTTTGTACAGTTAAATTCTTGATATGAAGGTAACATGTGAAGTCTTTTAAATTTTTTCCCCCTACCATTTCTTCTCTCTGATGACATCTTGGTGTCCAGAGGGTGTATGTGGCTAAATGTGACAGACCACAGCGGCCCTGTGGGTCTGAGCAGATAGGGGAATCTGCTGGACAAGTACCTCCTCTGGTTTGCTCCCCCTACCTGTCCCTGGTTATCCTAGGCATCCTGCCTCAGCCTGCTGCAAAATCCCTCTCTGGTGCCTTCTGACCTTGCCTCTCTTGTTCTGGTGCGTATTCTTTGCATAATTCAGCTCCATCTCTCATCCTACAGAGCCTTCTGAAATTCTACTTCTACCTCACATCTGGCCCCTGGTGTAAGCTTTCTTCCTCATTTCTTGACGCTGCAGAATTTATGGTACTTGCAACAGCTCTCCATACATCCTCCCCTTTGAAGCTGTGTAGAAATGGGTACAAATCTGGCAATGCACAACACCAGCCCTTTCTCTGTCCCTGTGGTTCTCTAACTAGAGGGTGCAACATAATTACCCACAACACTTGTTCAAACACAGACTGCTGGGTCCACTTTAAGTTTTTGATTCAGCAGTTCTGTGGCAGGGCTTTGCATTTTTGCCAAGTGCTTATGTGATGTTCTGGTCTGGTGACCACATTTTGAGAACGCTACTCACATTAAACCACCTAGTTACCCTTGATTTATTCACCAGGTTGGAGCAGGGCAGCCTGTAAGATGATTTCCTTCCAAACTCCAAATATCTTTCCATTGTATGGTACCCTTTTCAATCTAAGTTTTTGGAGTACTGCGGTTTTCAATGTAAAGGTCTTCTACTTCTTTTGTTAGATTGATTCCTAAGTATTTAATTTTTCTTGATACTGTCATGAAACATGTGGTTTCCCTAATTTCTCTCTCAGTGAGTTTGTTGTTTGTGTACAGGAAGGCTATTGATTTTTGATTGCTGACTTTATATCTAGTTGTGGTACTGATTTTGATTATTAGATCTAGGAGTCTTTTGATGGAGTTCTTGGGGTCTTCTATGAAGAGTATCATGTCCTCCACAAGTAATAATACCAATATTAAATGGGCCTGTGTATTTGCAATATCCAACTTCTCCCTGACTTTTTCCTTCCTTCCACAATTTCTTGGAACTGGATAATCTGCATTTTTGTCAGTAACAATGGTTTAGTGTGTTTTGATACTTTCTTTTCTTCTCCATCCATAGCTTCTTCAATTATAGTATTGCTAAAGCCAAAAGAGACTGACTTTGGGATTTCCTTTGTTTTTCTTCTATATTGTATCCATTTCTTCCCCATCCCAGCCTTTAAATAAAGTAGTAGTAACCAGTGATATTCAAGGGAGTGAGATTTGTTTACTGAAGAATACAAATTAGTATTTTTAAAGTTCTTAATCTTTTAATGATAAAGATAATTTAAGACCATATTGAAGGTCTGTGAAAATCCAAATGGATCTAAATATGACTCCAGGTTGAAAAAGTAAAAAAGAATAAAAGGAAAGCAAAATTTAGGACCAGGCAAAAGCTGAAGGAATGATGCGAATCAGAAACAAGTCTTACTGCTCCAGGTCTTCTAATCTGGTAATTCTGAACCAAATGTGACAGGGAGAGAGGGGATTCTGTTCTAGGATTCTGTGCCAGGAGGGATATACAGATTTAGGTTCAATGATGGGCATTAAACTGGATGCCTCCCTATGCCTGCAGGGCTTTTGTTAGTTCATGTTTATAGGATGCAATGATTATGTACATAACACACCTTAACTCTTTTTTTTTTTAAAATCCCCTTCCCCTCCCTGTCTGAGGTTTTAGGAACTAGAAATCAGGGACAAGCCCTCATATTCAGAGACATAGAAATGATCACCAGCCAAGTACAGAGTAAACCCAGCCATAGTGGTGGAAGCTATTCAGTGGGACTCTTCTGAAAAGAGGCAATGTTACAGAGTTGGCCTGAGCAATGCACAGTGCCTATTGACCTCAGAAGAAGGGATGCAGCTACAGATGGGCTGTCTTAGAAGATATTCAAATAAAGTCCCTCTGTGATGACAAGGTGTGTACTCAGACACCACCAACCCATTCTGAGCCCTGTCATCTCTGGAAAGGGCTGAGCAAATTCTCTGTCTGAGATAGGAACTTAGTATCAAGTGTGGCGGGGCTAACATGGAACTGAAATCGGCCATGAGAAGCAGCAACCACGGCTCAATGTCAACCCTTCCCCTGACACTTCAGACCAGGAAGTTGAGCTCTATCGCTGAGAAACGTGGACTCACGATCTTTCTTCAGAGACCCAGGAACCCAGCAGCTTCTCCATCCTGCTGTGTTCATCATACAATGTAGTTACTATCCTTTCCCCATCATTTCTCAGGTTTACCAGATGACTCCCGATACAACGAGACAGATGAGACCACCCATTAGCCTCTACGTAAACGTAAGGTGTGAGCCCCTGCGGATGATGACGCTGACACTGCCCACCAGCTTTAATCCTTTGACTGAAATAAATACTGGAATAAAAAATCACTTCAATTGTGGCTTTTCAGCTCAAATCTGCATCAGCTTCTCCAGTGAGGCCTCCTACAGTCTTGCCTTCAGCTTCCTTTTAAGTCAGCTCCATCTCACATCATTTCCTCTTTTGAAAAGTGAGAACAAGTTAATAATAGCGTTTGGGGTTTAAACATAGATAGGAGCTCAGAGTTAATGTTTCACGTTGGGGTGGGGGGAACAATACAGCCCCCTGGGCTTTGGTTTAACACCCTGTGTGATTGTACCCGTGGAGTAAGGCAAATGAGCCCAGAAGAATGGTTAGGATTTACAAGAAGCTACTGTGTTTTAAACAACTCTAGTATCCCAGCCAGTTGAGCTAGTGCTGCCCAAGAAAACAGATACAAATACAGAAATACGATGCCTACTGCTTGTCCCTGGCTCCCGCTTTTAATCCAGCACACTCACCATCTATTGCAATCAAGGGACTTTCTGATATTTAACAAAAGTGTTCTGGATTTTTGTCATTTCCTTACTGCTTTGTCAACATATCTTGTGTTTTTCCCGTGTGTGCCTAGCTTGATGTTTTAGCTTTGTTACCTGTCCTATTTCTAAGCACACTCTTGGAACCTGATGGCAGCTTGGCATCATGGGTGATTTTGGTCCTTGCTACTCGTTTTCGGCCATGGATCCTTTCCAGATTTGGCACCTGGGGGCCAAGTATAGCATTAACTTGCTTTGCTATTGCAGTTAGAAATCTCCTTCCTTCTCTCTCAGTGGGTTTTAGTATTATCCTGCAGGGCTAAAATCAATCTAATATCAGAATTACTGCATCCAGATCATGTGATGAATGTTTATAGACTAAGCAGGAATTACAGTGGAGAAGGGTCCATTCACTTATTTGCTAACAGTCTAAATCTCTGTCCATTTGCAACCCTACAATTACTGCGTACCAACTCAGACACCATGGAGAACTGACTCCAGCCCTATCCTCAAAGAAACTGGAATAACTCAAGGAATAGTCAGAATTTCAAAAACCCTAACTAGAATCAAATATTTCTCCAAGATAAATCTACTCAGGGAAACTGGAGCTCAAAATTTATTTGCTATTGATAGGAGAGACATTTATCACCGATGAGCCATTTTAGGGATAATAGATAAAATGGACGAATATAAGACATGTCTGAGAACCATAATCTTTCAAAATATATTTTCAAATATGAGACCATGGCAGTTATGGTAGGGTGGCAGAGGTAAGTCTTTGATAATGGAAAGGCTGTCATCTGCTGTTGCAAGGACCAAGCCCAATAGAGAGATGGTCAGGTCTCTTAGAATTCGTCAAGTCTCTTATGAGCATTGACAGAATGCTTTGAGGATTTATGTAACCTATGGCTAACAAAACTTATAGAGAATCTTGGCTTCAGCGATCATAAGGGAAGAATGGGCATCTTGTAAATTTTACCACCAATATTTGGGTATTCATGTAAGAAACCTACTAAATTCTTGTTCCATTCCAAGAAGAAACCAAACCAAAACAAAACACCCCCCCCAAAAAAACACAACTGGGTTAAAAAAATCAGTAAACACATTTCTAATCTACACGTCATTATGCCACAAGTTTTAAGAAGAGCCGGTATGTATATTTATGACTTTTCTTCCCTAATGATGTTTACTCATTATAAAATCTGCTCACATAAATGCTTTTAATTGAAATCACTTCTATAGGGTAATCAAGGTATTTTTTTTAAAGCAAATCCATTCTGGAGATGAAAATGTTAATGTTTCAAGCAAGAAATTTGTTGGCTACTTCAGGTAGCTACATAACTACTTCCTATTAAGCAGAAATAATTTTTATTAGCACATATTAATTATACAGAATACTTTGTTTCTTTGCGATATTTTTATACACACATTAACATACTTTGATCATATTTATCCCCTATTATCTCCTTACCTTCTTCTGGCCTCCCTTTATCTCCTCCCTCTTGTCTAGAAGCCTCCCTTCAACTGTCATGGCATCCCACCCCTCTACAAATTGCACATACAAAAGAAAAAATCCACACTTTCTGAGTTGGGTTTATTTTGCTTAATAAACAAAATAATCACCAGTTTCATCCATTTTATGCAAATAATATGATCTTTTGCTTCTTTATGTTCCTTCAGGTGTATAATAAGGGATGGTATAACTGGCTCTTATGGTAGCTCTATTTTATTGTTCTTTTTTTTTTTTTTTTAAAGAAAACTCTATACTGATTTCCACTATGGCTATAATAGTTTACATTGCTGTGACTGTGCCAACATTTATTATTCTTTGTGTTCTTAATAATACCAATCTGACAAGGGTGAGTGAGAATCTCAATGTCACTTTCATTTGCATTTCCCGGGTGGCTAAAGACGTTGAATATTTTATCCTAAAATTGTTGACCATTTGTACTTGTTCTTTGGAAAACTGTCTCTTTAATTCATTGGCCTATTACTTAATTGGATTACTTGTTCTTTTGTGTTTTTGAGTTCTTTACATGTTCTGGATATTAATCCCCTGCCAGAAGTGTGGCAAACATTTTCTCCTATGCAGTAGGAAATATTTTCACTCTGACATTATCCTATTATCCATGCCTGACATTACCCTATTTAATAAAATACTTGAAATTTTAACCAGAGCAATCAGGCAAGAGAAATAAATACAAGGGATAATAAAAAGGAATAATAATAATCATACTAATAGGGACAATAAAAGGGAAATTATCCTGCTTGCACATGGTATGATCCTATACCTAGAAGATCTTATAGAACCACCATATATGATGGATCAAATTCAGATTTTATAAACTCATTCAGCAAACTAGCAGGATACCAAATCACAAGCAAAATTAAACATCTTTTCTATGCACTAACAATGAACATGTTGAGAAAGAAAGCAGGAAAACAATCCCATTCATAATAGTTCAAGAATGTAACAAAATACCTTGAAATGAACCTAGCCAAGTATATGAAAGACATTTACAGAAAAATTTAGAACATTGGAGAAAGACATTAAAGAAGACACTAAAAGATGGAAAGACTTCTTAGTTCATAAATCAGCAGAAATGATATTGTCAAAAGGAGCACAGTACCAAGAACAATCTACAGATTCAATGCGATCCTTATCAAAACACCAGTGACACTCTGTAAATAACTAGAAAAAAATTAATTCATTTGGAATCACAAAAGACCCCAGATAGCCAAAGCAATCCTGAGCAAAAAGAACAATAAAAGTCACCATAATACCTGATTACAAAATATAGTGCAGAGCCATTGTAACAATAACAGCATGGTACTGGCCTAAAAACAAGTCACCGTGTAAAACTAGTAGAATAAAATGATGGACCCAGGAATAAACTCATCCGTCTGATTTTCAACAAAATTACCAAACATATATGTTGGGAAAAAGACAGCTTCTTTAACCAATGGTCCCAAGAGAACCAGGTTTCCAATACAGAACACTGAAACCAAACCTTATTTCTCTCTCTCTACAAAAATCCAACTAGAAATGCATGAAAAACATATATATATAAAACCTGAGGGGCTGGAGATTTAGCTCAGTGACACAGCACCTGCCTGGCAAGCACAAGGTCATGAGTTCGATTGTCGGTACCAGAAGAAAAACAAAAAACAAGCAAACAAACAAACAAAAAAACCTGAAAAAACTTTGAAACTGCTCAAAGAAAACTAAGAAAAACTACTTGAACACGTAGATAGGCACTGACTTCTTGAATAGGGCTCTAGTAGCTGAGAAAATAATAACAAAATCAATAAATGGGATTGAATCAAATTAAAAAGCATTACAAAATTTGAACTTCAGTTCACTGTGGACTTTTGAAAGTAAAACTGGACATTTGAGAATGATTTAAATCTCTAATGTTTTCTTTTATGGTAGCTAGAAATGTAGTTACTAAATGACTCAATCCAACAAATAAAGCAAGTAACAAAAAATTTAAGAAACAAAGGTTTTTTAAAATGCCAGTGGCTGCAGGTGGGGAGTGCCGGTCTTACAACCGGCAGCTCGCTCCCTGCCTCGTAGGCCACTGGAGGGAGGGCTCTTGGTGCATGGGGAGCCATGCGGCCTAGAGGGCTGTGGCGCGCCGGCCTTCAGGCCAGCCACTGCTGCTCAACTGAGATCATGACACAGAGAAACAATGACACAATTGGCCCACCATGCACCAGCTGCAGATGCCCACCTAAGGACGTGTGTGAATCATTCAAACATGGAAAAACCCTTGGGAATACATGCTATACAAGGGGCCACTCTTGCTCCTACCATTGAGAACCAGAAAGGTATAGAGTCAGCAGAAGAGCAGCTGCTGAACAAGGACTCAGAGAACATGAGAATGCAGACTAAGCCCGAGGGGTCAGAGGTCCTGTGGACTGGGGTCATGAGAGCCGCTCGGAAGCTGTAAACTAGGAGGACCTTGCACAATACATGCGGATACTCCCTGGAAACCATTATTCCCCTGACAGTACAGGCTGTGGTGGAGCCCTGGAGAAGTCTGCAACAGGATTCCTGCTGCCTGTGCTGACAGTTGTGGGGGGGGGGCACTAACTGGTTGTGGGGTCCCAATGGGATGGGAGGCTGGAGAGAAAACGTTACAAAAAATGGCTTTGGCCCCAGACGGCTCACTTGATTTTTGACAACCCTTAGGCTGTAACTACTTGTTAGATCCTTCTTATGTATCTCTGTCTTCCTGAGAAACCACTTCTAAGATACCAACATGTATTACAGCAGTCATTGATATTTTCCTACTAATCTATCCATAACTCTGTAATGTTTGTATTGTTTCTATCCTATTTCATAAATGGATGCATGTTTATTATTATGTGTTTCCTACAACAACCATTGAGAATAGTTAATGATTATTCAATAGGTCACTCATGTATAGTTCTATTTATTTTCTTTTGAAGATACCTAAGTAGAGTACAACTACTGATAATCTCCTACCTCTTTTGTCTGTAACTCACTATTATTTGTCTATTTGTTTTCCTGAGAAACTATCTTATAGATAACAATATGTAAAACAATAACCATTGATAATTTCCTACCACTTTGTCTGTAATTTGGTAAGCCCCCCCCCAATAATGGTAACCCTCCCCTAACCCTTAAAAAAAAAAAAAAATAAAAAAAAATGCCAGTGGCTGATTTTTATTCCAGTATTTTCTAAAGCATGTCTCAGGAACATTAGCATCCCAAGATTTGTTAACAGACAATTCTGCAGGGAAGAAGCATTTTAAAGTCAAATTAGTATTGCAAGCACTAAGTATCATTTCATTAATAAAAGTTAATGTATTGAAAGTTCTGATCACTTCTGAAAGAAAGAAATACATTCAACTTTATCATATTTCATTAATAAAAGTTAATGTATTAAAAGTTCTGGTCACTTGTGAAGGGAAGAAATACATTCAGTTTTATGTATTGATACTTCCTAAGTGGTTGGCCCGGGACTGATATTCTCAGAACTTCTGTTATCAAAATGTGAAATGTATGCATTGAGCACTGCTTTTTTTTTTTTTTTTTAATTTTTTTGTTTGTTTTTTTTCCAGTGCCGGGAATCAAACTCACGACCTTGTGTTTGCCAGGCAGATGCTATGCCGCTGAGCTAAATCCCCAGTCCCTGAGCGTTGCTTTAGACAAATAGAAAGTGTAAAATTGCCTTACATTTATGACAAAGAATAGGGGTAGGAAGAGGTTGGTCATTTGTGGTCATCCTGCAGCAGTCTTCAGCAGTCTAATTTTTTAAAAGTCATACAAACTGTGATTCTCCAATTCCCTCAAGGAGAAGTATCACTAACTTGACAACTATTGCATGCAGAGGTTTCCAATCATTAAGCAGGGCTAACCTCTTTGAAGAAAGAGCTTTGAGGTTTTCCTGCCGATAGGGTCAAGTTGGAGGTTCCTAGGAGTACTCCAAGTTTGGTGATTCATGTAGGGGATTCAGCGGACTCTGCATATGGCCCACTCACAGCTAAAATTCATTCCCTCAGCAGTGAGCATGGGAAGTGTTGTCCACCAAGGGTTATCATTAGAGATCCAGTGACCAGGGTTTGACTGGGAGCTGATCATAGGTCCCTCTTCCTGGCATTTACCAAAACTCCAGGCTCCCAGAAGGAAACTAAGTGTTCAACAGAAATCATGTGACTCGTACAAATCGTTCTAGGTACAGTGAGCCACTCGGATCAGTTCTGGAAATCACGAGAAACCTCCAGATAGCAGCCAAGAGGCAACTGTGCAAACAAGGCTCTTTGTGAGAAAAACTGTCTCAGGCTGGCCATGTTAACTCTTTTCTAAATAATGGTTGAGGATTAAGATGACTGAAATGTCAGATGAAATGTGAAAATCTCCTTTGCCTGTGTCATGGATCTGCAAGATGGTGTTGGCAGAGAGCAAAAGTCAAGTAAGAGAAAGAACCTGGGAGGTAAAGAAGAGACAAAGCCAGTTTTTTCTTCCCTGAAGGTTTTTGCTGAATCCAGGAGGATTTGAGCTTCCACTCAGATACTATGCAAAGTGCAGAGGGCAGGAGAGAGAAGCCAGGGTTTACCACAGATGGACCACCTAGTACAATATATCTACACAAAGTCAGTCCCTGTAAGCACTATGTTTGTTTGGTTAAAATGAATGAGGCCTGCTGAACACAAGAGAGCTCCAAAATTTTGCTGGTTTCTATCTCAGCACTGAGTGGAAAGGAAAAAGACATTTTCTTAGAATTTTAAACTACAAGATGGACTGCATATACTTTCATGGCCCAAAGCTGTCTTTGTGATATATATATATATATAAAACCCTCACGTATATAATTGTATTTAGAGTGGGTACAGGTGGATAATGCCCCTAGCAAGTAGCTAAAAATATATGCAGTTCTCTCTGGAGGACCATTATTTCAATCTAGTTTTTGAATTAAATAGTTTCACATAAATTCCAAGGAGAATGAGTGATTTCCAACTACATAGCACAAAAGATGCAAAGAAACAAAGAAACATGTTAACGTCAGCAGGCACAATGACAACTGAATCAAAATGCAACAGTGAGGAGCAAGCACTGGGGAAATGAGAGCCTAACTTTAGGAACACAGAAGATAGAGCAACAAGCTTAACAAGCAACTAAGTCAGAACTCCAGAAAAAAAGTCCAAGAGAATGGGGTAAATGCAGTATCTCAAGCCAATATGGTGAGTCAGAACACTCCAGAAGTGTTAAGGACATCACACTTTGGGTCCAGGAAGCACAACAGTTCTCAGGTAGGGTAATTTTCACAAAATGGAATGGAAAACAGAAAGAAGAAAATGGGGCCCTGTGAAAAACTGCCGTAAAACTATGACGCCAATGCAATTTATCAACATTCGCGGGAAGCAGGAAAAGCAGTGCTTAGAGGAAAATTTATAGCATTGAATGTATATATTAAGAAGACATTTCCAACAATAAATAGTGAGGTACAAGAGAGTTTTCTAAACTATTGATGATGCAATAATTGTAGAAGAAAGGCTGGATCATATTTTCAATTTTCTCTATAGAAAATAGTATTGCAAAGTCATTGTCATGTGAATGGATAATCAAAGAATACACTGCCAAGATGTAGGGGGGATTACTGTAGATATGGTCGGTTAAAAATATCAATATTATCATAATTTATGTTGCATTTGTCAACTTCTTAAGGTTTGTAATTGGCTATAATTTCTGAGTAAATATTGAATTGTCTAGTTATTTTGTACTCATAATTTTTCTGTTTTTGTTTTCTTTGTTTTGAGAGAAGGTCTCACTGTGCAGTTCAGGCAGGTCTTGAACTCACTATGTAGACTAGGCTGGCCTCAAACTCGAGGCAATTTTCCTGCCTCAGCCTCCTGGGTTCTAGGACTACACACATGCCTCATGACACATGACTTGCATTCATACTTTTGTATTAGTGTTCATAAAGAAATTCTCTCTTCCTCCCTCAGTTGGTATGAACTTCAGGTTCCACAGTGTCTGAACTCAACCTTGACTAACACAGTAATTCCTCTTAAAAAGTACGCTGAGTAACTACTTTGAAGATAATGATACACAGTGCAATAACTATTGCTATTCTCTGATTATGAAATTATGTTTTATTTTCTCATAAAATAAAAAGTACATGTTCATATCTGATACCAGTGGTGGTATTAATTCATGACCACCAAAAGATAAGACTTGCAAGTGTAGAATACCTTGGTGAACTTACTATAGTTCAGCATCTGCCTCTCAATCCTATAGCTCAGACTTGATTTTGTGAGTACTGTATATGATGAACCCGTTCACCTCTCGGAGAAAGATTCACGGTAGCAAAGTTCATGTGAATGAGAACTGAAATTAGGGTGGCAATTAATTTACTTACAGAGGTGAAATTACTGTTAAATGGATCAGAAATATTTAAAACGCATCTGCTTAATATATTTTCTTTTCTGTAGAAAACTTCACAGAAGCCAGTACACTTGCAATGAGAGATGGCTAACAGAAGACCTAGAGGTAATTGAAACTGTAGGAAGGGCATGTTCTTTCCCTGAAGGCAGCCCCACGTGAGAAACCAAAATCTAATCAGAAATCTACTTTATAAGTGAGGAACCAAAACACAGAGTTACGTAAATTGCGTATTTAATGATATCAGGTTAAAATTCTGTTCTGAATGTTTTTGTCAGGGCAACTTGCATAGTTAAAACCATTTGGTTTCAAACTCTACATCCATTTTTCTTTCAGGGGTGGCTCTGGTATGGAACTGGAATTACCCAAAGCTCTTCACAGGGGGCACAGCTTCCACCAACTATGCTTAGATGGGACTTTCCTCTTCTTTAGCTCCCCTTGGCTTACTCTTTACAATAATAAATATTGTCATCTGTAAGAAAAACCATCGGTAGTGAAATCTTTCATGCATCTTAATGTTTCATTGTCAGATCCCTTCTTTGGTTGTTGTAAGACAGTAGCTAATTGTATTTAAAATGCATGAAAGAGAATGACACTATAAATAGTTGCCCCAAGTATTTAGAAACTAGGTTTTCATTGATATCCATTAAAGGGTCATTTGTTTATTAAATAATTTCTAGCAAAGACTAACTATATAAAACACCTATCTCATGGATGAAAGAATGGACTTCCAACTAATTAAAGAAAGAATGGTTTTATTTAGACCATTGGCGATTGATTGGAAGGGACAGATAATAGCCAGAAATGGAAAAATAAGACCAAGGACTTTGAAATGTGGCCATCAAGTGGTTAAAATTCATTATTGCACCTGAAGGTACAAAGTTTGTTCCAAGTTTGATCTGGAACACATGGAAAATCCAAGGTAATGATGAAAATCCTCAATGTCATTCCTCCATAATTTGGGAGACTATGGTCTGATTAAAAAAAAAAAAAGAACTTGTGAAATTATTAATTTCTCAAAATAAAGGTATTAAATATATCCTTTGCACTTTTCAATATAGGTCAGCCTTAACCAACAATTAAGGAGAGAATGTAGAAGCTTCACTCTGTTGGACCAGTAGGGAAATAAACTGACAGATCCTAAGTTATTACTCCTCTGCCCACCTCCTGCCCCAAATCCACTCAGTCTGAGGTTCTATAGGTTCTGCTTCTTAAATATATTCGGAATTTGTTTGTATCCATACTTGAAGCTCCATCATTGATACCAGCGTTACTACATTAGTTTCCTGCCTAGAGGCCCTGATTCTGTTTTCATACAGTTTTTTCTCCCTCTCACTATCAGAATAGATGTCCTGAAGCACCCTAGCAGCTTACCACAAGCCTTTGGACAAATATCCCTGTAAAACATGGCCTTTTGTGATCTGGCCCTATGTCTCCAATCTTTCACATTTCCCTGACTTGGCCCCGCCTACTCTTTCCTCTGAGCCTTTTCACCTATTTTTGCAAGCTTGGCTCCCTCTGGTTCCCTCTTCTGTCTACAGTACTGTGTGTTTCTTCAGTCTCAGGACTGATTACATAATGTGGTAATAATGCCTATGCCGGTCTAAAGCTCTCTCCACACTGTAACACTGGTTGAGACTATGGTCATTTTGGTAACCTTTGTACTCTGAATACCTTCCACAGGCTAGGGCTTCAGTAAATACTTTCTGAATCAATGAAATCGTTTGATGTAGCATATTTCCAGTGTACAGAAAAAGGAGCTAGCATTTTCTGAGCATATGCTTTATGCAGTATCTTGCACTAGGGATCCTGCAACATGCTTTCATTAATCACTGATTCCTTCAGTGTAAGAATATTGTTATTGACTTTTTGCAGAGCACCCAGGATGGTCTGGGTGCAGTTTGATACGCTTTATAAATATCATCATGGACGGCCTCCATTTGCTCCTCTTTTCAAGGGAGGGGCAGAAAGGGACCCTTGAGCAGTATTATTACAAAGTGATCTAAATTACAAAGCTCGATTCTCTGGCAGTTTTTGCACATTTCCCCGCAGGCCCCCGTCCTTACCGTCTCCCTGTCCCCCTGACTTCAGAGCTGCACTGAGTGTCTCTCATCATAGCACGCTTCCTTCGCTCCATTCCAACGGAATCCAGGCTCACAGGAAACTGAGCCAGAAGGGACCCACGAGACCCATTAAACCCACACTCTTCTAACAGAGGTGAGAACACTGAGGCTCAGGAGAGGAGTTAGTCTCTGAGAGCCTCAGCGCTTCTTTTCAGCTGATCAAATAAGGTCTATTCCATGCAGCTGTTTCTTGTTAGGCAGGCATGCTTAATCCATCAGTAATGATGCTACTGATAGCTAATATTTTTATAACACATGGTCTTCAATTTTTAGCTTCATGAAATCTAAATATTATTGAAGTATGAATTTTTTACAAATGTGCATACTGACCCCTTAGTTTAGAGGAAGGGCCTAGGAATTTGTGTTCTCTAGCTCGTACCCTGTGATTCACACTCAGGTGGCACAAAGACCCCACTTTGGGAAACATGCAGTCCTTTTGGTGTGGCACGCAGGTCAGTCGGCTGCTGTTTACCTACCAGACTCAGCCAACTCTCAAGCAGGCAGGTGCTCCATCTCCCTATGCCATCCCCCTGGTGAGACCTGGCAAACCCTCCTGGGTCAGTCTTAGCGGGTCACAGGGGCCAGGAGTCTTGAGGCTACACAGAAATAAAAGCTATCATGGGGCTGAACATGGATCTGGCCCAGCATGAAGTGCAGGATCTAGAATAGGGCCAGAGGAAGTGGAGGAGAAAGATGCAGAGGCAGGACAGAGGCAGAAGCTGCTAGGACTGAGAGAGGGCAGAATGCTTGGAGGCTTCGGGGCTGGGGTGCTGGGGCTCAAGGTGGGTGGCAAGCAGAATAAAGTGAGGAGACTGTGTTACACGGGAGTAAGGGGCCAGTGCCCTCTACCAGGCGTGGACCACCCAAGGCGGCTCCCTAGCATTCTGACTCCTTGGGAGGCCGCCAGCACTCTGCACATCCAGGGCCTTCAAGGTGCTCATTACGCTCCATTCCTTGGTTTCTGGTGCAAGGAGGAGTTGCCACGGAAAGAAAGCAGTGTGGCAAGGAAAACAGATAACCTGTCAAGGACGCAGGAGGGGACCTCCTGGAAAGTGGGCATCTTCTACTCTCTGAAAAATGCAAGGACACAAAGCTAGAGCATCAGTTCTCCCGATGGACTTCAGAGAGGTGCTTGGCTGTGCTGAATGGGACGTTGCAGATGGAGCTCATCATGCTGTCGCCCTCGGGACATGGCAAACAGGGGTCTGTTCCCCAAAGTGCCACTGTAGTGCCCTTGTCCTCTTGTCAGCCTCCAATGGGCAAGCCTTTGCTGAGGCCATGGTGGTGCCAGCACGATGCTTCAGAGGGAAGTGGGGTGATAAATAGTGCAGAGACAGAAGGCTCGCACTGTCTGTATCTTTCCCTCTCTCCAGTCACCTCACAAGACAGCTGAGGAGCCTGGGGCCTTCAGAGTGGCTTCTCGGCCTGGCCGTCCTGCTTGAGGGAAAGCAGCAGAACATCCGGGACACTCCGTGACTTGGTACCACTGTCCTGGTCCCAACTGTTCTTTCTGGTTTCACAGAGGCAGCCCCTTGTCCCTGCCTGGAGCGGGCTCATCACCTGTGGAACAGGATACTGAGGCATCCTCAGGGCACACGGCATTTGCAAAACATCAAGATGCTCCTGATGGCTTCCAGAGGGGCAGGGTGAAGCTGGGTGAGAAAATGCAGGCCTCTTGGGCCTGGGTCACCTGTGTGTTCAAGTTGGCTGAGCAACTTGAGGACTGGGACTCAAGTCTCATTCATCCAATACCAGAATCTGCATAATTAGCACTAGGGGATCAGGTCATGTTGGCAGAAAACAAAAGTCCATAAAGATGAACAACAAGGGTAGAAATGCATTGTGAAGCACAAACTCTCCCAGTAGCTTAAATCCAGATAGCTAGGTCAGGTACAGGTGCGGTGCTAATCTCTGTTCTAGAGGGATCTCATTCGCTACCAAGATTATGCACTGAGGAAGCATGCAGGGTATATATAACTTCCCCGAATCCTTGTCTGTCACTGAGCACTTAATAACAGAACGGGGATCAGAAGGCAGTAGCTCAACATCAGAGCCCCCGCTGCTTGGAGGAGCTACAGGGATCCAGTCATATCCCAGGCCCATGTGGTTTAACTCTTAAATAAACAAAGCTCAAATGTTACCCCATTTTAAAATTTATTTTCTCCTGGGGTGTGTTTATATGGGGGTCAAAGCTATATCTCAGAAGTTTCTATGTCAAAGAAAAATGTGTTCTGTACAATTCTCACTGGGATGATGCTTGAATTCATGGATGCAATAGGGAAGCTAGAGCAGAAAGTCAACAACAGGCTTGGGAGGTGACAGGGTGTAGGTCGGCATTGAAGGTTCTTTGGAGCTCGGAGCACAGCTGTTCAAAACTGCAACTTGCAACTTCAAAGAAAACATTGGCGGGTGGGAGGCAGACCTCAAGCCACATTCTTGCCTTATCGGAGTTTTATAAATAAAGCACTCCATTCACCAGGCTTGGGATTACCTTTTTTGTCCACATTGCCCTCAAAAGACAGGGTAATCCTTTTCTCTATTTTCATCCCTCAAGTAAGGAGAAGAGAAAAGGATAAAGACGATGTTCACTTTAAAAGTTCGTGTAAATAAAAATATCTCCATAACCAGAGCTACCTCTTTTCTCCACTCAAATCTATGCCATGTTTAGTTTTTATGAATTGATTTTAACTCATCAAAGACTAAACATGACCCGGTAGCAAGATCTTTGGTCCACTAGTCTGAACATCCTCTGAGCTGCAAGAGTTTGGCACAAATCCTCTCCACATGCAGGCCTGGGAAAATCAGCTTGACATTGCTCTTTATGATCTGGGACAGTTGGAGAACAAAAACGAGGGAGCCTTGCAACATGCTAAAATTACTTATAAGAAGCCATGTGAGTTCTTCTCTTTAGGGAGGCAGAGAGAGTGGGAGAAGACATTCCACCCTGCTCAGTAAATGGGGCATCAATTACTGGGTCTATTTCTGAGATTTTTCTGTGTCAGGGATTCTGAGTGATAAAAACAGCTGCCCTTGGTATTCCAACCCAGAGCTTACCTACCAACAGCCTGCTATGTCTTCAGCTGAACTTGCCAACGTGGCCTTGTTTATGTGTGGAGATGGCGAGGGTTTATGGAAGGCTGGGCTGCTTCAAAGTAGCTGGACTTGCGTTACAAATTTAGACTCTCTCTGTGATGCTGGGCTGATTACTTGGAACAATGAACTTCTCTCAGAGAGTCAGGTAAGCCGACAGTCTTGTGCTGAAGGGTAAGATGCTCAACTTGGCCATGTTCAACTTGGCCATAGGAACAGGAGCAGCCCTTCCTAATGTCACCTTTTGTTATAGCTTGTATCTAAAATGTCCCCCAAATTTTTGTGTGATCTGAAGTGGGGCTGTTGGAAGGTGATTGGATCAAGGTATCATTACACTCATCAGTGGATGGGTCCATTGGTAAGTTTGTAGCTAAATGTCCTATTAGAAGGTGGGGCCTGGTCAGAAGGTGCAGGCTATGGGGGGTGTAACCTAGAAGGCAGTGTTCTTGTCCCTGGCTACAATATTCCCTTTCTCTCTTTATGGGCTACCATGTGTTGAGCAGCTCTCCTCCATGCTCTTACATCACACTATTCTGCCTTGGAGTCAGCCAGCTAAGGACTGAACCCACTAGAACTGCAAACCAAAATAAACCCCTCCTCCTTTATGTTGTGGATCTTGGGTGTTTTGTTCTAGCAGCAGGAAAGTGACTAATACACTCCTTAAACCTCACCTTATGTAATGATTCTTACCTAGATCTTTATGACCCAGCCACCCTGGCCTTTCATTGCCTCAAACTCAGATTGGGTGGCGTAAAGTCCTGCACGTGCTCTTTCCTGATGTGGAAGAAAAGATGCACCCAACTTCCATCACCCAAGTCTACCTGCTGAACTCTGTCTTACCAGTTACCTGCGAAAGGTATTTATCCATGTATCAGGCTTGTTACGGGGTCTCATACACAGCACCTTGGACTTTCCTTTGCAGTATGCTACAGAGCCACAATTTCATATTTAGTTGTATAATTATATGACCATAAACTCCATGAAATCAGGGATGTGTCTTTGTTTTGTGGAATCCTCACTTCTTGCTTTTGGCAGTTACTCAGTAGCTATTGGTCATAACATAAGGTAACATTTATTGAGCCTTGGTTTCCTATTTTACAAAATTGCAACAATAATACCTTCCTTTTGTGCCAAGACTAAATATGATAAAGTATACTGATGTCAATAAAAGCACCTAACACTGTCACCTTCCATTCACTTGCTACTTCCAAGCTGGTTTCCAGGGTTGTTTTTTTTTTTTTGCACTAGTGAAGGTCTGTCCTATGTTCCTCATTGCTGGGACATAATACCTGACACCAATGAATTAAAGGAGGAAAGGTTTATTTTAGCTCACAATTTGTAGAGGTGACAGTCCATAGTAGGCTAGCTCCAAGGCAGGATGACAGGGCAGAGGTGTGTGCTGGAGAGGTGCTCAGGAGAGTTGCTCAGGGCATGCCAGCAGAGAGGCAGGAGTCAGGAAGGGATCAGAGAAAGGGGACATGGCATTCCAGGTCACGCCTCTAATAACCTACCTCTTTCAACCAGACTCCATTTCCTAGCAGCAAGTCAGCTATGAATCCCAGAATCCAACCTCCTCCACAAACTTCACATATGAGTGTGTGACACTTTTAGAGAATATGCAAGTATAAGTCATGACAAGGTCCTCTTGTTCCAATCATCAATGGTTTGCTAAAGACAAATCTAGCAATTACTTAATTGCTCTTGAGGATATTAATGCTCATTATGTCCAAAATTCCATTGTATCCTCTACATTGCTTGGTTTCCTTGTATGTAGGCAGTCCTATCACTGGTCCTGATAAATAAAATATGTGGTAAGCCACTGTGTGTCTCTTTCAGATTGAGCCAGTGAAAAGTTCAAGAGTAGATCCAATTTCTCTCTTCTTCCACCCCAGTGCCAGGAATACTTCTGTTTCCTTAGGTTTCTGGCACAGGTGGAAGGGCCTCAAACAACCTACGTCCTTGAGTAACTCCATGGAGCATCAATCAGCAAAGGTCAACATGAAACATGTGCGGGAAACAAAACTTTGCTGTCTTAAGCCAATGAAGACTTGGGGATAATTTATTATTGGTGTATTACCTAATCCGCTTAATGAATGCCAAGCTTATCACGTTTTCCTTCTGTCATTCAGAATTCTTAGCCATACTGGACTCTTAGAAATTCATACCTCTGGCTTCTGCAATTCAACTATGTTCTTATTCTCTTCCATTTTAGATATTATCTCAGTAGTCTTGAAGGTCTTTCCTTGATGCACCCATATTCCTTTGGGAGATTTTCCCCAGTGTTCTTTCTGTACTTTATACTATTTTCCACTCTTTTTTTTCCTTGGTACTGGAAATCGGACTCAGGACCTTGCACTTGCCAGGCAGGCGCTTATACCACTGAGCTATATCCCTGGCCCTTATTCTCCACTCTTCCTATGAACTATTTTATCTAGGCCTATTGTTACAATAATCAAACTTACCCTGACAAACTCCTAATCTGGATACCAGGACCATATACTCAACGACTCCTCAGACATCTGAACTTTGCTCTTTCTGTAAACATCTCAAACTCAGCATGGTAGGAGAGAATATATTATATTTTCTCCAAATCTCTTTTATTCCTATAATCTGCATTAATCTAAATATGAGTGTGCTTTCTAATGCTATTTTGGCTGCAATTTCCACAAATCCACCCCAGACTACTCAAACCAAAAGAAATATACTAATTCATCTATAACTTGAGTATCTAAGGCATGGAGTTGGCTCCCAGGACTCCAGGAATCCAAATGCTGCCCTTGTCTCTGTATTATTCGGCCCATATCCAGATTCCCTTTGCCCTCCGTTTCCTCTCCCCACAGCTCTCACACCTACACATAGCACACACATTCACTTTCTTCTCCCTTGTGGAAAGGGAGGAGAAAAGTATGGCCACATAATTTTCTAGATTTCCATCTTAAAGAGCTCAGTAGAAGAAGGAAGATACTTTCTCCTGGTATCTATATATAATATATCAAGGAAGAACCATGGTGGCTCCTTGGTAATTCACTGGTATCTGGGTAAAGAAGATAGTCAGAGCTGGATCACCAACTTTCTGCAAGAGTAGACAACCTGGCTAGTACTGCTATCGGCAAAGGCTGCTCAATGAGCACATGGGGTGGAGAGTTACCCCAGTGGGAAGGGATGCTGCCTGGGAAAGAGAAGGAGTACTTTCTTGTCTGCTTTCAGCTTAGCCATGTAGTTCTCATTCCTTTACTCTAAATGCTACCTCAGAAAACCCATGTTTCTGTAACTGGTGATTCCATTTCTTTGGGTACTCTTTTGTCTTTGTATAAAAATAATTTTGAAAATTCATCCCTCAACACTTCTCTCTAGGAAGCTTCTCCAGATTCCTTCAAGGAGTCGTGATCATTGCCATATCTGTGCCCCACCTGTATTTCTGTACATATTCACTCCAGCACTTATATAACATTCAATGGTTTGTATAGAGACTTGTCTTTAGTTTACCAGCTGAAATCTCTGGAGGTGAAGTGACCATAATCATGTTTTTAATTTCTATCCCTCACATGTGGTTTTACTGGAATGGCACAATAAATATTTGTCAGAGCTGAACTTGATTGTGCAATAACTCACTTCTTTGAGTATTTTCACTCATCAGTTCATTGGGTAGAGACTCACTTTTCTTCTCCTATGTGCTTGGTGTGCTTCTAAGCAACACACACACATAGATAGTAAGACTGATGAACTATGTACCCTCAAGAAGGTAATATTGTATCAGCGGTACATAAACCAACTTATAAAAATATACTTTCAGATAATGCTGGGTATAAGAAGAAAACAAAATAGAACAATGAGAGAGAAATGAAAGAAGGGGGCACACTGTCAGGGAACTTGGTGACAGCCCCTATTGCTGATGCTAAAGTCAAGGAAAGAAGACAAACCCATAGCGAAGGGATTAAGCTACATAAGGCAGGTGTGCTTGGACTGCAGAAAGCAGATAGAATGGTTTAAGCCTGGAAATCCAAGGAGGAACTGGCAGGAGATTAGGTACTAGAGACAAACATAGACACAAATTATGTAAGCTTTTGAGAGGTAGTGAATCTTATTCTGCTTGCAAAAGGAAATTGAAAAGCGAGAAAGGGGTGTAATGTGCTTGCCCTTTAAAATAATCAGCATGGCTGCTGGGTATAGAATGAGCTGGTATGTGTTGAGGATTATGAACACATACAGCAAATGAAAGCAAGGTAGTAAGGTGGGAATTGTGGAATTTCAAGTGAAAGATGACAGTGGTTTGAATAAGGTCACAGCAGGAGATATAAAAATATACTAGATTTAGAACGTGAAAGAAGTGCACATATATACACTTCTCCACTTCCCAACCAAGCAAGTCCATGATCATTTCCTTTTCCATATATAAACAGGCAGTGCAAGACTTTCTGAGATGATAGAAATTTAAGTCACCTAGTTACATATCCAACAGATATTTATTAACTCTAAGTTCAACATTTTCAGCTAAGAACCAGAGAAATAGTGTTAAGCGAAATCAACACAGGTGATAGTCAACATCTCAATGTGATTTTAAAGTTAGATTTACTTGAGGATTAGTACTAAGTGTTTTTTAATATGTACTTGAACATTTTTATGTCTTCTTGTTAAAAAATTTTCAGATCCTTTGTCCATTTTCTTGTGGTTTACCTGAGTTCCTGATAAGGAGTGTTGAGTTTATACTATGAGCAATGGGAAGCCATCAAGACATTTAGAACCACGGCACTGAAAAAGGGACCTGAAATCTGTATATATGTGTACAGGCCAAACATCATGGTGGACCTGGGAAACTCCTCACTTATTGCTGTGTGACCATCTAGACAAGCAGATGGAGAACTTCAGCGTGCCAGAAAGCAATCATTCTGACTGCCTTCAACTCTCCAAGTGAGATAAGGGTTTGCAACACAACAGACCCTACAGAAGGAAGGAAGGCAGTGCATTGTGATCCAGTATAGCATAGACCTGGGATCAGGCTGAGTTGCAATTAAATCTTGCTTTGCCATTCATTGGATATAAACTTAGGCATATACTTGAACTTTATTTTCTCAAGCTCCATTTTCCGCCGTAGTATACTGTAAGAGGGATGATAAATCTAGCAAGAAGCTTGTAGAGTTGTAGGTTGAAGGAAAGCTGATGTATCTGAATTGTTCCAGGGGATACACTATCTGATACAGCAGGAAGTTCTGAAGTGAAGCAAGTAGAGTTGGAGTGATGACTTTTTGAGTAGGTAATGGAGTGTCAATCATTCCAGGTTGCAGTGAATATTTGTGGTAACATGTGTAGTAAATGATAGCTATTGTTAGATTTCTGGAAGTTCTTTTTTGCAAGTTCTTTTTGTAGCCCTCTAATTCTACCTATGCAATTACAAATCCATTCTGCTAATCATTGAACAAAATCCTCAAGAATCATTATTGATTAGCTCAATTGGTGGTACTATTGGTAATTAAATGTAGTGCGATGGAACGAATGGCTTTTTTTTTTTCAAATACGTGAAACTAGGACTTTGACCATACCCAGTCCATAGGCTTCCGCTTTGTCAAATTTAGCAAGAACTAGGTAGGTTTAACCATTTAATGTCATGTAGCTGTTAAGCATATGAGCCTCAGTGTTGGAAAATCTCAGTTAAATCCTCTTCTCAATCATTTACTGTCGATGTTAGGAACACTTCCAAGCCCTCATTTTTCATCTTTAACACAGGTGTAATAATGTCATGTTGAAGACTGAATAAGAAATAATATGTACAAACACTTGTGGAACATAGTGTGTGTTCAATACATATTTGTTTCATTTGTTAGTATCTAGATTGTACAGTGGTCAAGAAGATGAAATGAGATAATGCATCCATAGCAATAGCACATGGCAAGTAGTTAATAAATAGCAGCTATTATGTTTTCCATAAGCCAGAACAGTAGCTGTCTTTATTAGAACTGTGGAGTTTTTTTTCTACAGTTTGATTGGTGGAACTGTGCCACTCCAGTCATGCTACAGGTATTAATTTTTCAGACAAAACACATGGTTAGTGTTTCAAATTACTGACTACTCCCTTCAGGGCCTGTCATGTTACACTAAATGGTCTGGTGTGGTCATTCACCAAACTAATAATTAAATGCTGGAATTTTGCTAAAAGTTACAAGCAAAAGATATTGGTCTTCAGCCTATACCCAGAAATGGGTGTTTTGGAAACTATATACTTTATCCTTTTGAAATTTTGACTTGTCCTTAATCCTCCCTTAACTGCCTCTATTTACTGAGTTCTTTAATCCAGTGTGCTCTCTTGTGTTCACTACATGAAGAGAAGTTTCTTGAATTTCATTTTTAAAAGAAATAAGGTATCTGTCATGAGGGAGTTCAATAGATCCTGATATACTTAGTGTCATTTCAACAGAAACTGCCTTAACTTACTGTGTAGAAAGAGAATTTCTGTGATGAATAAAGGTTGTCCCAAGAGAAGTAAGAGTTGAAGAATGGGCTTTTTAAAAGTGGAATTAAAAGAAGAGAGGGTGGGTGTTTCTAGGAGAACTGAGGTCAATAATGAATCTCCAATTCCCAATCAGGAGAGAGACTGGTGCAGCCAGAACTAGAAAGTAAAATTTCAATCTGCCATTCCTCTGTTGTAATTACTTACCCATCCTACCCACTGATGTCCTGGGAAGCGGTCTCCAGGCATTAGGACCTCATTACCAGGAGCCTCTGGAGGAACACTTCCCTAAGAGAATTTATCCAGTGAGTACTCAGGATGACAACACTGAAACTGCCTGTCAATTTCTATGGGATTATCGGGACCGACTCACAAGATGAAAAGATAAACTGCAGAGCAGGTGAAAATACCGCAAACCATATAGCTGATACGGGGGTTATGTGCAAAATATATAAGACAGTCATAAAAGTACATAATACAAAAGCAGTTAAAAATGGAGATATGTTTTGAATAAATATTTGAAAAGAAGACATATAAGGGAAGAGAAAAAATATATAAACACAAGTTAGCTAAGTAATCATACTACTAATTTCTACTGGTCCATTGAAAGGAACTGTTTGTGCTTATATTGTTTGATGAATTTTTCAAGCCTATATCTTGTAATCTGAGCAATTACTTTGAAGGTAACAATACACAATACATTCATCACTGTGTTACTCTCCTATTATTGTGTTTTGAAATTCTGTATCATTGTTTGTATTGTTTTTTTCTCTTTAAAATAAAAAAGACATATAAATGGCCAGTGGTCTATGAAAAAGTGCTTAGCATTGCTAACCATCAGAGAAACACAAATCAAAACCACAATAAGATACCACTTTACACCTGATGGGGTGATTATTATGGGAAGGACAAGTGTTGACAAGGTGCGGCGAAGACAAAGGCAGCTCTTGCACACTGAGGGTGCGTATATACACCATGGAAAATAATATGCTGTTTCCTAAGCAGTTAAAATTAGAATTGCCATGTCATCCAGGAATCCCACTTGTGGCATCTATCAAAGGAGGTATAATTCATATCTCAAAGAGATTTCTGTACCTCCACGTTCACTGAAGCATTATTTGAAATAATCAACCTAACACAATAGCCAAGGTTCATAAACAATCTATATAGATATCAATGGATGAATGGATAAAACTTACGGTGTGCACATAAAAGGAAATATTGTTCATCCAGCCAGAGAAAGAAACCTGCCATTTGCAACATAGATCACTTATGGGATTCTATGTTAAGTTAAATAAGTCAGACACTGAGAGACAGATATCGTATGAGGTCACTTACACATGGGATCTAAAACGTCAAGTAGAGAGTAGAACATATAAGCAAAGAGTGGAACAGTGGTCACCAGGGTATGAGTACATGTTTGTAGGTAAAGAACAAGGTGTTGGTTAAACAACACAAATTTTTAGTTATAATATGGACACACTTATAAGGTCTAAAAACATACAGCAAAATTACATACAAATGATGGACGTGTTAATTATTTTGGCTCTGGTAATCATTCCAGAATGCATATGTATATCAAAAGATCATGTTCTAGTCCTTGTGCATATTTAATCCCTATTTGTCAGTTAAATAGTTTTAAATTAATAAATGAAAGAAAACAGAAAACTTAATTCTGACCAAGTACCAATACTATAAAAGAAAAAAATCAGGGTGTGAGGAGATGAGTAGGACTTTGTTTTCTAGGCCAGACTTTACTCATTCCTTAGTACTAGATGCATATTTATTGAAACTTAACACTATTCTATATCACGAGGATGGAGATTTAAATTAAACAAGCAACATGTCTACAATCAAGATTTTCAGGCTAAGTGAGAAAGAAAGTAAATAGCAAACAATTCAGTAAGAGGTAATTATGTAGAGTCAAAGTACTATACAGAAAGGAAAACAAAGTGATAGGAGGAGTGAATGCCCTGGCCTTTCTGCTTCTCACGCTCAGCCCTAAAGGGCACAGTACTTACAATACTCTTCCTCCATTCCCATCTCCAACATCAGGCCCTGAGGTTGCTGTCACCAGGACAGTGATGCCTGCCGATCGTGGCTGTCTTGTTTGCCAGTCATTTCCCATGATCTCACCTGCATTCTCAAGTTCTACCCTAAGTCATTCTCCTATCTCTTAAGCCATCCAAGTCACTGATCTCCTCTCTTAGCAGCATCCTTTCTCCTGTCTTAGGCCAGGCCTTCTCTGTGTTTGCTGGTCCCTATCTTGCATCTCACCTGTGAGAGTTAGTAGAGTTCTATTTTCCACATTCCCCATATTCACTTTTTTATTGTTTTGTTCCCATCAGCATTCAGACTTGCGCTGGAATGTTTCCTAGGGCTGGTTTCTTTTCATCAGTTGGGTATCAGCTCCTGTGAGCTCATTCTGTGGTCATTTCTGCTTGCTTTTATTTTATGTTAGTGTACTATATCAGATGCGAATGAAGAGATCTACTTTTGAGGCTCCTAATATGATTGAATGGGAATAACATGGGACAGAGTGTGTCAGTGCTAAGATAATACTTTCAGATACTCAGGAAGGGAGAGCTTATTCCTTGAGCCTCTTGGAATTATATTAATATTTACAGTACTCCATTGAAAAGTGGCAGTAACTACTCTGAAGAGTGACAACGGATAAACCTAGGCCCAAAATTCTTGAGTAATCATAACAATACCAAACTTTAAAAGTCCTTTCTGTCCACCACTTTGGGAAGTTATAACCAAGACTTTTACTGCAGAGACTTTAACTTTCAGTTTCACAAGCTCCTAGTCAATCCCATCTGCTAACCCAGGTTGTATGACCATGTGTTTTGCTCAACTCAGTGAATCTGTGATCTCTGAAAGTGCCGTGGGGACTGACCAAATTCTTGCCTCCATGCTCCAAATTTAGCAGTAGATCATGACACTTAGATATTTCTTCATGGAGTATTAATTGTAGGGGGAAAGCGATGGCATCTTATTTAGGTTGTCTGGAAAGGCAAAGAAAGATTATAATTTATAGTTACTATGGTAGTTAATTATACCTTCAAGGATATGCCAGTGGCTGCTAAAAAAAAAAAGACTTTGATCATACATGAGACCCTTGTTGGGGAATCAAAGAAAATAAGAAAGTGGAATTTGCCATCTTCAAAAATCTCTGGCTACAGAGACTAAATTTCTCTTTGGATGAAAAGTCAACTCCAGTTAGTTTTTCCAAGGTACTATAATTCATCCCAAGTTTCAGATAGTGTGGAGATAATTTGTAAAACACTGCTCCATGTGTTTTCACCTGTGGCTGTCCCTTGATTAGGAAGGTGGACATCATTCAGCGAATTCATAGCTTTGCTCCAATATTTGATTGAGGTTACACCAGGACAAGACAGACGTGGACAAATACGCCATTAAGCAGAACTATTTCCTACAAGACCCTGATAGGCAAAGACCTGGGGAAGAGAGACAGAGTTGGAACTGAGTATGTAGGCTCTGCCTCATGTCTTATCCTTTTGGTTGGGCTCCTGAGAGAAGTCAGAGAAAGAAAGGGTTTGTGCTTGCTTCCGGGTTAGAGCCTGGGCAAGTTAGCAAGTTCTGAAAAGACCTAGGCCCTCTTATCTGTGTGGCTCCACAATGGTGTGAGAAAACATTTGAAAATTCGCTAAGAGGGAAGCAAAGGGACAAACCAGGAGTATTAGCAGTCAAATTACAAATGGTGATATTTATGGCCAAATGCTGATAAAAGGATTAGTCCAGACTTTGTTCTCTCTCTCTCTCTCTCTCTCTCTCTCTCTCTCTCTCTCTCTCTCCCTCTCTCCTTATCTATCACGGGACACATTAGATGCAGGCTTCTTGACCAAGGACTTTCCAGCCTCCAAAACTATAAGAAATAAATTTATGTTCTTTATAAATTATCCAGTCTCAGGTAATTTGTTAAAACAGAACTAGGAAGTACCCATGGTTTATACAGTAAAATGAAAAGACTCTTTCTAGTCTGATTCTCAAAGATCAACACTATCCTACCTATCCCACCTCATATAAAGATCTCTCGGGGTAGTCTAGCTTCCAGCCACAAGGGAAGTGCCCCTCCTTGAACCCACAATATAATTTTACTTCCCTGTGTCATTTTGATTTTTGTTCATTTACTTTGCATTTTCCCCTTTGCTCAACTCATTTTTTAGCATCTAAGAGCATGATTCTTGAAATTTGCCACATGTAGATTCAAGGATTCAGATCATGGTTGTATCACTGGCTAGTTAGGCCACTTGGGACACATCTCCTTGTGTAAGGAGAAGTTACACTCTAGTGTAATGCATGGTGTGTACTATGGTTTTAGTGTGGCCAGAGTACCTCCCCCTCTGCAAGGTCCATGGTGATTGAAAGTATGGCCTGTGGAATGCTGCTATTGGAAGTGGTGCTATTCTAGGAGGCAGAGCCTGGAGGAAGGCCTTAAGTCACTGAGGACATGACCTCAGAAAGTAGTCCTTGTGGGACTCCTTGGAAGTTCTTGCAAGAAGATTGTTACAAAAGTCAGGATTGGCTCTACTCCACTCTCTCTGTTCCTGGTTGGAGATAAAATCACTTGTTTGATCCTTCCAAATCCGTGTGTTATGATGTGATACAGCCAAAACTTTCCAATGTCAGCATAATGTATCCCACTGAATCTTCAATACTGTGAGCTAAATAAACTTCTTCCTAAGTAGATTATGTCAGGTATTCTGTTACAGTGATAAAAAGTGCAACTTATACATGGAGACTGTGAATTACAAATTAGATTCTGATTCTAAAATTATCAAATTTTAGGAGTGATATCTAGCACCTATTAATGCTGTAAAACAGGGGAGGTATTATTATGATGAAGAGTCCTAAAATAAACTTTCACATTATATAATTTGTCTGGTTCACTGGGTAGATCATGGAGTCTCAATTGGCAAGGACTACCTCAAAATCTGAACTGCTTGGCACTTACTAGATATTGGGTAAATGGCAGCAGAATACATAGTGAAAGCTAGTTTAAGCCACCTGAGTTTAACATACCTGAGAAGCCCTCTCTGATGCTCCAGGCTGAACTAACAGCTCCTTCCTTTACAAGCTGCTATGGCTGCCATAGGCCTCTTATTTCAAATTACATGATTGCATGCCATTTACATGCTATTTTTCAATTCCTTACATGTAACTTATTTAAATATCTCTAATAAAATTTTAAGATATACACAGTCATCCAAATATATATATGTATACTCTTCAGCACCTTGCTGTACTAATAAATGTCTGGAAGCTAATGGCCACCACTTTGAGCACCTCTTGTAATTGTAGAGGCAAAAGATTCCTTTATTAATCTCATGATTTTCAATAATTTTAATATTAAAATATTCACACTAGCTTTTCTTGTCTTGATGTATACATTTTTTGGCGGACTCTATATTCTTCAACTACATATTCTTTTTGTTGCTAGCCCAACTATCCTCTCCTTGAATTTACATCTACCTTGAACTTCAAAAGAGAGTCTGGGCCATGATGGGTGTTCACTTAACACCTGCAAAGTTATGCTGGACTCCTCAAGTCGTTGTTTTGGATATGTACTTGGAGTACAAAGTAGGGTGAGAATAAGGAAGAGAAAGTTGCTGTCCTTACAAACCAACCTGAGCAAGAGCATCCTTGATGCCACAGGATGGTTGGGCTTGACATAAGTGGACAGCTTTCATTCTTATTTTAATTTTTGATTTTCAAGACAATATTTATAAATATAATGCAAAAAGAACTTGAGATAAGGTATATGCTGTGCTTTCAAACATGCCATATAGATTCTGATACTCTTGGCTTAATAACCATAAGACAGATTTATTAAAGAAAGACAGCCAGGTTCCTGGAGGGCCAACAGGGAACAATATAGACTGTGGAATATAGACTCCAGAAGAAAGCAAGACTTAGTGCAGAAGTCCCAGCTTCATGTCCCCAGTAAAGCAAATGGTACTAACATTTGCTTTCATTTCCCTCCCTGCACTATCGCTAACCATTCATCATCTCAACTCCCTTAGGAAGCAGGTAGTGAGAATGTGATCACAGTAGCAGACCCGTGTGATGTAAGATTTTTGATTTCCAGTTAGGTGCACCCACCCTCGTAGCCAGCTAAGATGGAAGATTAGCAAGCTTGTTCCAGGTCATAGTATAGGACCCAAAGGATTGGTTAGCTGTGCAGACTGAGAACGAGGAATAGGACAAGCCTGTATTCCATGGAACTGGATGGATGATGGGTTGGTGACACAATCCTCTGCTTAGTTGGTTCTCTGTAAATTCTTTCAGATTTAGGCAGATGTCAATGTATTCTCCCAAAACATTCCATCCCAAAGTCACCACTCTGATCACTGAACCTGGTTTCTTCCGCATATATTTTTATCCAAAACTGAGCCAGCAATATGAATCACATCTTAAAAGCCATAAAGGCTACTAGAACAAGACCCTGGGATGGCTCAAGGATGAGATGAGGGTGAACAAATTGGAAAGAATGCTGTCAAAGAAAGTTCCAGGGCCCCACAAATTCCAAGTGCTTTGAAATCCTTATACTAACAGACACTTATATAAGTCTTGTGTACATGTCTGGGAAGAGACAGGTTTTTCCCAGCCACATGCCTCTAAAAGTCTTCCTAAACTGTCTGGTCACAGGAAGATATGCTATTAGAGCATGGATCTATAAGCATGGATCTGCATCACCAATCTTGAGTCATCTAGCATGATTTTGTGAGCTCCTTGTGTCTATAGGGCTATCAAGAACTCCTCTGTGGTCCATGAGTGCCTCTTCCCTCTCATTGTGGTTAAAATCTTCCTTATGGTATGACATGGGGAAAATGAAGGAAAAGATAAAGATCTCATCCCAAGTCTATAAAAATGTTGAGAGTGGGAATGGAAAGGGGCCAAATTATAAGGAGAGAGAACAATAACGGAGAGAGATTTGTAAAATCAGTTCGTCCATCCTTTCTTCTTGACTTCAAGCTTGCCAAAGCTCACAGCAGGTAGACATTAATGTGTATAAGTTGTCTGGAAATTTGGAGACTGCTTTGGGAGGAGAGGTGAGAATCTGAGACGAGTCATGATGTCACCCAGGAGCTCGACATTCCCTGGTAGCATCCACTGTACTGCCTGTGTTTATTTTTGTTTAGTTTCCCAGGCTACAAGGCAGCTATGCTCCAACAGGTGGTATAATCACAAGGCATAATTGTGGGAGTTCGTTCACAGAGGATTTGACCCATGAGGGCCACCACTAGGATTTTCAAAGATTTCCAGAGTTCAACGCATTACAGATTATATACTCACGACCAGTAACTATAGCCACCAAGGCAACCAGAGGGGAAACTTGCTCACTAAGGCTAGGTGAAAAACTTATGATAATAAACATAAGGTCACAAATTGTCAGAACTTGAGTAAGTTTTAGATAGTGCTGGGTGCCTCTCTCATCTCATTTGTGGTGTGATCTGCTTATTCGGTATATCACTCACTCAGACCAGTTGCTCGGGCATGATTAGCCTCACCTCCTCACTTTTGGAAATGTCCCAGTTTGGACAAGAAATTATCAAGTCACCTATATAGTTGACAAGTTGGAAATCTGAGTCCCAAAGAAGAATGAGAAATGAGTGATGCTGGGTATCATAGTTGGACTAGGTTTATGGGTGGTTTGGTATGGCTAACCAGAAAGAAAGCAAAACAAACACAAGCCAGTCTTCATACATAGCCTTAAAACTACCCGTGTCTCTGTTTGCTTTTGTGACTAAATTATAAGGCTGCATTATAAGGCTGCATCATATTTCTCAAAGCCAAATGCATAATTAGGGATTTGATATTTATTTATTTATTAACATACTTTCATGTACACAATCCCATTTGAGTCTCCATTGACACTGTGAGATGGGTATTATTAAATGAAGAAAGAATCTGCAAGTGTGAGATGTCAAAGACTGAGGAAGTTAGTAGCGAAACCACCCCCTCCCAGGCCCTCTATGTTTCTTTCCATTACATTATTGCTCGGTGTTAGAAGGAATCTAAATATGGAGGGAATGTTTGCTTAGAGGGATGTAGCCCAGAAAGCCAAGAAAAATGTGGCAAGAGAGAAATATCACTGTAGATTCAGAGATTTGACTCCTGGACCAGCAGAGCCATTTTCGGCATCCTGTACTTCTTACAAGATGGCCACTCCTTTGAGAAATGGAAACACATGATGTGCTGGAGGTGATGGGGTGAGGAGGGGAGGATTGGACAGAGCCACAACTCCACGCGGGTGCTGGAGGAAGTCACTGCAGCAAGGTTTGGGTCAGGCAAATAAGGGTTTCCCACTCACAAGGACTTCCATAGACTGTCCAGGGCCCATTCAAATATCAAGCATGGCATTTTCCCAACTGTTTACTTTGAAAAAAAATTAAGGCTTAGCCTGTTAAAAAATGTATTTCTTGGAGACAAATATGTTTTGGATCAAGCTACATCCCACTAGAAGTTACCACACAAAGTTTCCAGTTCTGTCCCCAGGCCACAGCACCACTGTACCATGAAGGATGATATTTTATTTATTTCATTTCTTCTTTAAAAAAATAATTCTCCCAATTGAGCTCCATTAGCAAGTAGTCAGTTTCTATTCTTATGTCTTGACATTGTCCCCTTTCCTTGTACACATTAAATTAAGAGTTTTGTTTGCTTGCTTCTAGGAAATCTTTTCAAAAAATAATACAATAAACCTTACCTGACTTGGAGCTATAAATGCCTCCGGGGACTAGTGGGAGCCTCCTTGACTTCTTCCTGGCCCACATGCTATCACCATTCAGCCGGCCATAGGCCACCCTGGGAAAAGAAAGATGCATCGCTGGTTCAGATGGACACAACCTAGCATCAGAGGAGCCTCTTTGTTCTTGCTCCAAAATGCTGTTGTGAATCCTGTAAGGGTGGTAGTCTCTCCCCCAGCCAGGATTTCCACTTTTCTTTCTTCATTCTCTATCCTTGCACCAGCCTAAGTAAATATCTAACAATCCAATGTAAAGTTATCAGAAGTAATCAAAAAGGAATTCCAGTAAAACCCCTCACTTCATGACTCAGTGGCAATCTTCACCACCTGGAGTTTAAAAACTCTTCCATCTCAAGGGGGACTAGGAGCAGGGTCTCTGCAGTATTCCCCCTGGGCAGTAGAGGGCGCTCTGGGCCCACACTGGCAAAAAGGCCTTCCTGTCCTCAGGAATCTACCCTCATTCACAGGAATATCAGGATTTGAGAGCCATATATACCCTTTGTTATAATTACTGTGCTCGACTCTGCCATTCTACCGTGATAGCAGCTGTGGACAATAGATAACATAATGGACAAGGTTATATTCTGGTAAAACCTGTGTGGTTGCTAGCCAGGCAAAGGAAACTGTCCTACCATCTTCAGGCCATGGTTCCATGAGGGCAACAACAGAGAAACCAGTGCAATCAGGTTATTCCTTTATTTTCTTCTTCTGTGGTGGTGATGGTTGGAGGTGTGGGCATGGGGACCTTCACTTCAATCTGGAGTCTACCACTTCCTGGTGTGTGACCTTGTGCCCCCACTTCTCTGAGCCTAGGCTTCCTCCTTTGGAAATAGCAATTCGTCTTGCCTGGATTGTGGAGAGGAGCAAGTGTGATAATGCTCTCAGCACATAAACACAGTCAGTGGTAACCCTCGTTATTACTGTGTCTGTAATTAGTTTTGCAATACAATCAGGTGCATGGAGAGCCAGGTGCAAGCACAGCCTCCTCCTTGTTCTGAAACCCACTTTCCCGTGTTTTTCTCCCACTTAACACGCTGTCTATCCCAAGCCCTGTGGACTTACTTAGTTCTAAGAACACGCTCATGAGTGACACAAGCAAAGAACCACAGGTCTGCAACAGCATCTCAGCACAGAGGGCAGTGATGACTCAGGTGGGCTGCTCGGGATTATTTTGAGGGGAGGCAAGGGGATTAGTTCAAGTGAAGAGATCCTCATTCCTATTGTGAGCTCAGGATTCAGAGCCAACACATCACTATTTGGTGCCTCGCCAGGGATGTTACGGATGGGTGTACAGGTTATACACTGCTTCATAGTCTATAGAGAACTGTCACCTGAGGGCTAAACCTGGCCTCCTGCCCATCTCTGTAAATAAGACTTTTTACTAGCATACAGCCATGTCCGGTATTCTATCTACTGTCCACAGCTGCTTTCACACAAGAACAGCAGAGTTGAGCACAGTAATTACAACAGAGACTACATGGATCTCCTATCCTGAAATATACATTATCTGGCTCTTTATGGAAGTCCAGTACTTAATCTTTGGACCGAGTACCTAGTAGATGCATAAAATATAGTCGTTGAATAGGTGAATCCATGAAGGAATGACCCAAATACCAGTTTAAAATACTCAAACATTAACCATAAGGAAGTTTTGGGGCAGAGGATAATAAACAAAACAACCTTGCCTCTTAGCATCCTCATCTGAAAGATGAGAACCCTGTGCCCATTTTTCTGGGACTGCCAACTGTATGCCCAGTGAGTGGCACATAATAGAAACTCATCCAGTGTTAGAAGCAAAACCAAGAGCAAGGTGAAACCCCGTGCTTCTGAATAAAATATCTGCCTCGCCACGGAGGAGTAAACAGAGTAATTCATACATTTAACTGGCAGACGTCACGGAAAATCTTCAAGGAGCGTTCTACAAGAAGACTCCCAGGCTAGTTTGTGTTCAAACAAACCAGACAGTCAGCCCACAGCCAGCGCTAGGAGCCAAATATTTCAGACACCATCAGGGCTGCCTACTTTGGGCCAGGCTGTTCCGCATGCGGTTGGAGCCAGGCCACAGGAAGTCCATAGTGTCAGCTCGCCAGTGCCTCACTGGGCTCCAGCGTTTTCTTGGTCCTGTGTTAGACCACTAGTCAGATAAGGGATGTGAGGAGAGAAGGGCATGAGTGTGCCCACGTATAAAGGCGGTTGCCTGGTGGCTGCTATTGGTAGAATCTCCACACCAGCATAGCTTTTGCTTCCATTTTCTTCTGGGGTGGGGCAAGGGGATGGAGTGGGAGTCTATCATAATGTTTACCTTGGGGGACGCTGGGCTACATCTCCACCCAGATCTCATTTTATGGTGTGTGGAGTTTTATGGGCCAATTTAACATGGGAGAGGAGACGAGAAGGCTGATGTGTGAGCTGAAGTTGAGGAGTCATAAATTCAAAGGAAAATTATTCCAGAATTATAAGTCCCGCTTACCAGTGTCCAAGGGTAATAGCCACTGTTCAGTGGTGGAGGCTGGATGTCCAAAGTTATTTCAGGGGCCATTTGTAGGACAAGCACCCTTTCATTTCATTTGGATGTGTAAATATTTTCAAATGGGGGTCTCCTATATATGTTGGGATCCAACCAAAGTCCCCAAGTTGTGGATTCCTGAATACCCAAGTATTCTTTTCACATGACAGTTCATTCAGGAAACCTAAAATTGGGTAGAAAATGGTTTATACTTTATCTGCACCAAATGCAACCAGAGCCACTATTTTTTTGAACTTGAGACTCAAGGAGCATTCTAAAAGCCTTCTGGCTATGAGGTGCTGGATAAGATATAACAAAACCAACTTCCAAAGTTCCCAGAGGAGACAAAGCAGAAAAAAAATAATAAAAGATAGCTTGGAGAAATCTTGGTTTTATACATTTCCTTCTTTGTAACAATAACCCAGGAACCTGCATGGAGGTTTCTGCACAGAATTACAAAATAAAAGAAGCAGATCTAATCCAGCCAATAGCATTTCTTAACACCCGGAAGAAGAGGTGTCTGGAGCTGCTGGCATGGTAAGGAGGACCCAGAAGCCAGTCTGAAACCCTCCACAATGACCCAACCCTCCCCCTCCCCAGAATACCTGGTGCCCGTGACTGTGTACCGCTGGCTTTTCCAGAGTCCTTTCTTGTAGGCATCTGATTTCCGTTGATTTTTCAGTAACAGTCCCACCAGTTTTTCTAAACATAACATCCCTCGGCTTTTCTCATGCCATAGACATCATAATCAATATTCTCCAAAGCTAGGCAAAGGCCCGTGCCTTCCTGTCCGCTGGCTGCTGTTGGATAATGTCAGGCTGCCCTCATTCAAAATGAATGGTGGAGCTGATGAAAACCGAGCGTGTAAGAAGACCTTCTTGCTGTTCTTACCACTGCCTGAGGCCCATGCCAAAGCCTTTTTCTCCCTATCCCTAAATTCCCAGGCTTCAATTTTTTTTTCATGAGCTGTGAAGAGTATTTATTTTGCCATCACTAGAGCTGTTGGCTCATGTAGACACAGTCATTTTTATTTTGTAATTTCACTATCCATTTCCACAAATTCACACATGTCATCCAAAGCCAAGCAAAGTATTCTTTCTGCTCGCCGGTGTTTAAGTTACAGGTTGGAAGATGTTCAAAGAGTTCGAAATTCAAGCTGATGAGACAGAGGAGAGGCCAGGGAGTGACAGTGGCTGCTGGCAATCATTCAAAGTGGGAACCCTGTCTGCTGGTAAGATGTGAGGTCTCCCATACACCGTGGCCAGTTCTACAAGATTGAAGGAAAAGTGAGGAATTGCAGTATCTAGGTTGTAAGGTCTGTAGTTAGTTCCTGTTTGTTCTGTATTTTAGAAATAAATGCATAAAGAGGACTATGCATGGACCAGGGGTGACACTGTGCCATGGAACAGTGGTCATTATTAATCTAATTGGTAATGACTGTATTTCCTTATTGGCTTGATACTCTGGCAGTTGTGGTGTTGGTCCTGGAGAGGGGGTGACTAGCTAGTTCCTGGACAGAGCAAACAGGGATGCACTAGATGCACACCTTTTATACCCGACCCAACTAACAGTGCTTACTGTCCCAGCCACCCTCTCTATGGACCTCTCAGTACCAAGCTAATGATTTTCCAATTCTAAATCATCCAAGGACTAGGACCTTGACTATTAGGGACCCCTCCCATAGCTCAGAACCCAAGGAGATGATCCCCTCATACTTCATTTAAACAAATCCTGGGTACATTTTTAACATGCTTTTGTGCAGTGGAAATCCAATTACATAAAAATCAAGAGTAGAACATGGAAGGAGAGGAAGTCTTTTAAGTCCCTGAAGTCAAACAGCTGTAAGACAGCTTCTGTAATGCCAAAGAAAAACAAACACTAAGAGCTGAGCTAGTAGAAGGGGGGCCTTCTCACACCACAGTGAACATCAAGAAGGGGTTGAGGAGGCCGGAAAGGAAGATGAATGGAAGAAAATACTTCGCTGTCAGTAACATGAAAGCCTTGAACATTGGGCCTTGAAGTTGGAAGCAATTAAAGGAAGGAAGAGGAAAGGAGAGGTGCGTAAAGGAGGAGCAAGTGACAAGGGGAGAGTCCGAGCACAGGGATGCCATCCAATTCTTCATTCTCAGGTACCCAAGTGATTAGTCATACAGCCTAGACTCACAGTAAGAGTGCTGGGGCTCAGAATGTTCTTTCTTGGGCCATCTCTCTGAACTTTTGCCCAACTCCCGTGTGGCAGCCTGCTTCCCACTAATCTAATGCTGACAGATGGACTCCGCTGGCCACAGAGAATGCCTTACTGGCCTCTATTACTTGAAGAAAGCAAACTGCCCTGAAATTTGGAAGTGATGTGTGCAGAAAAGTTTACTTGGTCCTGATTGTTCCCTGCCCATGTATCTTTGCAAGACCATCCTTGTGGCAGTTTCAGCAGGTACTTCCCTTTCTCATCCTCCTATGCCAATCACACACAAGGACCTTTGTGGAGTAGTCAATGGGAGGGTCTAAGGAATAATGACATTCTAAATCAGTCCACTTAACACATAGAGAGTTCTTAGAAGAAAATATGTATTTCAGAGAATTGTGGTTTTACTCAATCTCATTGGGTAACAATAAAGGCAGATAAACTCCTGTTTTCTCCATGGTTAACAGATGGAATGACAGTTTGTAGGGAAGACTGTAACTACTAATTTTTTTTTTTTTTTTTGGAATTTAGTTTCTACTTTAAACCCAAATTCTGTCCAATCAGCAGCAGAAAATCAGTTTTAATCAACTCAAGAATTCAGTCCACATCCTGGACCTTTTACAAGGTGGTCTAGGTAACTAGGATGGTTGCAGAACCATATTGTTGCTGAGATGACAGCTGCTGTCCTTGCTTGTCTCCTTGGCTATGCCCCTTGCTCTTCCTGCTGTTTGCCTGTCTTCTCCTGTCCACTAGGCCTCTTCTATCCTCACTCTGTCTATGACAGCTGGGTCCTCTTGGGGAGATTTTTCTCTTGCATCTAAATCATGCTGTACATTCCTATAAGCTGGACAAGCCATATTTTCTCCGAGTGCATCCTTCCCCTGCAGCAATGCATGGTAAACCCCACAGACTCTTTGCTCTCAAATACAACAAAGTCCCCAAAGTTGTTCTCTGCTGCTTATGCTGGGTTTGGCCCAAGGAGTCCAGCACAGAGCTCCTGTTCCCCAAAACTGACTAGTGCCCATGTACTGGCACACCCCCTCACACCATTGTGAGACGCATGGATTCTCTTCAGATGTACTTCTAAAATGTACTCCTCAAATACATGAGCCCTTTCTACTTTGCTTGGTATCAAGGTTTTAGAAATTCAAAGCCAAGGGAAAAAGATGAGTGGAGAGTGAATGTGTGGAGAAGGCAGAGGGTGGTTGGAGGTAGAAGGCCCAAGAACAAGCAGTGATGAGGGGTGTAGAACTCATGGGGAATGGCAGGAGTCTTTCTAACCCTAGCGTCAGAGCCAGGTGCCTGCAGGGACTAAGAACAGGCCCTCTAGGAAGACTTGTAGACAAGGCTTGCCCCTTAGTTCTGAAAATTTAGACTTTTTCTTGACACTGTTGATTTTGAGAAAACTAAAATGAAAGGAATAAGGTTGCAATCTAGATTATTATATTTTTTATTAATGTTAGACATGTTGATACTTAAACCATGTGGGTGCTGCTAAATTGGTTCTCCAGACCAGCACCCCTCCTATCACTGGTTTCTTGTTTTTTTTTATCTCTTTCTCTTTCAGCCTAACACTGTTAAACACACACACACACACACACACACACACACACACACACACACACACACACAGAGCTCCAGATGCCCCAAAAAAATCCAGACCAGGGCAGGTTTTCTAGCCAACTGACCATCAAGCATGCCTCCCCTACTTGGGAGTAAAGACATATTTTCCAGTTGGTACACAACTGTTGAGACACTGTAAACGTAAGAATTATGGAAAAGATTGGCACTTTGGCTGAGGACATTAAATTAGGTGACCTAGAAGGTTGCTCTCCTACTCTTTTCATCATTCATAGGAGAGAAAATGTCATTTCAGGAGAATATACTGTAAGCAGCTCTCAATTATTGCAGGAATATTAATTTTCCTAGTAGATTTTTCCACTTCAATAACATGAACTCAGAGAAGGCTTTGCAGGCCTTAGTAACTTCCTTTTAAGGCCCCAAAATACCGAGTATCTTTCATAATCTCTCAACTTCTTCACCACAGAAGATAAATTCATAACACCCAGGATCTTTGAAAACTTCCCTATGCTTCTATAAAGACATTTACATTATGTATACATACACACATGTATACACATATACACATATACCTATATACATGTACATAATTATGGCAGACAATGTTCTTTGATAATACAGCAGCCACGAGCACCAAGCCTTTACATTTTAACTTACCTTGGTAGTGCCCACTTGTAATCCCAGAAGTCTAGGAAGCCGAGGCAGGATCATAGGTTAGATTACAACCTGCGCAACCCAGAAAATTAGCAAGATTCAATCTAAAAACAAATAAAGAAGTTCACTTTCAGTTAAAAGATTCTCCATTGTTAAAGTTAGACTAGAGATATCTCTCTTGGTTGTTTTAAAGTTTACTTTTGTTGTACTCTTTTCACTGAGACAAAATGTGCATGCTCTAAAGTTCACAAATCTTAAGTGTAGTGTATGTTGACCTATGTCTACATTCATCCTGCCAGCCCAGGAGGCAGAGCATGTCACCCCCACATCAACCATGTTTCCTAAAGTTAGTCACTACCCTGATCTTTATCCCAGCAGCTTCCTTTCATTAAGTCTTGTGCTTCACATAAATGAAATAATATGACATAATTTTTTGTGTCTGGATTCTGACTGCCAGCACTGCTCTGAGATTAATCTATGTTTTATTACATGATTCAGCAATGTATTTACTTCCATTGTGATGTAGTTTTAATGAGCATGAATATTTCACAATTTATTAGTTCTCTCATATATAAATTAGATACCTGGGCTGCGTCTAGTTTTGTGACACAATGAATAAACTTCAGAGGACATTCATATCTCTATCTCTATCTCTGTCTCTGTCTCTGTCTCTGTCTCTTTCTCTGTCTCTGTCTTTAACTCTATATCTGTATCTGTATCTATATTTATGTCTATCTCTATCTTTCTATTCCTGTCTCTGTCTTTGTTTCTGTTTCTACCTCTATTCTCTGTTTCTATCTCTATCTCTATATCTCTGGTGGATATATCCACTCATTTTTATTGTTGTCTACCCAAGAATAGGATCGCTGGGTCATAGAGTATTTTTAACTAATTGATATCATAGGGGAATTTTCAAAAAGAGCAAAACCTATTTGTGCATCCATCAACAGCAATGTTGGAGAGTTCTACTTGTTCTATATTCCTGCCAGAACATGGGATTGTCAATCTGTTTAACTTTAGCCATTCTAGTAGACATAAAGTGGACTTCACTGGGGTTTTGGTTTGTATTGCTGGCATGAATTATGATGCTGATAAACTTGTCATATATGCTTAATGACCATCTCAGAGTCTCATTTCTGAAGTGTTAAAATCATTGGTTCATTTTTAATTATTTGTGTTTTTCTCTTTTATTTGTAGGAAGTCTTTTTATCTTCTGGATCCAAGTCCTTTTTCAGACATATGTATCATACATATTTTATCCAAGTCTTTTTATGGCATCTTCTGAGAAGTAAAAATATTTAATTTCAAAGAGATGTATATGATCAACTTTTTCTTTTATAGCTAATGCTTTTGTGGGCAGTGAACCCTTGATTTTAAGGTAGGAGTCTCCCCCTTCTGCTCTGAGTAGAGATCGGGACACTTCCAGGCTGGCTGCAGAATCTCATTTTCCTTTGCACAGTACTTTTGCTGCTTCTGTGTAGTGAGGTGTGGCCAAGTGCCACAGTTCTGGACTATGAAATGAGGTCAAATTTTGTGTGAGGTTTCTATAAAAAATTTTCTTGCTGAGTAAAAAGGTAAAAATTCATGAGAAAAACAGATCGTTGTCTGCTCTCATCAGTTTGGAAAACTAATATGGAGTCCTATTATTTCACTTTTTCTTACTACAGTGGTACCTCAGCTTGCAAACTTTGTTTTGTGACTTCAGGGAAGATGGCTGTATTGTCTGGGGAACATGATGGCTGTGATCATGTTTGTCACCTGATGTGGACTTTGCAAAAGAAAGTGAAATTTTGCTGAGTGCTTTTGTTTGCAAAGCAAATTGTTTGCAAACAGAAGCATTTGTGAACCTAGATATTACTGAATAGCCCCATAAGATATGTTTGCTATTTCAGCCCCAGTTAGTCAGAATCTAGAATTAGGACAAAGAGGGACTCAAGGCACATGTACTGATTTCCAGTTGGCTTTTTCTCCTAATGTATGAAAGATATGATTGGACATCTGAAAACTCAGATTTATCTTTTTAATGGTCACACAGAACTCTATCACTATTAATTTTTAGACTTGCTTCCTGTTTTTTACTTTTAGATTATTACCACATTGTTATAATAATGCTGCAGTCATGGAATGGACATCTTTGCATAAATATATAGGGTTGCTGATAGGAAATATCCATTCTTGGAAATGGAATTGCTCAGTGGAAAGATCTATATATTTAAATTTGGATTGACATTTCAAGTGGGCCTCCAGAAATGTTACAATTCAGATTTCCACAAATTATATAACAGAGAATTTATTTTCCCCACACAAATGACTGCGTAGCAAGTAACTAAAATTTTTAATACTTGTATTAACTTTATAGGCAACAGAACTGTATTTCACTATGTAAATAGACATGTTTTAAATTGTCCATAAGATTGAGTGTGTTTTCCTATCTTTTACCAACAATTTGCAAACGCGAATTGCCTTTTTGTAACTTTTACCTTCTTCCCTATTGGGCTGTTTGTCTTTAGTATTCCATCATTTCCTAGAATGACTACCATTCTACTTATTTTAAAGGATGTCTGGGTACTGCTGAATCAGGAGAACGACTCTTTTCTGAATAGTTTTAAAACATGGGTTCATCTGAACTGTGTCTTTACCCATATTAATTATATATGCCGTAAGTACTTTCTTCTTTTGCTTTGCTTGTGGAGAATATTACTATACAGACCTTGCACAACTTTATGCATAAACAAACCTGTTTGTCATTATGCTTCTCGGCTTGGTGACTTTCTTTGAAAACCCTCCTCGATCACAAGGTTTTCATAATGTTTTCTCCAGTTCATTTTTATGTATTGATATTTTCTTTAATGCTTTACAAGTATTTATCAAGTGCCTAATAAGTGCCAGGCACCGTAAGACAGTGCAGAGCGTCACCAACAGCCCTGGTTCTCAGGAGCCCTCATTATACTGGGAAGACAGACAGTAACCCTTTAACAGATACACAGCATCTCCACACAGCATGGATTCTATATGTAAAATAAAATAGGGCGATGGGAATGATAAGCTTCCGCGAGGTAGCTTAGCTGTGCAGATGAAGAAATGCCTTTCAGGGGAATGGATGTTTGAAGAGACCTGAATCACCAGAAGAGTCAGATTTCTAGAGATATAAGGGGAAAGGAGTCCAGGCAGAGGTAACAGCCACTGCTTTTTCAAGGGAAAGAGAGAGGCCCCGGTGGCAGGACAGCAAAGCACAAAGGCCAGGTGAATGATGGGATCGGAGAAGCTGACCATCAGCCACTTTCAGTTGGATTTTATTGTGATTGCACTGGGGAGGGGTAAGTGGGGCACTGGGGCAAAGCTAACCACTTTAAAATATATATCAGGGACTCCCACTTCCAAGTAGAATGAAGTAAGTTGCATCAGGCCAATGATTCCACTGTAATAGGAAAAAAGTGACAGATTTTTTAAAAAATCATTTTTAAAATGATTAAATGATTTTTCATTTTTTAAATGATTTAAATGATTTTTCTGCATTAAAAATTCAGAAAAAAATAAGTAAACTGCTTCAGCTTTCACAACAGACTTCCTCACAGCCAGTGAGCCTCTATCACACTTCTCCCCAGCAATACTTTTCAGGGACATGGGAACTAAAGCTCCAATATTACATGACCTTATATACACTAGGATGATTATAGCTAAACTCTGACACTACCAAGAGCTGGAGAGATGGAAGATTAACTTGGAGGCGCAAAATGGTGTTGGAGGTATAAATTTGAACAAGCTCTTTGGAAAAATATTTGACAGTATCTACTAAAGCTAAACAAATGCATACCTCAAAATAGAATCTGCCTCTCCCATGAGCAGAGGGGAGACTAGACAGGGACACAGGGTGACTTTCTAGCTTGATAACAATGCTCTTCAGTTTGGTGCAGGACACAGTGTATGCATTTGGGTGAGGACAAGGGGCAAGGTGGAGTGTAAGCAGCCTCAAAGTGTAGTCGTGAGCCTTGCAGACTGTGAATGTAGGTGATAGTAGCTTGGAGTGAATTGAAAAGTCAAATACACAGAAGAAGTGGCAGTGAGTGCTGGGGTTTGGCATAGAGCTACAAGGGCTTCTAATTATGTTGGAAATGGGTCGATAGGGAGAGAAAATAAGGGTTTGAGTTTCTGTAGAGGTGTTTATCTTCATTACTAAATTTCCCCAATGTTTACTGAATAATCCATTCATTCTTAACCTTACATGTATATATAAATTACAGTTATTTCTAGGCCCTAATTTGGTTCCACCGACTTAATCATCAATTTCTGCTCCCTATTACTTTGTAATTGCTGTAGCTTCATACTAAATATCTGGTCCACTGATAGATGACATTTTCATTTTATTTATTTATTTTTTTGGTTTTTTTGAGACAGGGTCTTGCTATGCAGTTTGCTTTGAGCTCACTTTGTAGTCCAGGCTGGTCTTGAACTCGCAACGATCCTTCTGCCTCAGCCTCCCAAGTGCTGGGATTACAGACATGTGCCACCACACCCAGCTAGATAATATTTTTAATTCTTTTTCGAAGCATGATAATTCTTATGCATAGATATCACCTGGTGAATAGTACTGATAATTAAGATGGCACTAATGACAAATACTTTTATGTATTAATGCAACTTAATCCTCCCAATAACATATGAAATATATGTTATTATTATTATTACTATTTCCATGCTACTGATGAGGACACAGAGATAAGGAAAGTTCAGGAACTTATCTAAAGATACACTAATAACCGTCATGGAAAATGAAACTGAATCTGGATGAACCTCCAGAGCCTGTGAGCTTGAGCATTTCATCCTCCGTACTGACTAAGATGGATTTTATTAACTTGTCAAGTTACCTGTAAAAGCCCAACTCCCTATGGAGGGCGTCCTTCTGTGTGGGTTTTCTTTCATATTTTCAGTCAGATTTTAGAGTTTTCATTACAATGGTCTACAGAAACAGACCTCAGGCTGGGAGCTGAGATGGACCGTTTCTGATCTACCCAAGTTCTTTGTGACTGTTAAGAATCAGAGTATCTGCTTTCTTTTCCTTTTCCCCCTCCTCCACCTTCTTCTCTTGTTTATCTTCCACCTCCTCTTCTTCATTCTCCTCATCCACCTCTCTCTCCTGAATAACCCAAAGTTACTTTATTATTTATTAAGTGGCTTTTCTGTTTCTTTTTTATTTTTCAGTAATTGTAGACTTATAGAAGAGTTACAAAATAATGAAAAGTGCTCCCAAATGTTTTTCATCCATCTTTCTCTAACATCTTATGTAACCGCAGCGCAATTATGAAAACTTAAAAACTAGCATTGATATAAAGCAATTAACTTCACTACCAAGTGTACCTAGGTTTCATAAATTTTTTACTGATGTCTTTTCATTTAGGCTCCAACTACGATTCCATGTTGCATTTGGTTGTCTGGTTACCTAAGTCTCTTCCAGTCTGTGATGGTCTCTCATTGTCTTCCTTGACTTTCACTTATTATGTAAAATAGCCCCCAGTTTGCACTTACCTGATGTTTTCTAATGACTATATGGAAGTTAAACAATTGTTTCTTGAAGTTTGGCAAGACAGGAGCAGAGGTACTATGCCCCCACCGCATCCTGCTAAGAAGCAGATGACGTTGACATGTCTTATCACTTGGTAATTGCTGGCTTTCTGCTCTGTAAAGTTACTATAGCTTCCGTTATAATTAATAAAAAGTTTGGGGTGGATACTTGAGACTACGCAAATGTGCTGTTTCTTCTTAAAATTATGCTCACTGAGTTTAGCAGCCATTGGTGGACCTTGCTTGGCGTACTTAGCATTATGTTATCCTAAATAGTGTTTCAAGGCGATGCATTTTACACCAATACCTCTACCCAGTAAGCAAAAACTAGAGTCTCCAAAGTAGTCTTGGTGGTTGTGATGATGGCGCCACCCACTTCCTTCTCATTGATGGAGCCTAGATGTATTTATATCTGTGAATTCTTGTGTTTATTTGGACTTAGCTTGAAATATTTTTTCTATTTCTGAGAGTTGTCTTTCAGGTGAGGGTGAAAATAGCGACTTTCACCCATTGTAGCCAACACAACAGTGCTTATAAAACTACCGGTGAAAGGAATGGAGAACATGAACTGAAATCTGGAGCAACAGTGATTCTCTTCAAAATTATAGAAGTAATTCAAACTACAGTAAAGTTTAAGAAGTCTGGACACCCCTATGTTTACTACCTCTTTTCATTCTGAGAATCCTTCTTTCTATTCATCAGTTCAGCTTATTCTCTGATGCAATGCAAAATATATTGCAAGTATTTTCACACTTATAACTAAACAGCTTGGATATCAATGATTAGAGTTCAGTACTGGTTTATATTATTTTTCTTTTGATATACATTTGCATGTGCACATATTAACTGTACATTTGTTGAGTTTCCACCAGTGCATACACCCATATAACTCAAACCCTTAATAAGCCTCCTCAAAGTTCCCCTATGTCCAGTCCAGTTAACCTCTATTCCCAGCTTTAAAAGTGACCATCATTCTCACCTTTTTCCTACTAAAGATAAATTTTGTTTCTTGGGACATTATTTATATATGTAATCATAAAGTATGTATTTTGAGAGTATTTCTTTTTTTTAAATGCTCTTTGAAAAACTAATTCATGTTGCTTGTTCCTTTCTACATATTGAAAGTGTTCCATTGCATGAATACAACATAATTTATTTATCCATATACCTGGGATACTATGCTTCCAGATATACTGAATGCAATTCTTATAAACACTCTTGCACAGGTATTTTTGAGGCTCTCTGTTTTATTTTAGGTATACCTAAGGATTAGAATTGCTGGATTCTAGATTAGGTCCATGTCTAGTTTTACACGAAGCAGCTAGATATATTTCCAAAGTGCCAATTTACATATCTCACCAACAACTGTGTCCAATTATCTATTTTTAAAACTTTTTGTCACTCTATTAAATGTGTAGTGGTATCTCACTGCAGATTTAATTTGTATTTCCCTGATGACCAATGATGTTGAGCACAGTCTCCTGCACCTAATAATCACTTGCACACTTTCACTTGTGAAGTGTATGTTTAATATATTGTCTCCTTTAATTCAGTTGCTTGTCTTTATATCACTAAGTTTGTAGTTTATCTATTTTAGATTATCTATTTAGATTATCTGTTGGATTACCTATGTAGATTATTTTATCCATCATTTTGTGAGATACATACTTTGCAAATATCTTCTCCCAGATTTTCACTTGTTGATTTATTTGCTTAATATCTTTTGGTGAGTAACAACAATTATAATTTTAATATTATATTGATTATGATGATTGCTAGTATTTTGCAGAAAAATGTGAACACTGGAATTATAAACTCTTATGGGAGTAAGATTAAAATTTCAGTAAAAGTAATGACTATAAATTTTCATAAGTTTTTGATACAAAGGTAGACTTTCTGCCTGTAGGGACTGCAACAATCTTTTCTTCTTTACTCAAAGTGATTATCTGAGAGGAAAAGAATCTGGTTTTGGTGTCAAATACTATCCAACAAAAAATGATAAAGATAGTTCTTTAGATAATTTCCGTAGTGGATGATTTCCTTTTTGATGAAAGCAAAACTAATGATGACCCTGAGTGTCTTTTTGTTTAAAAAAATACAATCTAATGTACTTGAGCACAGAGTTCAAAAGATAAGTAGGTCAGTTTGTAGAGAGGACTGCCAGTGACCAAATAGTGCCAGTTTGAGCATTAAAAATGATTACAGTTATTTGGGGCCAGTTCTGTTTATCAAAGGTCATCTATGATGATGCCCTAGAGGAAAACTAATACACTGTCATAGCGAAATGTCATGTTCACTGAGATGTGTCCGTATACTTGTCATGCAGTTCATACCAAAGAGAAACAGAAATGAATAATGGTTTGGTAAAGAAATGTGTAATTTTTAAAAAAAATGTAATTGATACAGTAGCATTCCCTTAATCTCCTCGGCTAATTCAAATAGTTGTCGAGTGATGGATTTTTTTGTTTTTGTCTTCCTCCTTGTCCTATAAAACATGTTTTAGAAGGATTTTTAAATGATTGAACTACTTGGAGAAACCAGGAGAAAAATGAAACTTTAGGCGCAGAACTTCAGCAGGTCTGAGATTTTTACATACTCCTTACTCAGTCCCACAGGGGACACCGAGGAATGTTCTGAGCTTGTTATGAGCTGCTTGAAGCTCTTGGGCAAGCAGAATATTGTAACTAGAACAGACAAGGATGGGGAAGGAGTTATTTAAAGCTCTCTCAGCAAAGGCAAGCTTCCTCGGGGCCCACTGCCTGACCCTTTTTGACTCCTGTCTTGTAAAATCCTGCTTCTCCATGTTTTCTTTCTCTGTCAGTCTTCTCTTTCCTCTTCTTTGCGGACTGGCATTGGGCATATTTATTACTCTAGTCTAGCCCCAGGGAAAGATGTCTTTTGTTGCAGAGTACTTTTGATTTAAAAAAACATGTTTCCTCTTAGAGGCTGATGGCTTCCACAATGTAGTGGAAAATCTATCCGGTATGGGCTTGGAGTGTCCAGGAAGAGGTGAATAAGGCGGAGTCATGAGAAGAAAACTCAGTCATTTCCTCCTATTTGCCTAATGCTTGTGCCCTTTGACCCACCTCTGTTCATTCCCCTTGCTCACCATCTCTAGTAATTACTATCCACTCTCTATATCTAAAAAGAGTCTGTCTTCTTAGAGTTCATATGTAAGCAAACTAATGCAGCATTTTTTGGGGGAGGGGGGTTGGCTTATAGCATTTAGCATGATGTTCTCCGGGCTTATTTATGTCATCACATGAACAGTATTACACTTTGTCTGTACCTCTATTCTCTTTATCCATTCATCCACCTATGGGCATGTAAGTTGGTTCCATGTCTTGGCTTCCGTGAACAGTGCTGTAGTCAATGTGACAGTGCAGATATCTCTTTGATATAGAGTGTTCCATAAATGTGTATAATTATTAATGGTCAATTAAATAATTTTAAATAATTCTTTTAAAAGATACAGTCCAGTAGAGTGTTTTTTCTAGCGTAAAAATACTTAAATTCAAGCCATAGCTCTACCATGACTGTTCTGTGGCATGCAGCCCACATTTACCATCCTTGAGCCTCAGTTTACTTATATATTTAATAGATCTGAAGTAATAGTCACCTACTTCATATTGTTATTTGAGTTTTCACAGGAAGAAATTTTTCCACAAATACAGTCAACATTTGTGATTATCCTCTATGTTCCAGGCACTGTTTTAGGCTCTGGGAATAAAAGAATGCATAAAATCAAATACTCTGTGGAGTCTGATATCCAGTAATGAAACTGAGAAATGGCCCGTCACACATGATGGCATGCATTAGATACTGGATTAGAGCATTATACTTCTCAATTAGATAATTTTTATGTGGTTTTTTTTTTTTTTCAACAGAAGAGATAATTTGAGTTCATTTCGTAGGCCCAAGATCCAGACATTGGGCTTTTAGGGAAATTCTGTGTTTGTTTGTTTGGTTTTTTTTTCCAGTCCCTTTTTTTTAGTAAAGCTACTCTTTTTGCAGACTTTGGGGGAAAAATAAAAGATCTTTATTAGTGCTTTAAAATTCTCCAGAAGGCAAACTCAAATACCAGGTTTACCTAATTACTGCTGATGAGTTATTATTTGCCTAAGAGAGTGATGAAAACCACTTACTCTCAGAGAATATTAACGCAATCTCAATAAAAAGGCCAGCAACCTCCCTCACGGAACTAGAGAAAACAGTTCTAAGATTTATATATAACCAGGATAGACTAGGAAAACTGGCTACACAGATGCCAAAATTGAATCTGGATCCACACAAATCATCATGTATTAAACTAAAATCAAACTGGATCAAAGATCTAAATATTAAAACAGAAACACTCTGCTGGAAGATAATATAAGTAAAACTCTTGAAGACATAGTGTTATGGTTTCTGTCTGCATGACCCCCCCCCCAAATCCTCATGCAGTCATGGGAGGCGCTTCTAGGATTTGTGACTGATCCATGATCCAGCGCTGGGATTATGGGTGGGAGTGCTACATCCGCCCCAGGGCGGTAGTTTGCAAAATGTAAGGGAGGGAAGGAGGCTGCTTGCCGCGATTCCTCCCTTTCAAGCTTGTTGTTTTTGCTGTGTTCTGCCGCCACGAAGGCTTGCCCTCTGCCATGTGCCACTCTGCCTGGGAACCAGCCTAGTATGTACTGAAACTTCCACAAACTGTAAGCTAAATAAACTTTTCCTTCCTTCATTTTGGGTGTCAGGTATTTTGTCCCAGCAACGAGAGAAAAGTAACCGAGACAGGCACAGGGAAAGACTTTCTGTACAGAACCCAGCTGCACAAGAAATAATATCAGGAATCAACACATAGAAATGTATCAAATTATAAAGCTTCTGCATGGCAGAGGAAACAATCAGTAGAGTGAAGAGACAACTTATAGAATAGGAAAACATTCTTGCCAGCCAATCCTTGAACAGAGGACTAATATTCAGTATATATAAAGAACTAAAACATATTAGACCCTGCAATAAAAGAACCAATCAGAGGATAATGAACTTTGTAATTCTGGAAATGAACTTTGCAGTTCTGGGCCCACTTACATCACTCCCTCCTGGTCCATTCTATCTCAGGACTGAGAGGTCACAGAATCTGTGCTGCAGTATTCTAGGACCATAGCGTGTGAGAACTTGAAGGCACTTTTGTGAACATCTGGTTCCCCAGCTTCATGTTCAAATGCAGAACTCAAGGCTCCTTCATCCTGTACCCCACTATATCTCTGCTCAAGGAACAGAATTCAATAACCAGATTGGAGGTCAAAGCCATGCCATTGAGTTGATTAGTGCCACATAGACATCATGATTAATATAAAAGTCTCTCTCTGGTAAAAATAAACTTCATTAAGCCGGAAAAAAATCTAAATGAATTATCTTAAAGACAGACCTTTTGGAAATCTCTGAATACATATTTATTTATAAATAGCCACAAGACAAAATATAACTTCCTTCCTTGATTCCTTATCCAAAATTAGCCCTTTTAAAAATCCACTTCAAAGCAGCTTAAACACTTCCCAGCCTTACACACACTTTTCTGGACGTCTCGCAAGCATATCTCTCTGTCACTCAAATCCAACATGCAAACTCTTTCCTTCCCTCTGCCCCTACCCTGAAGGATCTCACAGTCTAGAAGGGTATGTTTTGAATCAATTAGAGAAGTGCTATATTCATGCAATTGCTACAAACTCTCCTTGAGTCACTTGCCATCCCCAGTCCTGCCAAAATTGCTGAAGAGAACATTGGGATTCATAAATAAATAATGTAAGGAACATGCTAGGCATCAGTTTCTTTACACTGTCTCCCTAGTGTAAGAACCTGAAGGAGCAAATAGAACCCAAAATATACAATAGATATTATGAGAGGGAAAGAAATTGCTGAAAAGAAGGAACAACTGCAATGAGGGAAAGGAGAAAAAGAAAAAAAAGAAGGGTATATACATATATACATACATATACATATATAGGATAATTGTACTGCTGTCTAATGGTTTATTGAAAGGAACAGTTAGTAATGCTCAATTTTTTGTACAAGTTTGTATGCTTATATCTGGTAATCTGAACATCTAATTTGAAGACAACAATATATAATATATTACATTATATTACAGTACATTACATCAACCATTGGTGAATTTCTGTCATCTTGTCTAGTGAAGCTCTGTATCATTTCTAATGTTTTTCTTTATTATTTTTTATTCCCTTTAATGGTTTGATCGATCTTGCATTCTTATATCTGGTAATCTGAGCAACTTCATTGAAGATAATAATATGTACTATAGCAACCACTGTTAATTCCTATCATTCTGTTTGGGATCTGTATCATTTTTTTTTGTTTTTGCTTTGCTCTGTTTTTGTCTATGTTGTTGTTAATTTGTTACATTGTTTTTTAAATTCTCTTTAAAATAAAAAAAATTCAATTTCTGTGTCATCTTTAATACCAGGAAGCTATGGCTGGCCTGAGATCTCTATCATCTACCTATATACAGACTTTATGGTAGAAATACCTTGTATGTGTTCCCTGCTCACCCAGCCATGGTGGAATTCTTAAATGCTTTATTATTATGTCTGCATACCTACAGTCACTTTCCTTTCAGGATATACGTATTTCCACAAGTACAAAAACATCAATAACAACAAAAACAAATAAAAACAAAGCCTTGACTTCCTGTGGTTTATATAAATAAGTTTTAAATTTATCTCATTATAAACAGTGTGGAAATATGTGATGTGGGGCAATGAAGCAGATTTTTGTCAATGACATGAAAGATACAATGCCCTTTATGCTTTATACTCACCTTTCTCAGCATGTTGGCTCATCAACTTGCATTGTCAAAATGCTGTCTATTCCTCCAAGGATCACATCTGTATTCCAGCAGGAAGAGAGAATGTTGTACCCTAGCTGCACCTATCTCATTACATTAGAAAGTAAGGTGTTTCAGAAACCTGAATAGATTTATATGTATGCCTCTTTGGTAGCAACTATGTTCCACGTTCCCACTAGAAGCGAGGGCTGCTGGGAACACTGCTTCCCTGAAAGTAACAATTCTGTGATTCACCTTATGATGCACAAACCAGAATCATATATAATAGGCCCTCAGGCACCTTAGCCCTGCTGCCTCTACCTTCATTACAGCAGGTAATTAAGCCACTAAGTATTATTGAGCACTACAATGTGCCAGGTTCTAAAGACATAAGGTTGTACAGTAAGATAAATGGGTGAGTATGGAAGCATCTATGACCAATTTCTTCCTCATTTCTTTGATAATTTGGAGAAAAGGGTGGAGGAAGTGAATGAAAAAAAGCCAAATATGCGAGATACATTTCCCAAAAAGAATGAAAGAGAAAAAAAAGAGTCACTATAATTTCTAAAGAAACATTTTATACTCCTACATGAACCCAAAGTAGAATTTTCCCTAAAAGCATGAAAATATTTTGATATTTCTCCATACTTTCAAGTTGCATAAAGAAAAAATTATTAATTTTATTCTTGTGATTTAAACCTTACTTTTGAAATATAAAGTTACTCAAGTTGAGTCATAGTTAAATGGTTGATATGCTGTGAATGTTTTGTGTACTAATGCATTTATTACCTAAATTTTCAATTCATCTCTCTTATTTGAGAGGTAATCATTTTATTATTGAATCTAAAGCATTTTGTGTGGTCTTGCCAAGAGTGCAGATCCAAAATTGGGTCTACAGTGTTCAATAAATAAAAGTGCCCCCAACAAGAGAACATCTTGAAGTACTAGTTGTAAATATTGTAACATATTTTAAGTGAATGAGAAAAATTATTTGCTCTCTGGGCTGCAAATTCAAATTAATTCAAGGGACAGGTAGGTAGGTGATGTAAATGAGTGATATCATGAGGAAAAGTGAACTACACCAAACCAGAAAGCGATATGTACTTACTGAAACAGCCAGACCACTAAAAACGCTGTTTTAATCAAAACGCCTGAGAGTTTGGGCCTATTGGCTCTTGACCTTTGCTTCTAAAGCTGTGGGATGCAGCAGGCACTGCTTAGGATGTTACAGAACAAGCTGCCAAGGCCAGAGCCCTAGCTAAGTCTCCTGATGACCCATTCAGGTTATCCTTTGTCTTATCACAGTGGTTTGCTTTGAGGTTGTCCATTTTCCCTAAAAAAGCGGAAGAACTTTGAGGACTCTTTCTGTGCCCAAATCCTTTAAGCAAGTTATTGTCTTTAAGGTCTAATATGTATTTGAGGTGGTTATTAACAGCCTCCTTGTCTCAGATGAGAAAACTGAGATACAGCACTGCTAAGTAACTTAGCAAAGTTTGACCTATGGCAGTGTGAGTTACCTAGCTGGGTATGCATTTTGGACCTATGTGAGTTACCTAGCTGGGTATGCATTTTGGACCTAGATCTTTCTAGCTTTGAGGGTTAATGTTTTTAACCGTATACACTGCCTCTACGGAATACACTTCACATTCTGGCAAGGTAAGTAATTTGAGTGCCTCGAAGAAATAATCATCATGCAATTATTTTGGATATGGGATCAAATGAGTATCAAGAATGGCTGTCAGTACAAGGAATTGGGAGATGATGGAAAAGAGTGTTCCTGATATCACTGCCTCTTGTCTCTCACATACTCAGTCCCTGTCTTAGATTCATCAGCTGCTCCCCATCCAGGCAATCACTCCTTTCTGCCATGCCCTTACAATGATTTGTTCGCTTTCTGGGCAACAATCTCTCTTTGTCGTTTTCCCGTTCTCTAGTAAATCCTTCCAGTGTCTCCTTCAGCACTCCTTGAATGGTAGTGATGGTAGCATGGGCTGTGGTTGAATCCTTGCAGCCCCTCCCCAGCTGCTAGGGTATATCGCCCAGCCAGTTGGCTTTATCAAACCTCATCCACCGGATGATGACTTTCACATTTGTATTTCCTGTTTCGCTCCCTATTCTTGAGACCAGCTGGTAAAGCTCCATAATTTGTTATCTGAGCACTTTTGGTGCAAAGGTAGTTCAGAATGCATTTTCTTCATATTTTATAACTGTATACTACAGAACACCACCAGTTAGGCATGGGGCAGCACCAACACTCAAATATATGAATACATCTGTAACAGTTAACTATTCTTACCAAGTCAGACGGACACCTAGATACAGGTTTATACCAGTTCAAATTAAGTCTGCTGTCAAATGAAAAGTAGAATCCTCCTCCACACCTTTCTTTTCATTCATAAACTGCTTTCTCCTACACCAAAGTACTTAATAGCTCTTGGACGTCATATAGTCAAGTCCATTTACGTCATGTTCATTAAGATCCAGCTTCTTGTATAAGCTCCCTGAGGGCAAAACCTTCAGCATTGGTTCCTAGGTTTTTTTCATTCTCTCGCTCTCTCTCTTTTCCACAACAGTACTTGGGAGATAGTTAGTGTTCCCTAATTATTTCAAGTTGGAATGAATGAATCCTCAAATGCTGAAAAAAGTGACCAAGCGAAATACTTTCTTTTTTGCCTGATTCTTTCAGCATTTTAGTACGTTTTGGATTCCTAGGTATTCAGTGTCAGAGCTAGTAAAGAACCATTTTTCAGTCACCTTTACTGCTTTAAGTAAAGCAGTAAATTGAATAAATGTTGATCAGAATTCCAAGGTCCCTTGAATATTTACTAATGATATCCTTAGGTTTTTTTTTTTTTAAATAGTAACTTGAAGCCCGGAGAGACCAAAGAACTAGTTCCTAGTTATCAAAGACCAGTCTCTAGCAGAATTAAGAACAGAGACCAGGCTCAAGGGATCTTTCATCTCATTCCTCTCAAACCTCCACAGATATATAAAGTATTTGTGGAATGTGGAGTGGCTCGGAAATTTTAATAACCTGGCTTATTGGAGTATTATAAGAAACCTGTAACCTTTTTGTCACTAAGCAATGAATTTTGTTTTCACAAGAAATGTGGAACTTAATTCTTTTAGACTATAAAATGTCTTTTACCTTTCCTCCTAGGGCAGGCTATTTCAATTGTAAAAGGTTCTAAAATAAAAATATATTGAGAAGAACTGGATAGTGCACTTGCGCCTTCAAAAGCATTTGTTCTTACATGCCATTTCCAAGTAATACTAATACTATTTATATGTAGCTATACAATTGAACATATATTTCATAAACATAAGTACTGCGCAATTTAGGCCTTGTACACTGCCCTATATATTATATATACCATATATAATATTACCATATAATCACATGGTAAAGCTAATTAACATGACCAGCTTACACAGTTACTGTGTGTGCATGTGACAAATACTTGGGATCTACATTCTTAGCAGATTTCCAGTATACTGTTCCCAGTCATCATGTTTTGATTGCTAGGACTTACTCATTTTGCATAACTGAGCCTTTTAACCCCTTGACCAGCATCTCTCTATTTTCTTTCTTCCTCCGTCTCCTGACCACCATTCTCCTCTCTGCTTCTATAAGTGAGTAGTTTAGATTTCACATATAAGTGAGACCATAGAGTATCTTTCTGTGCCTGGCTCATTTCACATACATTATGTCCTCCAGGTCTACCCAGGTTATTTTTGCTAAACTGATCAGGCTAGTTTCAAACTTGTGATTCTCCTGCATCAACCTTCCAAGTAGCTGGGGTTACAGGTGTGTACCTTCACATGTGGCTCAATGTCATTCTCTTTTCATCTAGATAGCCAGTCTTCCCAGCAGTGCTACCTACCCTGTAGTGTTTGTTACCTACAGTTCTTTGTACAGGTAAGCAAGCTGAGGGTAATTCAACTTCTTTTCCTTCATTTTTCCTGCTACTGTCTTCAGGATGAGAATTCTAGGAAGAAAACACCCGAATAGGCTAAGTAGGGCCACATAGCCTTCACTGGGGGTGGTGAGAACTCCTTCACTGATGATCTGTTAGTCAGCTTTTTGTTGCTGTGACATAACACACAAGGATAATAACTTAAAGGAGAAAAAAATTTATCTTGGCTTATGGTTTCAGAGGTTTTAGTCCATGGCCAGCTGGCTCCAAGGCAGAAGGTCATGGTAGAAGAAAGTTAGCTCATGGCAGCTAGAAGCAGAGTGATTCATGTGCCTGCAGGCTTCCTCCTTCTTCCATTTTCGTCCCATTCAGTCCCCCACCCTGTGGGAGGGTGCTACCCACATCCAGGGTGGGTTTCCCCATCAATTTGCTGTCTTGCATGCCAGTCACCTCTGGAAACGCCCTCACAGACACACCCAGAACAATTCTTTGCTGATTTGCCAGGCTTTTTCCAACCTAATCAAGTTGACACTCAAGGTTAGCTATCATATGGTCCCACCAAACTGTACCCACTGGGAATGATCCTTTCCTCTAAAACTAAACTGGG
>NW_004955451.1:6739509-6828299 GCF_000276665.1 Chinchilla lanigera
TACAATGTGCCAGGTTCTAAAGACATAAGGTTGTACAGTAAGATAAATGGGTGAGTATGGAAGCATCTATGACCAATTTCTTCCTCATTTCTTTGATAATTTGGAGAAAAGGGTGGAGGAAGTGAATGAAAAAAAGCCAAATATGCGAGATACATTTCCCAAAAAGAATGAAAGAGAAAAAAAAGAGTCACTATAATTTCTAAAGAAACATTTTATACTCCTACATGAACCCAAAGTAGAATTTTCCCTAAAAGCATGAAAATATTTTGATATTTCTCCATACTTTCAAGTTGCATAAAGAAAAAATTATTAATTTTATTCTTGTGATTTAAACCTTACTTTTGAAATATAAAGTTACTCAAGTTGAGTCATAGTTAAATGGTTGATATGCTGTGAATGTTTTGTGTACTAATGCATTTATTACCTAAATTTTCAATTCATCTCTCTTATTTGAGAGGTAATCATTTTATTATTGAATCTAAAGCATTTTGTGTGGTCTTGCCAAGAGTGCAGATCCAAAATTGGGTCTACAGTGTTCAATAAATAAAAGTGCCCCCAACAAGAGAACATCTTGAAGTACTAGTTGTAAATATTGTAACATATTTTAAGTGAATGAGAAAAATTATTTGCTCTCTGGGCTGCAAATTCAAATTAATTCAAGGGACAGGTAGGTAGGTGATGTAAATGAGTGATATCATGAGGAAAAGTGAACTACACCAAACCAGAAAGCGATATGTACTTACTGAAACAGCCAGACCACTAAAAACGCTGTTTTAATCAAAACGCCTGAGAGTTTGGGCCTATTGGCTCTTGACCTTTGCTTCTAAAGCTGTGGGATGCAGCAGGCACTGCTTAGGATGTTACAGAACAAGCTGCCAAGGCCAGAGCCCTAGCTAAGTCTCCTGATGACCCATTCAGGTTATCCTTTGTCTTATCACAGTGGTTTGCTTTGAGGTTGTCCATTTTCCCTAAAAAAGCGGAAGAACTTTGAGGACTCTTTCTGTGCCCAAATCCTTTAAGCAAGTTATTGTCTTTAAGGTCTAATATGTATTTGAGGTGGTTATTAACAGCCTCCTTGTCTCAGATGAGAAAACTGAGATACAGCACTGCTAAGTAACTTAGCAAAGTTTGACCTATGGCAGTGTGAGTTACCTAGCTGGGTATGCATTTTGGACCTATGTGAGTTACCTAGCTGGGTATGCATTTTGGACCTAGATCTTTCTAGCTTTGAGGGTTAATGTTTTTAACCGTATACACTGCCTCTACGGAATACACTTCACATTCTGGCAAGGTAAGTAATTTGAGTGCCTCGAAGAAATAATCATCATGCAATTATTTTGGATATGGGATCAAATGAGTATCAAGAATGGCTGTCAGTACAAGGAATTGGGAGATGATGGAAAAGAGTGTTCCTGATATCACTGCCTCTTGTCTCTCACATACTCAGTCCCTGTCTTAGATTCATCAGCTGCTCCCCATCCAGGCAATCACTCCTTTCTGCCATGCCCTTACAATGATTTGTTCGCTTTCTGGGCAACAATCTCTCTTTGTCGTTTTCCCGTTCTCTAGTAAATCCTTCCAGTGTCTCCTTCAGCACTCCTTGAATGGTAGTGATGGTAGCATGGGCTGTGGTTGAATCCTTGCAGCCCCTCCCCAGCTGCTAGGGTATATCGCCCAGCCAGTTGGCTTTATCAAACCTCATCCACCGGATGATGACTTTCACATTTGTATTTCCTGTTTCGCTCCCTATTCTTGAGACCAGCTGGTAAAGCTCCATAATTTGTTATCTGAGCACTTTTGGTGCAAAGGTAGTTCAGAATGCATTTTCTTCATATTTTATAACTGTATACTACAGAACACCACCAGTTAGGCATGGGGCAGCACCAACACTCAAATATATGAATACATCTGTAACAGTTAACTATTCTTACCAAGTCAGACGGACACCTAGATACAGGTTTATACCAGTTCAAATTAAGTCTGCTGTCAAATGAAAAGTAGAATCCTCCTCCACACCTTTCTTTTCATTCATAAACTGCTTTCTCCTACACCAAAGTACTTAATAGCTCTTGGACGTCATATAGTCAAGTCCATTTACGTCATGTTCATTAAGATCCAGCTTCTTGTATAAGCTCCCTGAGGGCAAAACCTTCAGCATTGGTTCCTAGGTTTTTTTCATTCTCTCGCTCTCTCTCTTTTCCACAACAGTACTTGGGAGATAGTTAGTGTTCCCTAATTATTTCAAGTTGGAATGAATGAATCCTCAAATGCTGAAAAAAGTGACCAAGCGAAATACTTTCTTTTTTGCCTGATTCTTTCAGCATTTTAGTACGTTTTGGATTCCTAGGTATTCAGTGTCAGAGCTAGTAAAGAACCATTTTTCAGTCACCTTTACTGCTTTAAGTAAAGCAGTAAATTGAATAAATGTTGATCAGAATTCCAAGGTCCCTTGAATATTTACTAATGATATCCTTAGGTTTTTTTTTTTTTAAATAGTAACTTGAAGCCCGGAGAGACCAAAGAACTAGTTCCTAGTTATCAAAGACCAGTCTCTAGCAGAATTAAGAACAGAGACCAGGCTCAAGGGATCTTTCATCTCATTCCTCTCAAACCTCCACAGATATATAAAGTATTTGTGGAATGTGGAGTGGCTCGGAAATTTTAATAACCTGGCTTATTGGAGTATTATAAGAAACCTGTAACCTTTTTGTCACTAAGCAATGAATTTTGTTTTCACAAGAAATGTGGAACTTAATTCTTTTAGACTATAAAATGTCTTTTACCTTTCCTCCTAGGGCAGGCTATTTCAATTGTAAAAGGTTCTAAAATAAAAATATATTGAGAAGAACTGGATAGTGCACTTGCGCCTTCAAAAGCATTTGTTCTTACATGCCATTTCCAAGTAATACTAATACTATTTATATGTAGCTATACAATTGAACATATATTTCATAAACATAAGTACTGCGCAATTTAGGCCTTGTACACTGCCCTATATATTATTGTATATACCATATATTATACCATATATAATATATAGTATATTATAATATATTTTAAAAAAATATATATATATATCCAGGGTGCAGAATGTTATTATGGCCACACTTATTAACTAGATGAAATTTAAAATGTCACTTAATTTTTTTGATTGTCATTTTACTATGGGAAAATTATATTAATATTGCTACCAGTTAAAGTTGTCGAGTTTGACTATCTCACTGAATACAACATACTTAGAATAATGCCTGACACCTACATGTTCAGTGTTAGCTGTTAGTGTAATGCATCTAAGAAACCATTATTATACGTAGGAGCCATAGACACCCAGTTTCACAGGCACGCATATCCACACACGGAAAGCTATAGAAGTATTGTGTTTAGGTAGTTACATACAGATGTAAGGAAAGATTCATAGCTGTATTACCAGTGAACTCAGTAGCTCTGATATTTTTATTGCTCCTTCATGGAGACCCCAGAACTGCATAGGAAATATGAGAGTGTGGTTCCAGCAATCTATTACAGTTAAATTCATACTGAAAATCCCTTATGTATATCACTAACTTTCCATATTGTTAGAACTCAGTCCTTGCAAATGCAGGCCCTGCTTGGGGAGAACATAGCAGCTGCCCAACAGGTGTTGAGAAATCCGAGAACAGGGGTGGGGGTGCAAATCCCCAGTAGAGAGCAGGCTCTCTTTACAAGCTTTATTGAGAAAAAGGAAGCTCAGTAACATAAAACAAACAGCATTGTACATACATATGAATTATATTTTTAAAATGGAGGGAAAGTAAAGATTTGTCCCTTTTGTGAGTCGAACTTGGACAAGACACATTTATACTAATAAATTCACGTTGTTCCTAGCATTAGGTTGAATGGAAAATTTACCATCATGGCAGGGGGCTGTGCATCAGCCGGAAGTCCTCCTAATGTGAGTCAATGTGATGTCTGTGTTTGCTTCTTTCAGAAACACAGTGAAGCAAGAAGAGCCCTTCTCATGCTCAGAAAGCATACTTCCTTTCCTTGGAGAACGATTATCTGATGTCTTCTCTAACTCATTTGGACACTTACCTTTAGTTATTGCGACTCAGGATTTCTCTAGATCTTCAGCCAATCACCTCACCTCTCAGAGCTTAATTTATGAAGTATATTTGATAACTGCCATATCATTTCCTTAACCTATAACAGTTTGATTCCATGTGCTCAGCACTGGGCTAGGCCCTAGGTAGCCCTCAGAGCGTCCAAACATTGGATGGGGATTTATATACATGAAAAAATTCAAGAGTAAAACAAGAAAACATATAAGAGACAGCTTGGCTAATTGCCTGTCTTTCATGTTACCAAGAATATATGTCTTGTTCTGTATTATGGCCTAGTGTGTATCCAGTGTAATACCTATGACATAGCACACACTTAAATATCTGTCAAATGAATGCATAGGTAATGGGATGGTGCCCTACTATGTATTAATACCCACAAACACTTCTGAATTTTAAAATTACTCTTCTAGAAATCAAGCCTAAACAATAATATAAAATGAAGAAAGCAGTTGTGGCAGACACTGGCAAGATGCTCACCAAAGCCGTCTGCTCTTCTTCCCGGGTACCCATCAGGGCTGTGTCTTTTAACATTCTTTGCAATGAGCTGATGTCGTGTGACTGAGCTCTGCTTATAATAAATTTGTGTAAGTCTTGGATACTTCTAACCAGACCCTCAAACCTCCTTTGAAACCCCTCACATATTGTCCTTTCCTTTATCAGCCTACTGGATGATAAGGCTTTTCTAGAGCATTTCAGGTCCTAGAAGATGATAGAACTACCAGAGAGAAGAGGTTTGGGTCTCTAACCAACTGGAGAAAAGTGGGGGAGAGTAGGCTACCAGGCTGTGATGTAAGAAATAGGAAAAAAATACTTTTTTGACTTGTGGAAACATTACTCTATGCTCACTCATGCAAGTGTATAGAGCCAGAAATGGGTAGTCTCTTTTCATCGTTACTTTTAACACAGAAAAAGAGAAAGAAAACATTTCATGGAGACAGGATTAACCAAGGGAATAAACCTATTCAGCATGTAATCCACCCAGGAAAATTGATGATGGTGTGTTGCAATATCAGAAAATGTTAGCATTTTGATGTATGAATCAGACTGCAATAGATACAATCTTGTATAATAGTTTTTTTATACATAAATGAAGCACTTATAAAGCTAAAACATGGAGAAAATGCTAAAATATATAGATTAGGGATGGTTGATTTTCATATTTTTAAAATTTCTAATTTTAACATTGTGATACCTTTGTTTTCTCCCTAGTATAAGAACATAAAAGAGTAAATAAAATCCAAAATGTACAATAGATATTATGAAAGGAAAAAATTGCTTAAAAGAAGAAACAACTGGGATGAGGGAAAGGAGAAAAAGAAAGAAAGAAGGAAGGGAAAAAAATATATATGTGCAGAAGGATAGCTGGGATAACTGTACTGCTGACGTCTAATGGTTCATTGAAAAGAACAGTTAATGCTTTATTTATTTTTTGACCAATGTTGCATGCTTATATCAACCACTGTTGAATTCCTCTGATCTTGTTTAGTGAAACTCAGTATCATTTCTAGTTTTATTTTGTTCTTATTTTTTATTCTCTTTAATGGTTTGATCCATCTTGCATTCTTACATCTGTTCATCTGAGCAACTTCGCTGAAGATGAAAATATGTCATGTAGCAACCAATGTTAATTCCTATCACCTTGTTCTGAAGCCCTGTATCATTCTTATTGTTTTTGCTTTGTTTTGTTTCTGTCTATTTTGTCTTTGCCTATTTTGCTATTGTTCTTTTTGATTATCTTTCTCTTTAAAATAAAAACATGAAGTTATTCCCAAGTGGTAACTTGCAAACCACCCAACTCTTTTCCTGGTCCGAATGGAGGGAAAGGGTTGAAGAAAACGCCACAGGAAGAGTGCAAGAAGGGTAGAGACTTGGAAGAACAAGGTGGACTGATTAAGCAGGGAGAGGCAAATGCCAGAGAAAGGCCAGAGCACTGCAGGGTGAGAATGAAGGATTTGGACGTGTTGGAAAGATTCCGAGTCTGCCTGAGGATGTTGAATAGGGCCACTGCTGGGGGCATTCTGAGGGCACCCTTCTTGCCTCCTTTTTAAATTGTTCCTTGGTTTCTGCAAAGCCACCATTGTTCCCCCCAGCAAATCAGGTGCTGAGCTTTCTGTCTTGGGAGTGAGACAAGTGTGCATTCATTTGTTAATCAGGCTCCCTGCGTAGGAGCTGGAGAAGTCAGAATTCCAGCAGCAGTGCAGTTACCTGCCTCATCTGCAACACTGGCTTCCACCAACTCAGTAATCTAACTAATATGTAATTAGTAGCTAATATGTAAACTAATCAGACCGTGTAAATTGGTTGAATAGAATCTCGTGTCTTTTATGCACTCACTAAACTGAACTGGAAGCAGAGATGTGCCAGACTCATTCTGTCTCCACAAAGCTCACAGATTTGGAGGGATGTGATGCAGATGGAAAGTTAAAGAAGACACTGTTGATTTGAGTAGCTATTCTATGCACTATGTAAGACTAGTAGCTTTGCAAAAAACCTTTCAGCCTTTTAAAATAGGCACTGTCATCTCTGTGCTACAGATCAGAAAACTCAAACTCAGAGAGGTTCCATGACTTTTCTAAGGCCACACAGCAATAAGCAGGTGGCAGAGATTTAAATGAAATGCAAATTTAACTTTATTTTCTGGGAGTTTCAGAGAGAGGACAAATAAAATTCATGGAGTCAAAGGTGGGGAGATGAGTTACTCGGAGAGTTCAAAAGTCTCCAAAGGTGGGACTAGCAGAAGGATGTGAAACAAGGCGAGAGCATTATTTTGCTGCCACTATAAATAGATGTATATTTGGGGCTGTCTTAGTTTCAAAGCAAAGCCCTTGCTTTGTGGGTTGCTTGAGGGAGGGCTTAGGGACAGCTGCCTGGCATTAGCGGGAGATACCCAGGAAGGGCTTGAGTGTTCCTCCCGTCTCCTTTCTGTACGTGGAAAGGCCGGTTTGCCTTTGAAACTCAGCCTTCTAAAACCCTGCTTGTGCCCATTTGGAATCAGGCTTGTGAGAGGCAGACAGTGGAGCCGTATTTCACCACCTCTTCTTAAGCAAGCACTTTCAAAGGTGCCTTTAATCCATTCAGGCACTTCATAAACAACAGCAGCCTGCACATTGCCATAGTTACCGCATCGGCAATCAGAGCTCCTTTCCATTTCCTCTTCTGCTACAGAACACTGAATGAGAGGACGCAGTACTGGAGTGTGTTGAAAACCTTTCTCTGCCTCCTTCTCAGCCCTCTTCCAGCCCCCTGTGAGATTAACATCTTAAAGGCACCAATTCACAGTGATAAAAATAAATGCATGAATTAGCTAGAGCAGCAAGACTGCGATCTGAAAATGGTATAGCCACATCAGTCAACTTGTAGAAGGGGCAGGAGACCTGAGAACCAGCACATGGTTCGGTTCAGCCATTCAAAGGTCTTCCTGAAACCCAGGTCTGATAGCGACTCCCTTTCCCTTTCTTGTACCCAAACATGCATTGATTCCAATCTTCTCTACTAGACTAAGTCCAAATTCCCCAGTTTGACACAGAAAACTCCATCTGTGATCCAAGGCCCCTCCAATCTCATTATTCCTTTCTTTTTTTTTTTTTTTAGCTATAAGGCTTAATTCAAGTGCCCCCTCTTCCATGAAGTCTTCCCGGTTCAATCAGATCCATGTCCCTGTGACTACTTATAACATATTTCATATTGTTGCAACTCTCTCTTTGTTTGACTGTCTCCTTCACTTGTGAGCAACAAAGGGATAGGAGGCTCCATCTACTCATCTCTGCTATCTTTTACAGTATTCACATCTGTGCAGTACACAGAAGGTGCATGATTAAGTTTGAATAAACTATGACTGCCTCTCTTGCCACTATCCATCATAACAGCCCCAGCTACTCTACCATTCCTACAATATGCTCTGCATCCAAGACCTGTGCACCTCTCCTGAATCTCTTTGTCCATCACCTGAAATACCGCCAACCTTCCAACTCACCTTCCTGGGTACTATAGATACCTCTGTCTGAACAAATCACAACCATCTTGCACTGCAACTTAAGTGCTGTTCCACATTTGAAACATTTTATGCCTCTCCAAAGCAGCCCTAATGGCCTCAATTTTGTGCTCTAAATTCCTTCTTGGGCCCTGCTTTGCTGAATGTCCCATCCATATATTGCAATTTTCCCCAGAGCAGAGCCTAAACCTCACTTCTTTTTCTGTTTGGCATCTACCATCTAGCAGAAGTTATTCCCTCTTTTCCTGGTCCGAAATGGAGGGAAAGGGTTGAAGAAAGACACGAGATTCACAAATTCAAACTCTGTGAATTTAAGTACAGTCATGTGCCATGCTTTACCAACATACGTGTTGGTTTTTGTTGTTTGTTTTGTGTTTTTCTGGTACAGGGAATCGAACTCTCGACCTTGTGCTTGCCAGGCAGACGCTGTGCCACTGAGAAAAATCCCCAGCCCCTACATACGTGTTTTATCAACATATGCACTGGTAGCCCTGTAAGACTCTAATGAAACCGAAGAGGTCCTACCCCCTTGTAACCTCATAGTCATCATAATGCTGAAGCACCACACATTACTCATGTGTTTGGGGTAATGTTGGTGTAAATACATCTATTTTGATATATGAAGATACAAAAATACTTACCATTAGGTTACAGTTACATTCAGTGCAGGAACACACTAATTACCAAATCAGAGTTTCCAGATTCTGGGTTTTCAGTTTACAGGCAAAAGGCTTTATCCTATAGCCACGTATGTAGCCGGCTCTAGATTTATGTTCATTATCTCCTAGTATGCTTGCCAAATCATAAAACTGCCTTTCAACACGTGTCTCAGTGCATCACCATCAGTGAGCCATGACAGTAATAAAGTGACCAATGGCCATTCAAAGTTATCATCAAATCTCTGGAAATACCACCTACACCTCTCCTCCTGCACCCTCACCTGACATGACTTCCTGTTTTGACAGCTCGCTTCACTCCTCACACCTGAGTTGTAGGCAGTAAGCAAGCAGTTGCCCAGGAAGGCTGGGCCATGTGGTGAATGACGCTTTCCTCACCCAGCATAGGGGCGGGATTGGTTGTAATGTGGTTGCCATGTGGAACAGCAACCAAAGATCAGTCACTAGCTTTGCTCTGGCCAAGCCGTGAGTCAAGTTCTGCTTCTGATCTGCCTGTCAGAAGAGCATGATTCTCTTCTTAGACCTGCCTTTGGCTAACATGACTGCAAGGGGGTGGGAGGAAAAGGACAAGGAAAAGTAGGAAAAGTTAGCAAAAAGCAGGGATAGGTCATTCCCCCCAAACCTTCCGTTTGATGGAGCAAACCAAACCAGGACTTACAGATCCAATAAGTATTTGCCCTTAATTACTGCTAAGCTACTGTGTAGTCTTGGGACAATTACCTAATCTCCCTAAACCCCCTACTTCTTTATCTACAAAGGATTGGAGTAAGGATTAAATGAGATGATCCATGTTTTCAGTAAAAGGCATTGAACAGTGTCTAAGAAGATTCCCAGCAAGCACGTATTTTCGTAATCACAAAATTGCCAGTACACTGTCGTGTCATGCTACAGCTCTGGCTAAAGTAAGGTTCCAGAGAGCAGGCTCCAGGGACAATATAGGTGTGCAAGTGAATTAGAAAGGAAGTGCTCCCAGGAGGAACCTGAGAGGGACAGGCAGGGCAGAACAAGAAGGGCAGGGAGCCAAACCAGCAGGGGATTTAACCTGAAGTCTCAGCATGGGCTTCCAGGGGACATGGGCATTAAGATCCACCTCCATCTCTCTACAGAGGAGCTGGGCTTTTATTTGCTGTCATCCTCACTCAGAGAGTAAGGTCACTCCAAATACATTTGCAGACATCCTGATTCGTGAAGCCATCATGCAAAGCAGCTGCAGGAGTCCAAGAGCGGTTTTCCAAAGGCAGAGGTCTGCACACAAACACGCACAAGCACAGGCCCCGAGGACAAGGGGGTGCTCACAATTTCAGTCGTGTCCACTGTGCTTTCAGTGTGACACTTTTTTTTAAACAGCATTACTGAAATATACTTGATATGTCCAAACCTACACATGTTTAATGTGTACCATTGTATGAGTTTAAGCATATGTGAACACCCTTGACATAACTACCACAATTATGATCATAAACGTACCATTAGCTCCAAAAAAAGAGCTTCCTTGTATTTTTTCCTGTTTCTTTTTTTTTTCTTTTCTCTTTCCTTTTCTTATCTTTTTTTCTTCCTTTTTTTTGTTTTTGTGGCAACCACACTTAACATCTGAGCTGTAATCTTTAAGTGTACAATACTGCATTTTATTTATGGGCATTATGTAGTTTAGGAAATCTCTTGATTTATGGGCAACATGGGGCATAGCAAATCTCTTATTCATCAAGTAGAACCATGTCTTGGTTACTTTTCGTTGCTGGGACAAAATGCCTGACACCTGAAGTTAAAGCAGGAAACATTTATTTAGCTCACAGTTTGTGGAGATTTTAGTTCAAAGTTAGTTGGTTCCAAGGCACGGTGCCATGGCACAGGAGCAACTGTTCATGGCAGCAGAAGACAGCAAAAGCAGCAAGAGCAAAAAGAGAGGAGTGAGAGAGAAGACACTTTCTGCCCCTTATATTGTCCGTAGGCTGCCCACCCCAGCGTGGGTGTAACACTTACACCCATAATCCCAGCATTAGACCATAAATCAATCACAAACTCTAGAAGCTCACCCCATGACTGCATGAAGCTTTGGGGAAACATCTGGACACAAACCATAACATTCTGCCCCTGGCCCACCAAAGACTCAAGCACATCCCTTTATGCAAAAGACATTTTGTCCATCTCTAGAGTTGTCAAAGTCCTAAAAGTTTCAACAATGCTGAAAAGTCCAAGTCCCAAACAAGGTGATACAAAGGAATGGGATCAAAGCAAGTCTAACATTCAGAAGCAGGGAAAACATTAAGTGCTGTAGTTCCACATGGAACGGCCAAAGCAATCTGTGGCAAATTTTGAGCTCCAAAGTGTTTGCATGACTCCACCCCTAAGGCATTTCTGGTGATTGTAGCACCCGTATCTTCTCTCTTGGGCCCGTTCTGCTCTCTCCTTGCAGTTTTCCTCAGACAATCCACTTTCCTGGCTTCTCCAAACTTCTGGGGTTCACATCTGTTTTTTGGGAGTTACAGGGGTGGGGTAACACTGACCTGTCACCTTGCTTCAAAGACTACACATCAGCACCTCAGCTGGGCAAATTTGCATTGCTTAAAACCAATTGAAGGGATAAGGAAAAGTCCTAGCCAGCTCTGTACATATCACCGCATGGAAATAGGGTCAGGTTTAGGCAAAATGGAGATAGTTGCTCTTCTTTCAAAGAGAGTGATCCAGGTGGTCCTCCACACACACTCACAGCTTCACACATTGCCCTCTCAGGGGCACATTGCCTGGGCTTCCGGGCCTCCGGAAATCTTGACAGAAGCTTTCTTAACCCCACAGCTTATGCATTCTGCATGTGCCTAAAGCCAAGGCTACATGGATGATGCCAAAATCTGCTGCCAGCTGAACAGCATCCAGGCTTTCTTCTCTCTTGGCTGTAGGGGTTGAGTGCCTGGGTCACTGGGCACTCTGAACCCTATTCTAAAGAACAAATTCTCCAGGTTGTAACCTGGCGTTGCTGCCACCACCATTCTAAAAAAGGGCACTCTGCTGCTTTCTCCTCAAAGCAAAGTTTTTCACCTATGTGGTTTTGAGGCTACAAAGGGTGGAGACTTACTGCTTCTTGTGGTACCCTCAGGCCATCTTTTCTATTCTTTTGTTCCTTCTCAGCAATCAAGATCTCCCCTGCCCTATCTTTGCAGTCCACAGCTTTCCTGGAGCTTCCTTTCTGGCCAAACTCACAATGTTTTAAATTATTCTGCTGGGCTCTTTGCTCTTGATTCTCAATATATATCTGGCTACAAGCACCCAACAATATCCACCCAGCAATGCCACCACCTCAACATTAGACTGCCTTGAAATTTTTACTGCCAGTTTAATTAGTCTGCCACCCTTAATCTTAGTCACAGGCAAAGTCTCTGGACATGAGCAAAATGCAGACAAACTTTTTGCCAAGCTATAACATACATGATCTGAGTCCAACAGCCAATGCAGTCCTTCCTCCCAAGAGAAACCTCCAAAGGCTTGTCTTTACCAGCAGGATTTCTATTAGCCTTCTGGTCTTCTGAGCTCTGACCAGAATCTCTCATACAAAACAGCCTTAGGTATTTCAGCACTACTCTTTCAGGTGACATCTCAGAACATTTCCAAACTCTTCCCACGAGACATTCCCACAGGTTCTTGAACCACATAGTGAGGTACAGTCACAGCAATGACCCTACTTCTCTGGTACCAAATTCTGTCTTAGTTACTTTTCTCTTGTTGCTGAGGCAAAATACCTGATGCCCAAAATTAATGAAGGAAAGGTTTATTTAGCTCACAGTTTGTGATTTCAGTTCATAATCAGTTGGCTCCAAGGCAGGGTGAGGTGGCCCAGGGGCAACTGTTCATGGGGGCAGAAGATGGCAAAAGCAAGGAGATCAAAAAGGGAGGAGTGAGAGAAAAGACTCTTTCTGTCCCTTATATTGTATGCAAACTACCCACCCTAGGGCGGGTGTAGCACTCACACCCATAATCCCAGCATTGAGCCATAAATCAATCACAAACTCTAGAAGCTCACCCCAAGACTGCATGAGGCTTTGGGGGGACATCTAGACAGACACAAACCATAACAAACTATAACTTTATACTGAATAATAACTCCTCAACTCCCTGGCAACCACCATTTTTTTTTTCTGCTTCTGTAAGTTTGACTGTTTTCTATCTTTGTTTACGTAGAATCATATGTTTATCCTGTTGTGACAGATTTACTTCATTTGGCATATGCCTGTTAGGTCTAACCATGCTGTCACAAATACTAGGCCACCCTTTTCTAAGCTGAATAATACTCAGTTGTATATATATCCACTGGATATTTTAGTTCCTGTATTCTGGCTGTTGTGAATAACACTGCATGAACATAAAGCCAATATCCCTTTGAGATTCTGACTTTAATTATTTTACATACCCATAGTTGTCCCATTTTTAATTTTCTAAGGACACTATTGTTTCCTACCAACAGTGTACAAGGGTTCTGATTGTTCTACAACCTCACCGATATGTATTGCTTTCCCTTCCTTCCTTCCTTCCTTCCTTCCTTCCTTCCTTCCTTCCTTCCTTCCTTCCTTCCTTCCTTCCTTCCCTCTGTCCTTCTTTCTTTTCTTTCTTTCTTTTTCTTTCCTACTTGCTTCTTTTTTCTTTTATTTCCTTCTTTCTCTTTTTATAATAGCCATCCCAACAGATATGAGATTGTATATCACTGTGGTTTGTGTTTGCACTTTCCCACTGATAGTGACATTGCGCACCTTTGCCCATACCCATTAGCCATTTGTGTGTCTTCTTTTAAGAAATATTTATTCAGATCCTTTGCCCGTTTTTAGACAGATTAGTTGCATCTTTGCTCTTGAGTTACAGGAATTCCTTATATCTTTTGGGAATTTACCAGTTATATGTGGTCTATAAATATCTTCCCATTACACTGGTTATGTTTTCATTCTGTTAATTGTTTCCTTTGCTATGCCGAAGTTTTCAGTTTGATGTATTTCATCTGACTATTTTTGTTTCTGTTGCCTTTGCTTTGATGCCATATCCATGAAATTGTTTCCAAAGAACAATGTCATGAAACTTTTCTCTGCTTTATTCTAGTAGTTTTGCAGCTTCAGGTTTTATATTTAAGTCTGTAATCTATTTTAAATTGGCTTTGGGGCAGTACTAGGGGTTGAACTCAGGGGCTTTACACTTAGCTACATCCTCAGACTGTTTTAAATTTTTAGACAGTGTCACACTAAGTTGCTAAGTTGCTCAGGCTAGGTTCAAAATAAAAATCTTCCTGTCTCAGCCTCCCCACATGCTAGAATTATTTTTTGTATGGTACAAGATAGGGATCTAATTTGGTTCTTTTGCATTCTATTTCTGAACACCATTTATTGAACACTGTCCTCTCTCCCCCAAGTGTATTCTTGATAGTTTAAACATTTTTCTCACTGATTACTCTGTGACTCCCACTGCAACTCTGTATACCAGATAAAGCAGCCTTCATGAAGCCTATCTGGCACGTAAGTAGATTGAGAGTCAGAAAGGCAGCATGATTTTCTGAGTTATGCAGACAGGCAGAGAAAGAACACTGCATAATGTCCCAGGCTTCTCAGTAAGAACAGTGGCAATGGGAGTTTCAGAAGATCTTGCACTTTCCAGGGATCTCACAATTGGTAATCAGTGGGTTCTTGAATGCTGTGGAAATACCATCTGGGATACAGATTGGGGTGCATAGGGATGATAAAAATGCATCTTCCTTATTTATAAAGATGTATATGTGAGCCTCTGCTCATGTATATGTTAGTGTATGTGTGTGCATGCACTTGTGTGGTTGTGTGGAAGGCTACATCCACCTAAGAATAACAACTACAAGGATATTAGCAAAAATGTTAAGCATAGGTTGAGGGGCAAGGAGATGACCTGCAAGGAATGGCCTCTGATACTTTCAGGGAAGTATCATCTGCTGAAATGGGGGTCAAGGAGTATGCAGAAAACAGTGGTGTCTGCGGTGAATTGTGAGCCTCTAAGAATCTGAGCCCTTCTGTATTCTTATGTTTCTACCTACACTGAGTAGTAACAGCTTCTCAAGGACCAACCAAGACAGCATGGCTTTGAGATAGGCTTGTGAGGAAGGTCCTGCTAACTGCTCCTTGTCCTTGAGGTCATACCTGCTTCGACTTGTTCTGCCTCACTGTAGGAATGGAGGAGGACCAGGTGGGTGAATACACTTTGCTACAGAGTAAGCTAATGGAGAAGAAACCAGGACACCCCCGCCCCCCGCCAGCTGCCACAAGAGCTATTGGAAGAAGGAACAAAAGCCCCATTATTCCTGGGAAACCATAAAGCTATACCACTGACTGCTGTGGAAGAAAGCAAAATAACCTCAGATAAGGCTTGGGAAGCCAAATCCAATTCAGGAGATGTTTCTATATTAACCTCATAGTCTCAACACTCTTTCAGTTCCTCAGAGCACTTCATTTCTATGGCTGTACTTTGTCAGTAGACAGTTCTCTAAGATCGTCCCTGAAAAAAGGAGGAACAAGCAACAGTCAGCAGTGAGAGCAAGAGGGGAGGTGCTGGACCCCAAGCCTGGCTTCTCAGCCTACCCTCCCCTGAGCACCAGCTGAGGTGGTTTCCAAAGCCACATGCCCGGGCTACAGTCAGCAGTTCAAGAGGAGGTCTGGTGATGTAGACTATGCAGGGGAACAAAAGCTGTTCATTCCAGGGCAGGGAAGTGAGGGGGGAAGAGAGGGGCTGGAATCTCCATGTCTCCTTTAAGGTCATTCTCCTAGGTGTCAGAGCACCTCCCGCCAGGCCTCACCTCTTCAATGTTTCCACCCCTCCCAATAGTGCCAAGCTCAGGACAGAGCCTTCAAGAGGACATTCCAGACCCAAACTAGGGCAAGCACCTTTTAAAAATGAGACACTGGTTATAAGCATGTAATAAGCAGAGTCTCCGCTTCGCCAGCCCCCATAGTCTCGGGATGCAGGGAAGTGGGTTGTAAGATCAGTAACTGCAAATCACTGTGCCTCCTCTAACAAGCTGTGATGTTGGTCAAGGATTTAAACTTGTGGTCCTAAGTGTGCAGCGTGGTGACTACGGGTAATTATATTATTAACTGTATTGTATATTTGAAGTTCACTGAGAGTAGATCTCAAGTAGTCTTACCAAACTGGTATCTAGGTGAACTGATGGATAATTAATTAGTTTGATTTTAGTAATCATTTCATAACATTTAGATCAAAATAGCACCTTTATATTGAATAAGTATAGTTATTGTTTGTTAATGATGCCTCAATCAAGCTGAAAAAAAAGGAAACACTGTGGTAGGACATGTATGAGCTGAGAATGGCAATTACAGGATGTGACGGCATTTCTGGAAGTGAGGCTGAGGGCTGTGGAGGCTGAGGTGCGCCCTGCTGTGCACTTGGTCACGTCTATCATGGGTAGGTGGGAAGCAACAGTGGAAACACCACGAGCCTAGGAAAATGCCAGCCCTTACCATTCACCCTGGCTCCTATTGTGGAAAGATGGAACACACACGCACACACACACACACACACACACACACACACACATTTGTTTATGAAAATTGGTACAACTGTAATGCCCTGCTCCAACTTTCTGCAACTCCTTGAGGATGTGGGTATTCAGTGATCTTTCCCGTATCCAAATTCCCCATCTAAGGAACCTTAAATCTCAGTATCACCGCACCCCTTGCTTGTTCCCTTTCTTTGGATTGATACTGGTGAAGATGATAAAGATTTTGCTTTCCACCAGGATTTTTCATACCCGCCACTTGTATAATCACCAGACCTTTGGAAAACTGGGGTGATACAGGAAATTTTTATATCCTTCAGAACAGTAAAAGGAGAGTTTTAGGGTTCTTTTGTTTAAAAAAGTTCTTGGGTTGTGCTTCCCTCCCTCAAACTTTTCACACCTATGTCTTGTACTCTGATTAACTAATAGGAAGACAACAAAGTGCAATGTATCAACCATTGTAACTGTCCTACTAACCTGTTGTGAAACACAGTGTCATTGTTTATCTTTTTCTCTTTAAAATAGAAAAAACTTTTTTGGTTATATTTCTCCAAAGGATGCACCCTCCTAGTCTTTAGCTCAGAAATTGCCCCAGACAGACAGAGAGAGAAGCACACACATACACACACACACACAGCAATTTTATGCTCTTATCGTCTCAATTATACAGAATATTCAGCTGTTCTGAACTCCCCACCCTCTACTGAATTCAAAGCTTATTTTAAAAGATACCATCTCATTAAAGCATCTGCTGAAACAGAAGTTTATTCACCCTTGGACTCACCCCATGTCCACAGAGAGGAAATGGAAGGATTTGTCCTTTTTCTTTCTCCTACTACAGTCTGTAAAGCAAGGAGAGAGTATGGAGGTTTTTTTCCCCACTGATGAAAATTATGTTGTCCAATCAGAAGCCAGTAGTAGCTATAGCTTCTCTATAACAATTAACAAGTACCTTGGGATTCATAGATAAGTTAAGTCATTTGCCCACAAACCTCATGTAGAAAGGCATCAGAACAGTCATGGAGTACCCTCTGTGTGCTAGGCATTTTGTACAGATTGCAGTAATTTATTCTATCCCAGGAGCTGTGCACTTTAAAAAATCATGGAGAGGTTTTAGGGGTGGGTACCAGAAATTGAATTCAGAACCTTGTGCTTGCCGGACAGGCACTGAGGCACTGAGCTACATCCCTGCCCTTATTATTGTTAAATCAATGAGGATAAAAAGAGGTTGAAACCGCTCGTTCAGGGTTAATCACCATCGTGTAGATACATAGCTACGTAGATACATAGTTTTCCTTTAATTCTTTATATGGCAGTCAGATCCAAATACCCTTTCTCATTCACTCTGTAGATATTCAACAGAGTCAGGAAGTAATGTAGAATGTTCCTGTGCAGCCTAAGCTCATGTCTTCCTTTGTTAACTCTTACCTCAGTATGTGTATTTGTCACAGCTGAGGAATCAATATGAATACATTATTCATAATCAAATCCCCATTTTTCATAGTTTCCTAATATTTATGGTTTATTTTTATTTTTTTGGGGGGGGTGCTAGAGCATGAATCAAGGGCCTTTGCACTGAGCTATCTCCCCAGCCCTTTAAACTGTTTTTATTTTGAGATGGCACCTTGCTAGTTTGTGAAGTTGCCCAGATTGGACTCAGATTTCTGATCCTCCTGCCTCAGCCTCACAGAGGGCTAGAATTACAGGTGTGTGCTACCTGCCATGCTCGACTGTTAGTCTTAACCTCATATTCTTTCTCTCATAGAGGAAACATTTTGGCTAACACGAGTCATCAGGCTTCTCTAGACCATAATAGTTTCTCAAATGTTTTGTTTCCTTTTAGAATCTTGAGGGTTTTGAAGAATACCTAGCAAGTGTTTTGTAGAAAGTCCTCTGATTCTGATTTTTCTTTTTCTCTCGTGATTGCACAGGGGTTATGGGTTTAAGGGAATAAGACCATAAAAGTAAAGCTCCACTCCCACTGTGTCATATCAAAGGTATAAATGCAACTTATCATGGTTCTAGTTTGTCACTTGGCCAAGGTGGTATTTGTCAGATTTCTTCTCTGTAAGCTACTTGACCCTTCCTCTTCCATAGTGTACTCTTTGGCAGTCCTAACTAGGGCACTGACATGTAGGAAATGCAGAGAAATAACACAGACTTCAAATTACATTCTTGAAATAAATCATACAGGCATGTACCTCCCAGTCTTCTTGTATAACAAGAATGATTAATGGGAAAATAAGGTGAAACATTCAACTCTTCAAGCCACATCCCATAATCACACTCAGCTTCTTCAACTAGCATACACGAACTATTTTCTGTTTGTAGAAAAGTGGTATTTATTAGAGTACTTCTTTCTTTGGAAGACATTTGGATAGGATATATATATATAGATAGATATAGATATAGATATAGATATATATACACATACACATTTGGCCACAGAACTTCCCTTAACAAATAAAATCTCTTTCCCTCATCCCAGTTGTTTCTTCCCTTTGAGGAGAAAAGAAAGAAAAAAGGAAGGGAAAAATGTATATGTATATGCAAGGATAACTTGGATAATCATACTACTTATGTCCATTGGTTTATTGAAAAGAACAGTTAATGCTCAAATCTTTTTTTGATCAATGTTTTCATGTTTATATCTGGTAATCTGAACAACTAATTTGAAGACAACAATATGCAATACAACAACCACTGTTGAATTCCTACCACCTTGATTAGTGAAACTCTGTATTGTTTCTAAGTTTTTAAAAATTTTTTTATTCTCCTTAATTGTATGATCAATCTTGCATTCTTACCTCTGGTAATCTGAGCAACTTCACTGAAGATAACAATATGTAATGTAACAACCACTGTTAATTTCCTATCACCTTGTTTTGAAATTCTGAATCATTTTTATGGTTTTTGTGTTATTTTGTCTTTATCTTTGTTGTTGTTATTTTGTTTTCTTTTCTCTTTAAAATAAAAAAAGAAATAAAATCCCTGATAATTTTGAGGGTTCTCTGAATTCTTTTTATTGCTTCCTTTGTGCAAGACACTACCCTATATGCTAGGGAATGATGGCAAGAAGGATCACAAAAATTCCTGTATATCAAGCTCCTCATCACAAAAGGAGTAAAGATATGTACACAAACCGCTGGAGTAGCCGAACTGGAAATTCAGAGATCCTCAGATCTAAGCCAGCAAGTGCTCTGAATACTTGAGGACAAAAGGTAGAACTTTCAACTGTGAGAGGAGAAATTAAGAGAAGTTTGTTGCAAGGAGACGGGATGTGATATGGATCTTGAACACTGGGTGTGTTCATTGAAAAGGGTTAGTGCAAAATAAGGGAAAAGAAAGAGCAAAATTTGAATGAATAGACATTTCTATAATGAGACATTATGAGAATAACGAACTTCCTGGAGGATAGGGTCCAGAATTCATTTGTGTGTGGACTGTCGGCGATAGCAAATGTTGGATAAAGATGCTGTACTTACCAGATAGTCAAGGATGGCATCCCTGTAGTTTCTGTTCTGCAGGTCACAGGAAGCATTTCTTAAAGTGGGCGTGGCTTGGTGAGCGGGATGATTTAGGAGGAACGGTCTGAAGGAGGGCCTCAGGATAATTGTGATGGGGTGGAAGAAATTAGCAGTAAGAGTATTTAAGAGCATAGAAATAACACAAAAATTAAGTAAACAATTAGTTATTTAGCTATGAGAGTTCTTCCTTAAATGAGTATGCGTTATAATGAATTTTAGCTCATTCTAAATTTTTTACGATAAAAATTTAAATAACTGATTTTTTTATAATAAAAGTCAAATTAACAAATAACTTTATAATTCTCTCTTTGGATTTTTAACTTCTACAATAATTTCTTTAGGTAGATATTATTCATCTACATTTTCCATATTAGCTCAGAACTAAAGCTCAGAAAAGCTGAATATATTGTAGAAGGCCACACAACGAGCAAGTAATAGAGCCTGGGTTTGAACTGTCATCCAGAGTGACTCAGGAGCCTGACCTCTCAGGACATTCTGCGTCAGAGCTAGTTTATAGACTGGTCTCATATGTCTGTGTGTGAACCATCTATTTGTGGATCACCCAGAGAAAATGTGTCATATCAGGCTGACTTCACCCTGCCACCCAGCACGTTCCTGGACCACCTCCCAGCTGGTGTCTGCTCAGGGAACAAAAGCTCACTTCAATATTAGCCCAAGTCAAACCTAATTAGAAAGGCAAATCCACTCCCAGCCTTCCCGGTCCCAAATTGGTGGTTCATGCCAAGCAGTAACTTTCCTGTGTTTTCTGCTACTTTGGTTTCTCAGCTCCAATTCTGATCACCCTAGTTAATGTTCTTTCCAAAAACGAACCCATTTTCTCACTTTGCTTCAAGGTGAAAATCCTCCCTGGATTATCAGATACTAGTTATGTCTTTCATGTTGCTGTAGAGATTCTCAGCAGTTAACAATGTGCATTGATTTGAAAAATGTTCAGAGAATGCATAACTTATGCCAACCTCAGAGCACAAAGGTGACTGAGGTAATGTTCCTATTCTCCAGGAGGTGTTACCTAGAAAGTAGCACATGCTTTGTATTTAATTAAGTAAGAAACTTAGCTATCCCGATACTAATTCAGGTAGGCCTTCTACTTCTACCATATGCTGTTGAGGTCTTGCCAATGTGCCTGGTCTAGACTAGTGTTTTCCAACGTTGGCACTATTGATGCTTTGGGATGGATAATTATTTGTTGTCCTGTGCATTGCAGGAGGTTTAGCACCATCTCTGATTTCTACCCACTCCATGCCAATAGCAATCCTTACTATTAGGTTGTAACAAGCAGACTTGCCTCCAGATATTTTTAAATGTCTCCTGAATGTTCCCAGTTGAGACCCCTGGTCTAGGCCAGCGGTGGTAAACCTATGGTTCATGTGCCACACCCGGCTGTTTGTTATCACTATTCAAGTCTTGTCCTTAGAAGCCTTACCATAATGGCAGCTTCACCAGCACTTATCATCTTGGCCACGTTTATGGTCCTCATGACAATGACTTAGTAAGGCACTGTGCTAAGTGGTTTTTATGCATTATCACCATTAGTTCTCTTGATAACACAGTGAGATGAGGATTACTCTGATTATCTTTTTGTGATAGAAGAAATAGCAGGCAAAATTTACTATAAGTCATAAACCTAGTTAATACAAGATAGAGTCGGGATTTATGCCTAGGCTGAGGTACTCAAAAACCAATGCCTGAAGCTGTGTTCCCTAAATACAACCTGTCAGCTCTTAATAGATAAAAAATTGAGACCTATTTATTGGAAATTGATGAGGGCTAGGCTGACAAAGGCCAGCTTTTGTATCATACACAATACCAAATTAAATCTTTATTAAAACCAATTTTATTCCCATATGACTAGCTAGGAAACTGAGGTTCAGACAAGTTAAGTGATTTCCCCTCATGATTCCAATGCTCATAAGTGGTAGAGTCTGGATTCTGTCTAAGTCTGTCTGGCTCCTAGAAAAAAAAAACAAAAAACAAAAAAACCAACAGATCCCTACTTCTCATAAGTCTCTCCATCCACCACCCACATGGGTGTAGCCTATAGCTCCATCCCAAGTGAGCTGCAAAATGGATTCTTTGGGCCAGGTATTCCCATCCCTGCCTGGGGCATCCTCCCTCTCATTCCTCTTCCCAGCCCCTGCCCCAGCTTTCCACAGCTTTCCCCGCCCACTGAAGGGGATCAGTTCTCTATTTCAATAGTCTCCTGGACACTGCACACCCTATTCCAACCCAAATAAGTCTGTGGGTGTTTGGTGAGTGTTTTTTCTCACTGGGAGGCCCCGCACATCAGAGTGTGGATTTTGGTTTCAAGTCTTTCCTACCTTTTGGCCAACTCTTCTCTCACCTACTGCACTGAACAGTCCCGCCCCCTTCCAGCCCTCACTTGTTGCCAAACCCTGACTCTGGCTGGGAAATAGAACGCTGCATGCTGCCCTCCTTGGAGGTCGCCCTCTTTGGGTTCCATGAATAAGCCAGCAGGAATGCTTCAAGAAAGCAAAGCCATCATTTTTCCACCAAAGGGGAAAAAATACACAACACTTTCATGGCTGTGACTGAGTGAAAACACCCCAGGCCTCCTGCGCGGTTGGTCCTTGGGCTCCAAATGTGCACCAAATAGGACTTCAGAGGTGAACTTGTCTGTCTTTCAATTCCTCAGTGTTTACTTTCGGAATGTCCAAAGACAATGCAGGGCTCAATTGCACAGGTGGCATTAGACCAACAGTCATCACCCTCATCGGTGGGAATTAAACTCACATAAGAAGGAATAGAGAGGCCAGCAAGTGGCCCCAATAAGGAAGAGACAGCTCTTCCTTCAACAGCACCCTTGTCATTTAACTATGAACCAGGACCTGTTGGGGGCTGTGCTTCCTTTCCAGGCCTGCAGATTAAAAGGTCCAGGAAATCAGCTTGTGTGACCGTCAGCACATCTCCAAGTTCTCTGATTGATTCTTCAGGCATGAAAATTCACAAAGGCAGCAGCAGAGCTCTTTGAGCAGAGGAAGGGAAGAGACAAGAGTAGGCGTGTGGACATTGGTCTTCATGGAGAAGCAGACATTTGCGAACACTTGTGTCACCACCAAAGTGGAAGACAAGATGTGAGCAGACTTGTACACAAATTTGATTATTTACATCACCAAGTGTATATGAAGTACACATGGTCCTAGGCTTTTCAAAAACACGTGGTTAAAAATAGCTAGGAAGAAGGGAGCGTACGAAGAGCAACACTGACTTTAAACTCAGTAACACAGATTTGTAGATTGCAGGATCCATATCTTGACTATAAACTGTATCTACAACTGAGGAAGGTAGTTGTTAAAATTTATTTCATTTCATTTCATTTCAAACTATTCTATTAGCATCAAAATGTCATTCACTTTTCAAAGTGCTGAATTATGATGTCATAAGCACTTAGGTAATTCAGTTATCTGATGAATTTCAAGTAGTTTGTCCTAAATAAAATGGCCACTTCCTGCAAAAGATAAAACCACGGATCAGAAGAATTTATTTTCTGTCTATGATCGAAGAAAGGCATGGAAGTAGTTGAGGATTCGAACCTAGTTCTATCTGACCTATGCTCTTTCCCCATTGCCAGACCTTCCCTCATGCAGGACGCTTGCTAGCCTCCACCCTCCAGATCTGCAGGCTTTCCATATCCAGATTCAACCAACTGCTGGCTGAAAACATTGGAAAAAAAAAAAAAACCCACATCTGTACTGAACAGCTAGACCTTTTCTTGTCTTTATTCCCCAAATAATACAGTAAACAACTATTTGCATAGCACTTGCATTATATTAGGTATTTTAAGTCATGTAGAAACAATTGAAAGTATATGGGAAGATGTGGAAAGGCTCTATGCATTTTTATTAAGTATTTGAATATCCAAAGATTTTGGTATCTGCAAGGGTCCTGGATCCTTGTCACTTTGGACAATGAGGTGGAACTGTGCCCATGTGACTTGCGAGGACTCACCTGAGCAGTGCTGTTCTTATACTGCATATGACCTGGAGGTGCTTCACTCAAATATAAATGCTAAGCTTTGCTCAGATTTGCTATCTCCACCCGAGTATTTGAATAATTTAAGGGAAACCTGTAATCACCTCTTTTCTTATTTAATTCATTAGAAACAAAGATCTGGTATTGTGCTGGGGGTGAATCTTTTCTGCATGGACTAGAAGAAGCATGGAACTCAGAATGAGAAATTCCATTGTTTCTGTGCAGCTACTTTCAGGGTGACCCTCAGAACCAATGCTTTGCAAGGCCGAGGAGTACCATTCCCTTTGTACTGGGTGCTGGGGCACACAGCCAGGGAATCCTGGACTTCCACAGGAATAACACCTCTGCAGTTACACAGTGCAGAGGCTGTGGGAACCCTGAGGAAGTCTGCAAGCCTCTCTCTGAGTCTGAGTTTGCCCCTGGAGATCAGGAATAGCAATGCCTACTTCTTGTGTATGGAATGGAATGGCACCTATAAACCTCCACCGCCTGTCTCCACAGTGCCTGCAAACCTGGGCCGTTACTTCTTTATGACTGCTCAGGTGATTTGGAGCAATTGGAAGTCATGTATTGTCATTCTTAACAAAAGTCATGAATCAGTCCCGAGTGTCATGTCTTCTCACCTGTGGGCCCTGGAGGGAGTTGGCAAATGTGGGGAGCCAGTGCACTGGTGGTCTGGAGGCAGGCATCGAGTGAGAGTGCTATCCCAGTGGACAGAAAGTGAAGGCATGCCTGCTGAAGGTGATGGGGATGTTGAGCACCAGCTCAGGCAAGGTAGGCAGATGAAGTGTAGGTTCTCCTGAAGAACAAGGAGCAGGAGGAACAGCTGTATACCACCAGTATTCTCAGGAAGGTGAACTCTTACACCAAGTGTGGCCCCAGAGTTAGCCTGAGTGTGTCCCGGCATCTGCGCACTCCTGGGTCCAGGCATGATCTCGCCTGACACACAGCTAGTTGTTTCCTAGGTAGCTAAGAAGCCAGCTATGAAGTAAGGCCACCAAGAGGGTCCATGGAGAGACAGAGCTTTACAGAGATGATGACTGTCATCTGGAGCTGGTAATTGGGGAGATGACCCTTGAGAAGAACAATCCCATTATAACCCAATTAAGCAGCAGAAGGAAATGCTAACCAGGAACAAAGGCAGCCAACATATCTTTTGTCTCACAAGAGGAAGACAAGTGGACTCTCCACTGAGTTGTAATCAAAGGCTTCCATTAACCAGCCCATTAGCTCAGCTGTGCAGAAGCCTCTGGGCCAGCTGCAGCAATGGACCCTCCCAAAGAAGTGCCTCTGAGCAGCAGTGCCTCCTGCTCTGTCTCTGAGCATCCCTCTAGTTTTTACCAAGACGCTTAAAAGGAGCCTGATCAGTTTCTTTGGAAACTACTATTACTATAGCATCACCTTTATCTGAGCACTGCTTGGAAGTTTACAAGGAATTTTCATGTGCTGACTACAGAAAGGCTAGAAAGAAAGCAATTAGAGTTTCACTGTGGTCCTGCTGTATAGCAAGGACCACACTAGGTGATTCACAGAGATGACCTCTCATTTGGACCACACAGTCTTGGGTAGAGATACCACAGAGATTTCCATTTTAAAAGTTCTAAAAGTGAAGAATAGAGGAGTTTAGTAAGTTGCCATGATCCCCAAGGCTTTATAGAGACAGGCTCTGGATTGGAACTCAGGTCATTTCCTATTTTGTCATATTGCATCCACTTCTGATGTCATCAACTTCTTCAGTAGCCCTAGAAATCATTGTTTTATTTTCTACTGAGGAAAGTTAGAAGCTAGAGAGGTCCCATAGGTCTCCTGGCAGGTAAGAAGTCTTGGAATTGAATCCGGGATTACTGATTCTGTGCATCACGCTCCTTTCATTACCCAGCAGCTGCTCTGCCAGATCACAGGGCAAGTTGGTGTCTGCTGAGAGGAGAGCTCCTAACCCTGCTTTCATGACTGCATGCCCATGCACACCCGGGAAAGGGAACATTTCACCCAGGGACACATAAAAAAGAAAAACAAGAGCTTACCAGTAAAACAAATTGCTAGACTCCAAAATTCTTTGGAATCCTTTGAAATCATAGGTTAGCAGGGCCATTCCTGAAAATGACGTCAATCTAGTGGCAGGAAATGTGGAGCTCTTGTCCAATGTACTTATTTCATTCTCATGAAACGCAATGCTTTCCATTTAGGTCAGCGACTTGTCCAACTAGCTGCAGGCGTGGAAGGCAGGCCCCGTCAGCCCTTTGAGAGAGCCTGGATTTCAGTGATGAGCTCAGCACATAAGGATCCCTTGACCTGCTCTTGGGGACACTTAGGCAGGGGAGATGGAGATCAGTGGCTGTAGATACCCATCCAAGGCATCACCTTCTCTGCCACTGCTCTCTCCAGGGTAATGACAGGATAGCCAGTCTGCACTGTCGTCACTCACTTGATAAAGTTGTGGTTCATACACAGTGCATCTTTAAATGACTGGAGTAGCTGAAAGTCACATATGCGCGAGAATCAAATAGAAATAAATAACAAATCTTGTTATTGTAAAGAGCGTTGATATTGTTAGAGAAACCTTAGCTTCAATCCCATCTCTTTCTCCTCCTAGCTGCACACACACGTTACCATGGGCTAGTAAATGCACCTTTCCTGCCTCTCCAAAACTGAGATACTGTTTCAGAACTTGTAGGTCTCATAGGTAACTGGTGGGAATACTATTTTAAAAACAGGCAGATAGTGGTACTTAAAACATTCCTCCTTTTAATTAGTTCAGGACAACTTCTGCTGAACATGTGTTTTTATCATTCTCATTTTGTAGATGAAGGCACTGAGGATCAGCAGTCAATGGCCGCATAAACAACTAACCAAAGGGACCCACCGAAAAGGTTCTTGAATCAGGATTAAAGCCAGTTCTTTTTGTCCTCCATAATAAAATGTTGTTGGCTCTAAAGTAACACCTCTAGAAGTATCACCCATGGGTGGGGACATGTTCATACCCACAAGACATGTGTTGGTGGCCAGGCCATTGAGGACAAAAGAAAGAAGTGGCTTAACTTATACTGAGTGTAGTCTACATTCCCAATATTGACCAAACATGGGCTTATGAAGAATTATTAATATTTATTGACCAGGATTATTTAAAACCCAAGCTCAGTGTGCATGATACAGGCCAAGTGCTTAAAGACAGAAAAGCTGGAGAGAAAAGAAGGCAAATAGTTATTGATCATTTATTACCTAAGGCATTATAGTAGGTATTGTAAATACTTTATCATGTTAAATTCTAAAAGTGTAATAACACTACTAACTGTTCCCTATTATTCATAACTCTCTAATACTTTTAGAAATAGAATATAGCTGATTTTTAGCAGGCCATTCAACTAGTTCGCATTTCTCACAACTTACTCTTGCCATGTGACTAATTCTAGCACAAGGAATATGAACGTAACTAATATGTTCAACTTTGACATCTCCCTCTTAAGGGGAAATTGTTTGCCTTTTACTTTTAATATTTCTTCCATCCCATGAGCTAGAATGTGGATATGGTGTTAGGAAATCAGCTTTGATCACATAACAGAGACTACTCATTGAGCAATAGACCTCAATCAAGAATGATTTTGTTCCCTCAGGAGATGCTAGCAGGATCTAGAGACAATTTGGGTTGTCAAAACTGAAGAAAGCCTGCAGTTGGCACCTAGTGAATACCAGGGATAAATATCCTACAATGAACAAGAAGCCTAAGCTACCACCCTCCAATGTTCTGACAAAGAAATGATCCATGCTAAATACCAACGGTGCTGAAGTTGGCAGGCCCTAGTGTAAAGATCTGTTGAGTAATGAGATATAAGAATCAGAGCCTCTTACACAGTTCGGACTATTATAGGAGGTGAAAACAAACTTCATTATATTTGAGTCACAATATTTGTAACAGAAACATAGTCACTTAAAGGGGGAGATTTATATGATTTGAAGAGAAACCAGAGTATAACATAGCCACTTAATACAGAAGAAAAGTTCAGCCTTAGAGAAGTTAATTTTATAAGGTCTCAAAGCTTACAAATGGCATAGTGAGGGTTAACACCCAGATCTGCTTGAATCTAAAACTCATGTCCTTTTTTCTGCCATACTGGCCTAGGGAGAAGGGGCTGTAGTAAGAGAAAAATAGAAAAAAAACTGAGAATATTTGAGAAAATACTGGTCCACAAGTAGAGGCTTCAGAGACTGATGTAGTGTATATACCAGGCATTTCATCATAAGCAGCAACTTAAGATATATTTGGAATGTGGTTTATTCTATGGGAATATCTCTACTTTGCTACCCTGTAACCTTCAGATGGAGAGTGATTGATACGTGAGAGGTAATCAAAAAGTACCGTGGATATTTAAAATTTATTACAAGATGCAATGACATTAATGTCCATCAGAATACTCCTTGCTTGTAACACACCTATTTCAACATTCTTGCCACTTTCTGACATAGTTCTGGAAGTCTTATTTCCTGAGCATCGTCAGTCTCACTGTCAGTTTTGCTTCACTCTCCTAAGTTGACTCAATTGGTGATGGGAATTTTTGTCACCTAAAAATCTTATAGTGTATCTTCAGCCACTTCACTCACAGATCTGGCACAGGGGGACTTCTGCTCTTCCCCAAAGTCAAAATGACTGTGAAAAGAAACTAACCTTTTTGAATTGATTCAGGACATCGAGGCAGCCAAGACAACACAACTAAAGATATGAAAGAGGGCTTCCAGAAATCTCTTCAGACAGTGGCAGGAATGGTGGGGCAAGTGTATTAAAAGTTAGAAGGAGAATTTTGAAGGAAATTAATGGTAATGTTTCTTTTACTGTAATTTTTAAAAATTTAAACATTCATAGTGCCCTTTAGTTGCAATTTGTATTTCTAGCCTGTGTGTAAGTGGGACATCTTGCTATTCAGAGATGCTTTCTCCAGCCATTTCTCTGCCTGGTTCATCATTTTCTTCATATTGGGAGGATGTCGGTATGAAAGGTTAATGTACGTCTCCTAGTCTGACATCAGTGTGTGTCACTTCCTTGGGAGAGAGACAGCATCAGCCCACAGCTTCCTTTCTACCCGCTATAACTTGTATGTGATTACAGGAAGTAAAATGATTAATGTTGAGCAGGACTGGGTCCTTCCTTGTGGTGGGTCTGACCACCAGGTTCTCAGAGTATCGTTAAACCAGCAGAGTCACTGAGTATTTCACTGGCTTTGTGATTCCACCCTGTGTCACATCGTTCAGTGTGGGGTCTAGAAATTATACAGGAGTCAGTTTGACACGGGCTTCAATGGGCTCAGATCCATGCCAAATAACATTTTTCTCAATCATTTCCTCATGTACACCTTCTCCTGTCTTTGACAATAACATCCCTAAATAACCAGGGATAATATTACCCATAGCACAGAAAGTAGCTACCTTATATGTGTGTTTCCTTCCAATCAAGGATTTTATTCAATAATGTGATTTTCTTCATTGAGGTCCTTGATATCTTATAATATACAACCTCTTCTATTATCTGTGGAAATGTTCCTAGAAGGACAACTCATCTACCATCTCAGCCTCCAAATATTTCTTAGACATGCATGGACCCTTCCCAAGCCCTGAACACTGACATTACACACATCCTAAGAATCCCAATCAGAGTAGTTAACCACAAAAGGAATAACTAAAGTTCTCTAAAATGAACAGGAAATAAGGAAGTTGTGGTGACAGTTGAAACAGAACAAAGCCATATTCAAAGAAAACCAAAGAAGGAAAGAAGTAGATTCAAGCAATATGTAGGAAACATCTACATCATGTGTTGTGGGCTCCCTGGAGGGCTGTGCTAAAGAAGAGTAGAAGGAGCAAAGGGAGGAAAAACAATCACTTGTGTCTTAGGGAGACCCTGATGTGGCAGAGTGAAACACAGCCCCAAGAATATGCAATGCTAGCACTACTGCTATCCTGGATTACCACTGGGAATCCCAAGAGCTGCACCCTCTTAATGTGAAACTCATAACTCTTAGTGGCCCAGCAGGAACCAGGTATAGTTTGGACTAGTCTATGTGGAGTATGTTACCACCCTTCTCATTTCTTTGTTCTTTATTTCACACTCTACAAACACACAAGCCAATAACAAGCCTAAAAGACTTCAGTGAAGGTCAGGAGAAATAGTATCACATCTTGCACTGAAGTTAGCAATTAGATATGAATCCTAAATATATATATAATATATATATAATATATACGTATACTGAAAAAATAGAACATCAATGAAATAAATGGAAACATCTCCCATATTCATGATTTAGAATTATCAATGTAAAATACTAATACCACCAACATTAGCTTACAAATTCATTGCAGTCTCTGTCAAAGTTCCAATGGTAGTTTTTACAGACAGGGAGAAATAATCCTAAAATTCACACAGAACCACAAAATCCCACAGATAGTCTAAGCAAGTTTAGACAAGAGAAACAAAGTGGAAGGTATCAGATTTCCTGATTTCAAATTATATCACAAAGGTATAGTAACCAAAGCTTTGGTCATGGCATACAAATCAGATACATAGACCAATGAAACATAATAGAAAACCGAAAATAAATATAGGTACATGCCATCAACCAACTTTCACTAAGAGCACTAAGAAGCCATAAGGGGGAAATCATAGTCTTTTAATAAATGATAGTGGAAAGCTGGATATCCAGATACAAAGAAAAGAAACTGGACTCCTATCTTATACCATACACTTTAATCAACTGAAAATAGATTAAAGGCTTTAACCTAAGACCTGAAACTATAAAACTACCAGTTTTCTGGAAGGCCTCCTTTTCTTAGTGCTTATAAATCATTTTTAATGTTGAATTGCTATAGTAAATTTTCAAATATTTTTGATATATCTGGAGTAAAAATACTGTTGGTACTCTGGGTTCATTTAATGGCTATTCCCATTACCGGTATTAAGTTGTTACTATCTCGATGACAAGGCTGACAAATATATTAAACTGTGCCTACCCTTTCCAAGGCTAATTATTTATTTTAACACATCTTTGAAAATTATAATGACTACTATTTATTGAGAATTTACCATGTATCAGGTATTACACTGAAGATTTTATGTAAATATTATCTAATTCCCATGACAACATTGAGAGTTCTATGGTTTATATCGCACACCCCTGCCCCAAAGCCTTGTGTGCTCAGAGACAGAGGCTTTTGAAAGAAGGTTGGATTTTGAGGCTGTTGTAGCTGACTTCTCTTGCAAGGTGGCATCTGCCCAGAATATGCAGGTCCCAGGGAGCATGAACTGGAAGGTAAATCTCCCTTCTGCACTCCTTCCTTCATTTTCTGATCCCTGGCTGCCGTGGGATGAGCAGCTTTTTGTCTTCCATGCCCCTCTGCCATGCTATTCTTTCCCTGTGGCCAGTAGATACGGACTGAAACATAAGCCAGAATAAATCTCACCTCCTTGAATTTGTGGGTGTCAAGGGCTGTGTTTTAGAAATGAAGAAAGTGACTAAGGCAATGAGTTAGCTATCATTTTTTGCACTTTCATTATGGGAAGACAGAGGCATATGTGTATACCTAATAGTTGGTAGGGTTGTCTAACCACTTGTTGTTAGACTGTTTGTTTAACCATTATTTTAGGGAGGGCTATTACATTTCAGGTAATTTAGGTGGAAAACAAGGAACATTACAACTCTAAAGAAACTTGGATCTAGATTTGAACTCTTATGATTTTCTTAGCAGCAGAGGAAGGTTATGGCTCTCAATAATTACGTATTTCTTTCATTACAGGTTCATTTAAATGACTGAAGTGTATTAACATTTGTATGGATTGTGTTGTTTTTGTTAGAAGAATGAATATTTTTATTTAACACAAATACTTTGGAACAGTATCCCTAGAAATTATCCAAATGAGAACTCTAAATGCCATGTATCTGCTAAAGAAATTGCTAATTCTTTTCAACCACATATGTCTTTCTTTGGGTTTTAGACATCTCACTTTTCATTTGATAATCTTCTTTTAAATGTCTAATTGGAAAACTTACCTTAGTTGATCCAAAATGAAACTTTTGATTTCCCTTCAAAAGTAGTCCTGTCCCTTTCTCTCCAACTTTTAATGCCACCAAGTAGGTGCTCAGTCTAAAAACTTGCAGCTGTCTTTAATCCCACACCCTTCTGCATGTTCCCATACCCAATCAGCAGTCATGTAAGTCCTAATGCCAGAGTACCCTCAAAACTGTCCATTTTATGTTTCAAAAGACAATTCTCAAGAATTATGCAATAGCCTTCTACCTGGTCTTCCTGTGTGCATTCTTAGCCTTTATCTAATACACTGACCCCAGAACATCCAAGTGTATCTTCCCCCCCATCTCAGCTTTATTTATGAAAGATCAACAAATAAAAATTGTATATTTTCAAGGTGTACAATGAGTATTTTGACATACACTATATACAGTGTGAAAGTACTACCATGACCAAGATTAACATAATTTACATGGTACCAGAAAATATTTCCACTGAGATTTACTTTTTCAGCAAATTTCAAATATGTAATATGTTATAGGAATAGAAATATGGGATACTCTAGGTCTCCATAATTTATTCATCGCATAATGGAAGTTTGTATCATTTGTGAATGTCCCACACTCCTACCCATTCCCCCAACACCTCCTGGTAACCGCCATTCTACTCCCTGTTTCTAAGTTTGGCCTTTTTGGATTTTGTAAGGGGATTTTTTTAAAAATGCAAATTAGAGCTTCTGGTCTGAGAGAGAGACTTGAAGACCTACGTTTATTCTCTTCCTTCTCAGATACTCTTGCAATGAAAAAAATAGGTAAAAATTCCTTTGCCTCCAAAGAAACAAAAAGAATGGAGATAAAATCATCAACATCAGAATGTTTCAGCACATATCTGTAGAGTAGATGTGAAGTAGGAGGAGGAGTATCTGTGAGTATAACAGATTTGAGGAGGAAATTGAGCCTCTTCAACACTCCAGACAAGCCCTTGATTAGAGGTGTCCTGGAATGACCTGGGGTGCACATAAGGGAGAAAATCTGAATTTCAAATTTGACTCCACTTTGCCTTTCTTTCTTCCTGTGTCCATAAAGACAAGAAGTTTTTATTTACTGGGTGAAAAAAGAGAATTGTTTTTCACCTAAAAACTTTTTAAATAAAATACTGGTTTCCCAGCGAGGGTGTGGGCTTTGTATTCTGCCATGTGTCAGTCTTTCTACCTAACAGTGGGACACCTGCCTACTAAGCAGACAAAGAAGCCTAACAGGGAAGAAACTTTATTCCCACGCATGATCAGCTTTCCTCTCATTTAGTGATGTAACCTGGAAGGTCCAAGATTAATTGACTCTTGCAAAAAGTTTTGAATAATGAAAGAAAAATAGCAAAAAGAAAATTATGACTGAAACTCATTCTGAAATAAACAGACAACCTGAAGAGAAAACCTGAAGAGGAAAATGAAAATCTCATGATAATTCTTAAAGACACTTAGCAACAATTCCATCCATTAAATTAAAGTAGAAAGGGACAGCAGCAAAATGAGTCTAGATATTTAATAAATTGAAATGATTAAAAGTAAACAGAACAAATAGGAGGTATAAAATATTAAGGAAATCCTATAGGATGTAATATAGAAAAAAATTCAATGATGGGAAACTTAAAAGACTGGAAGTGTGACACTTGATGGATAGAATTTTGAGAGAGACAGGATAGAAGCAATAATAGGAAGAAACTACCAAATAAATAAGAGAAGTGTTAAAAGACACATTCTAATTAAGATCATCTGAATACCTAACACAGTTTCACATCTGAAATAACTGGTCATCGTTGTGAACTATCAAAACACTTGGGATAAAAGGATGGTCTCAAGTGTCCAGAGAAAGAAAGGAAGAAGGGCTCACTTATAAAGGCAGAGCCATGCTGGTCTCAAACATCCCCTCTCCAACATGGATACCAGAAGACAACAGGAAAAAGTTGAATGTGCTCAGGAAACCCCAGTGCAGGTAAACTACCAGTTAAATATGAGGGTCAGATAAAAGCAAAGCTCAGAACACTACTGCCAACCTTTTTTTACATGGAAAATTCCTAGGAGGTTTAAATAAAGACAGAAAAAGATATAGGTTCCACAGAATAGTGGGACCAACCCGAGATAGTAACAAAGGAAAGTGCCAAGATGACAGCTATTCATCAAGCCTAGGGAATAATCACTTCAGGACTGAGCAGGAGACTCATGAGAAATTGAACTGGAGCCAGGGAAGACATCACAGATTCAATATAATCTTTAAAACAGAGCCCCAAAGACCTGAAGGGTGTGGAAGAGGTCCACCATACCAAGGGGGAGAATTAGAAGAAATTGAAGGGCAAATAATTATGCAGGTATATGTGATCAGAACATATCATTGCAAGTCAATGGAATTCAGTTACTTGGCTCTCCTGAGGATCAGATTTGTATGGTCACAAAAGGAGAATACTGATGACTTTTAAAGTTTGGAATCAGTCTATAGATGTGACATTGAAAATTCGTTACACTTAACAGAATAGCATTAAAATATGGTTGCTCTGTCATCTTGCAGTGTAGAAGTAAGATGCAAAATGACAGAGAGGAAAGTGAAAGGCTGATGTATTAAATTCTAGTCCTGTAAAGTCAGAGGTCTAAAGAAAATCTCTATATTTGATACAACAAAAAAAAGACAAACATTAAATCTTACAAGTTAACAAATAGAGGAACTGAACACAATAGTTAACAATTTTAGAGTTTGGGAGGGTATTGGGGATAATATAAGCTGAGTTCTCAACTATCACAGCAAGAACTTGATAGTCTAAATTGAATAGCAAGAGAGATAATGTTGTAAGCAGTGACCAGTTTTGCATAAGTAACTCTTCTCTATTTTAGTAAAAGACAGATCTGGTAATCTGAGGCCAAAAGATAGTTCATTCACTGTTATAAAGACACAGCAGAAATGTGTGCCACATGTGAGCCTTAAACATGGGTATTCTTTACATATGCTGGGTACATCACCCGAGAGGGCATAGAAAGAAGAACAGGAAGAAATAGGGGCCTTTGGTTAGCTGTAGTTGAGAACCAACCTGAGGTAGCCAGGAATGGAAGTATTCCCATGGAAGTCACATGGAATTCTCCAGCCTTAGGTGAGGATTAGGAAGTCTATGGAAAAAAATAAATAAATAAATAGAAGCTAAGTGTAGCATAGGTGGTCTAATGTAGTCACAAGAGAAATATGCCTTGCAGGTTTGGACTAGTCTTTTAACTTGCTTCTCCTTCATACTGGCTGCGTGACTTTGGAAAAGCTACTTAACCTAATCTCTTTGAGCTTCAGTCTCCTCATCTCTAAAGCAGTGATAATAATACCAAATTCCCAGGGTTCCTATAAGGGCTCAAGGAAGTAAAAAAACGTAGAGAACTTAGCATCATGACTGCCCACAGATGGTGTTTAATGGATGCTCCTATTCTTTTCTTCTTCTTCCTTTTCATAAAAGACTGCTAGGTTCTTGTCAAGTGGTAAACTGGGAGAATAATTCCTGCAAATCACACAGACCTGGAGTAAGAATCAAAGTGAGTATCAAAGAGCTGGACCCAGATAGGGTTAAAGAGATTGAAAGAGATTATAAATCAGAGAAAGATGGGCTGAGGTCAAAAGTGAAGCTACAGACTGCAGATCAGAGGTCATAGAAAAGCTGGAAAGAAGAAAATCATGTGCTGAATCTACACACTAATAGCAGGAACATCAGATTTCTGAGGGAAACAGGAACACTTTTGAAAGCCCATAGCAAAGCTACTCCAAACCTACTTTATACAGGCCTAGTACCCAAATCTGTTTTATACAGGCCTAGTACTCAGCATGGAAGTGACTGACAGAAGAAGAAGCAGCTGGGAGTTGTAGAGTCTTCAAACTGTGACATCTTCACAGGGTGAGGGTTCTGGGTGAAGGGCTTGCCAGAGAGCCAGAGAAATCTGTAAGAATCTTGAGGAGACTGGGTCAACAGAGATGTGCCATTGGACCAAACATGAATAGATTCCAAGGTCAATGTCTGCACAGAGATAGGTTTAGACCAGTGAATTCTCAGTAGGTAGGTGGGAGGCATATACAAAGGGTCAGACAAGAAAGAAAAGGGAGCTAAAGGCATGTTCACATCTGATTTGGACTATTTATAACCTTGTCCTGTCATCATTATTATAATATTGATGACCAAGTATGGTGAGCTACGAAGAGAAATTCTGTCCTTGGAGAGAATCAGACTTCTGTTAAGGGCAAGAGTCCTTGAAGAGGCTGAGGATATAAGATCAATTTAAACCACAAAATAGAGTTTACAAAGAGCATTGTGGAAAAGTTCAACAGCTTGCATATCAATCATAAGTGACAGGAAAAAGAAGGAGGTTTGCTTAGTTTTTAAGCATCTTGAAGGTGGTGGAAAGGAGATGGAGCTTGTGGGGTGTGGAGGGACCAGGTAGGTAGAACGCTGGTTGGACTACACTTCTGAGGGCAGGAAAAGAGTCTTAATCTCACTGAGAGTCCACTGTGGTCTGGACTGATTTGTGCTGACAGGGGTCCCAGGCAGCCTTGAGTGATCTAACATTATGCTTTTAGCTAAAGCTTCACATTCTTTGGAAAACCATTCCTGATCCCACCGTCTAGATAACTTTCTATCCCAGGAGAACATAAGCGCCTCAAGGGAAATCTCTGAATCAATAAAGCAAAAACTTCAATTCATTCTCCTCAAGGGCCACTCATCAGTCAACCTTTGAAAGCCCCAAACTCCCAATGTGAACCCACTGTCTCTGCAGACACAAAATATTTTTACCTTTAATGCAGGAAAAGAGATAGCTAGGCAGATCTTTCCACAAAAGGTGGGAGAGACAGGAGGCCTGTAATTATTCTGCTCAGAAGGTGGAATATTTTGATTGTTGAAGTATGCTGTCTGTGATATTTTTAAATTTCTCAGTCAAAATGCTTTCTTAGTTAACTGTGCCATCCAGGAAGGACACGGAGGTGAGGTCATAAGTAAAAGAGACAGACAAGTCTTCTTTTCTGAGATTTACCAGGCGTCATGAAGGAGTCAACTCTGGTATTAAGTGAATATCCTGTTGCTAAGTAGATGTTGGCCCCCTTCATAATTAAGAAAGGGATATTATGCAAGGTTGATGATCCAGGAACGTGGCTGGAGTGAGAGATGTATTTGTCTGTATGACTCAGTACACCAAATACATCTGAGCTGGACCCATCCAAAAGAAGAAAAGAAATACACACACTCCTCTCAGGAGGCCACCCACAAGCAGTGACAAATTTCCAGGTTCCAAACTAACTGCCTTGGAATTCAATTAAATGCTTTTTTTTTTTTTTTTTTTTTTTGGCTAAATGCTGGGAATGTGTGAATTGGACATCACCCTGCTTCCCAGAGATGCTGAGAGTGGAAGATATCACTAAGGGCCAAACATGTTCACTCGAGTTTGGAAGAGGTCCAGGATGGACAGTCTAATAAAAACTGTACTACTCAGAAATGATTGCTTCTAAATCAGACTGGCATGCTCTCTAGACTGCTGGAAAAATTCAGGGTGCTAAGGAATTGCGATGTATGACAGACCTCAAAGAGGCAGAAAAAAATTATAGAAAAATACAAAGGTTTGAGGCTATTCATAAAAATAATAGTGGACAGTAATTACCAACTTAACATTTAAAAGACGTGTGAGAGTCAGATACTTAGATATAGCTGTCTTGGTTACTTTTCTCTCATTGCTGAGACAAAATAACCAATGCCCAAAATGAAGGAAGGAAAGGTTTATTTAGCTCACAGTTTCTGGAGGTTTCAGTCCATACTCGGCTGGCTCCAAGGCAGAGTGGCACATGGCAGAGAGCAACTGTTCATGACAGGGGAACAGCAAAGCAACAAGAGCAAAAGGGAGGAGTGGCAGAGAAGAGCAAGCCTCTTTCCCTCCTTTATATTGTAAGCATACTCACATCATCTCCACGCCCTCTTCTTGCACAGGCTCAGGATGAATACAAAGTAAGCACCCTGGCTCCCTACTGAATCACATAGCTAACTTTCTAAACTTCTCAAATTCGTACAATGAACAACACCTCAGAAGGGTAAGGGCATATCCTTTTCACCCCAAGATGCAGAACTACTGAGTCACTTAGCCAAACCTGTAGACTCCTCAAGTTGACACAGTGTACCAGCCATAACAATAGCAAAGCTTCTGATCATGACAGAATAGTCTGGACTCACAAGACCAAGAAGAAGTGATGTCCTCAACATTGGGCAAACATCAAGAGTCAAAATATAGGGGAAAGCCAGGAATCTGCTACTTGGAGTTCATGTGAACACTAAACAAAAATGAAACCCAGATGATGAAGTCACCTCAAATTGCAAAGGGTAGTCAGGGACTAGTATGTTTGTGGGATAGCTGAAAGTCCTAATTTCCGAGGGACATCTCATTTTATTCTTACTCTTCCATTGTCCCATTTGGTTTAATATTGCTTTGGGAGTTTGCATTTTAATGAAATGTGATCATTAATATCTGTTCTAATATAAGCTCGGACAGATTTCAAGAACTGCACTTTATATTTCTCATTTGTCTGAGCTTATCATTTTTGAGATTCATGAGGACCAAGCATGGCACTCAATTCAGGAATAACCCACCTCTTGTTTCTCAGCTTTTTTCTTTTTGTTTCCTCCAAAGAAGACCCCAAGAAAATAATGCTGATGCAAGACATTTATTTTGGAAGTGAAGGTTAATGCAAGGAGAAGAGCAAAGATGTGAAACAAGGGAGGGAAAATAGTAAATCAGATGTGTGGACGCTACTGGCTTTCTTACCTGTTTCATGGTCATGACTGTCTATCCCGTGGGTACTCTTACAGGTGGTGACATAGCATATAAAGCTCTGCAAGCTTTGTGCCCACTCCATGGGTTCCTCCATATATATTCTAGACCAGTGCCTCTAATCTCAAACTGTTTCACATTCGTATTTAATCTGACGGTTGAGTGACCAACTCTAGAATCTTATTTTGAAGATCTCCTTCCCAGGGCCACTTGTGATACTAACTGTCTTTATTCAGGTTCCTCCAGAATCAAATTCTAAGAAAAGAAGTCAAGCACTTTGTTTTGGAGGTGAAGGAAAAACTTGATGATTAAGAGAGTATAAGGGGAAATATTCAATAAAGGTTATGTTACAAACTTGTGAGAAACTGGAACTTAATTCCACTGATAAAATTCCGTGGAACTACTGTAAAAAACAGTCTATAAATATTTCTCACAAGACAAAAGAGGCTGGGGCATGTATATATCAACCCCTAGCAACCATCTGGCACTCGATTCTCCTAAACTGAGAGTAGGGGAAGGTGAGAGAGACTTCTTTGCCTTCTTTTTTTTTTTTTTTTGGTTTTTCTCCAGTACTGGGAACCGAACTCACGACCTTGCGCTTGCCAGGCAGGCGCTTCGCCACTGAGCTAAATCCCCAGTCCTTCTTTGCCTTCTATGAAAGCAACAAAATAGGCTTCTGTGTAAAGAAATAGTTATCTGGCAAAGGGATGCACAAATTAATAATCGGAAGTGGAGTCTATGAGATGGTAAAGGAGTTATGGGCTGGAAAGCTGAGAGCATTTGCTCTATCAAGTCTCTAGATGCATCATAACTAACAGACTCCTCTCCAGGACAGCATGCAGAGCAGTCAGCCAGTGGTAAAAAAAAGGTAGTGTGTTCTGAGTGAAGAAATGAGAGCAGCCTACCTCTTCCAATATCTGGGGGTGGTGAATATTCAGTCCTGCCGCCTCTGCTGACCACTTAGTGGGTTCAGTTTGTGCCGTGGCCTGTGCTCAACCTGGGAAATGCTGGAAGCTGCCAGACAACAAAGATGAGTCAATGAAAAAATGTAAGAAAATGTAGATTAAATATACATTAAATATGTGAGATTAATTAAATCTTGAGTGATTCATTTGTTATATAATGTAAGCCTACAAGTATTTATATTAATTTTTAAATGTTTATTTGTATGCAAACCCTTTCCCAGTGATGAGATAAATCGCAGAAGTACACATTTAATAATAGTGGGGTTATGAATTTCTGTTTTCTAAGAAAGTTCTTACTAAATAAGCAACATGTGTAAAATGTTACCATTTATGGTTCACCAGTAGAGCTATAATGATAGGAATCACCACAGAGAAAACCAAAGACACAGTTCTGCTGAAGAGGCACCAATATGTACTTTAAAAGTTACCTACTATTTCAAGTAGACACTATTGAACAAAAACAATTATCCCTGGATACTGTCAAAGGTCTATTTATATAATACTCTGTATAAAATGTCTTTGCTTTCAGGATAAAAGATTAATCTTTTTAATTATTCAATTCAGATTTTCTTGAGCATATACGAAAGCTGACGTGATGTATGTTCAAAAGCAGTGACTCCATCAGCAGAATTTAAGAGTGAATAATAGGTTTTGTATTAGAATCATTGATGATCTAACTAAAGAAAATCAGCAAATTTAATTCTTTTTTTTTCAGTCCAAGTAATAGAGGCAATGTAAAATTTTTGGAATTTTACTCTATCAAAAGTGCAAGATCTAACATTATCATTATAGTTTGGATCTTAAGTGCCCATCCAAAAGATCATGTGTCAAAGACTTAGTCCTTAGCTGATGGCACTATTGAGGACTGATAGAATATTTAAGATGCAGGATCTGATGGGAGGTCATGAGATCAGCGGAACACGCCCTTGCAAACTCAGGCCCCTCTCTCTCCGCTTCCTGGCCCCCATGAGGTGAGCAGATTTGCACAGCAAGCACTCCCCACTATGACGTTCTGGCTTGCCACAGGTTCAAAGCAATAGGACCAAGCAACAACAAACTGAAATTTCTGAAACTGTCAGCCAAAATACACTTTTCATTTATTTTTAAATTGATTACCTACAGTGTTTTGTCACATGATGTAAAGCTAATGCAATTGGTGAAATAAAAGTTCAGCCTTGAAGACAAAATTTTCTATTTTGTGGTGATGATAGAAATATAAATTTTGGTGGGACACAACATCCAACTAAAGTTAAGGAATGCATGGAGTAAAATGTGCCTAGATTGGTTGGATGCAGCAGACCCAACACATTGCCCTATCCTAACTATGGTTGCCTATCATATTAGAAGCTACCATTAAAATAATCTACAAATAGTCCTTAACATACACATAACAATTAACTAAATTTTTTGTAATTGATAGGATGCTAAATACAAAGTGCAATGCATTAGCATAAGAATAGTTTCTTTATAATCCACTAACAATCAGATTTTAGAACAATTTGAATATTTGGAGAGCTAATTTGTGAATCAACTTGTTTTATTCAATGATTTCTTGTAAATGAGTCCTATAATTTCTTACATTTTATTCAGAATACTTTATTGAAGGATTCAGTAAAAGTACTTTATTGAAAGATTCAACAGGTAAAGAGTAATTTGGTTTTTTTGGGTTTTTTTTGTTTTGTTTTTTTTGTTTTTTTTCTGGTACCAGAAATCAAACTCACAACCTTGCGCTTGCCAGGCAGGCTCTGTGCTGCTGAGCTAAATCCTCAGCCCTGTAAAGAGTAATTTGTTGATTAACTTCAGCCACTAAGAAGTTTTGAGAAGATGTCAACTATTAAAAACAAAATTTGCAAACAGGAAGTGAAACTTATGCCTAAAATGCAAAGGAAGAGCAGAACAGATTAAATGATGAGTGCTCAAATGGTGTACAAGGATTAATTTTGTAATTATTTGTGTTTTTATTTTATTGATATTCAGGAGTAATCTTTTGATGGGCTGGAAACATTTATAGTATGTGCTGAAAGGGAATTAAATTGAAAAGTCTTATGATTTCACATTTATATTCATCTAAACATTAAGCAAGAACTATACAGAGAAATTATTTGATGAAATTTGTCTTGAAAAAATATTTCCTAAATTTCCTCTGCATGAAAAGGAGAGTACTCCTGAAAATGCTGAGGTGGAATGCTGGTATATTTCACTATAAGAGAATTAGGATTTAGAATATAATCCCTTTATCAAATTATGCTCTCTATTTGATACCTTAATACCTATAGGAAAATATGTTCTTTTTCTTCATGTTGTTTGAGGTATAATTCAGAAATAAAAGTTGTATTTATTTAAGCGTACAGGCATGATGTTTTGAAGAATCAGCATATAGTGAAATGGTTATCACAATCAAGTTAATTAGCATGCTAATCACCCACATAGTTACCTTTTTGTATGGTAAATGTTTAAGATTAGCTTTTAGCAAATGGCAGGTATACAATATAGTATCATTAGCTCTTGTCACCATGCTGTGTATTACAGTTCTAGAACCTACTCATTACTTGAATTTGTATGCCTTGCCTAATATCTCTCCATTTCCCTCACCCTCTGACCCTTGTTTACCACTTCTATGTTTCTATGAGTTCAACATTTTTATATTTCCTATACAAATGAGAAATCATTTTCTTATTTAAAAAGAGCGTGGTTTATATCCATAAGGATATTCTCATAGATATAAGTAATGCTTGTTAATGCAAAGACCATTGTTTTTCTCCTTTGAATTATAGTAGCATGTTTACTGTAAATTAAGTTTGTGAATTTGTGGTTTATTTCTAGACACTCAATTCTTTTCCATTGTTCAATTGGTCTATTCTTTTGCCTATAACAGACTGTCATAATTATTGATGATATGGTATAACTCTTGATAAGTGCTCTAATTTTGCCCTTCTTCAAAATTGTTTTGGCTATACCTATTTCTTTGTAATTCCATTTAAAATGTAGAATTACTTGTTCAATGTCCACATCTCCCCCCTCTTAAAAAAACCCTGCACAGTTTTCATCAAAATTGCATTGAATCTATAAATCAATTTGTAGAAGTAAAGAAGACCCTAAAATATGAAAATTATTGAGTTTCTCCATCTACAATCATGATGTACCTCCACAAATTTTTAGGTGTCTTTAATTTCTTTTGACAATTTTACAGCTATCAGTGTTGAGAGTTTGCCTAATTTTTGTTCAATTTAGTCATTAGTATTTGATGATTTTGATACTGTTGCACATTCTAACCTTATAAAATTTTATTTTCTAATTGCTTACTTCTGATACATACGAATTCAGCTTATTTATTTTTGTTTATTGAACTCATGTCTAGTGACCTTGCTAATTCACATATTAATTTGAATATTTTGTGTTTTGGCCTTTTGGATCTCCTACATGCACAAACACATCATATTTAAATAAAATAGTATTACTTCTTATTTTCTGATATTTATAACTTTTATTTATTTATTTTGCCTCTCTGTGCTTGCCAGGACTTCCTGTACAAATTTAAACGTAGGTGTTAAAAGAAGACACCTTGTCTGGGTGAATAGATCTTTGTATGGAAAAAAAAAAATGAAATGACCCCCTACATTGCACTGTCCTCAAAAATTAATTAGAGGTGACTAATAAGCCTAAAATGAAAGGTAAACCAATTAAGGGCCTAAATATACCATAAAAAAATAGCTTTATTATTTTAGAGAAGATAAGATTTTCTTAAACAGATCACAAAGTATTTAAAACATAAAAGAAAACATTGAGAAATTTAAATTCATCAAAATTAAGAAATTCTCTTCATCAAAACAAGCTACAGTGGGAATAGCAAGGCAAACCATAGCTTGTGAGAAGATATTTGAAAGGAGAAATCTATTTAAATTATATTTAAATTCTACAAATGACCTTTCCAAAGTAATAGGAGAAAAAAAATCAATGTTATGACTTCAATCTAGAATGTCTCCCCATGGCCTCATGTGTTCAGAGGTGGCCCTTGAGGAGGGGCGTGGGCTCAGAGGGGTGTTGTGCTCATCAATGGAAGCATATGCTGATGTGCTCATAGCTGCCTGTTATCAGAAAGTGGGGCCTGGCTGGAGGGGAGTCACTGGGGAAATGACTCAGCAAGCTGTATTCTTGTACCTCACTCCTGTCTTTCGTGATCCCTGTTTTTTGTTTTTTTTTTTTTTTTGTTTTTGGTTTTTCTCCGGTACCGAGAACCGAACTCACGACCTTGCACTCGCCAGGCAGGCGCTTTGCTGCTGAGCTAAATCCCCAACCCCTCGTGATCCCTGTTCACCATGGGGTGAGCAGCTTTCTTCACTCCAGGCCCTTCCAACTTGCCATTTTTGCCTTACAGCCAGTCTACCATGGACTGAACTCTGAAACTAAATAAACCTCTCCTTCTCTAAGTTGGAAGTATTGGGTCTTTTGTACCAGGGATAAGAAAGTGACCAATATAACCGACATTCTGAGAGTAAGAAAGGGCAAAACACTTGAACAAGGCCTTTTCAAAGGAGTCAACCCAAGTGGTCAGAAAGTAAGTGAAAGATACTTAACGCATTAGACATCCTGAAAAGGCACATTGAACTACACTGGGATATATTATCATATATGTACAAGAATATTTAAAAATAAATTTAAAAGATTGATAATGGCAAGTCCTGACAAAGATGTAAGACAATTAGAAATGTCTTCAATGTTATTTGGATTATAAACACTTTGAAAAACTATTTGAGAGTATCTCCTAAAGCTAATCTCTGATCCACTCAGAACTATGGATTAGTAGGGATGTGTATATTATATTCATATAAAACATATGTCTATCATATTTACATATAAGTATATTATACTCATATATAACATATGCTTTAGGATATATGCTGACTCAACTTTTAATATATGATATTCTTAACCATGGGGAGAATATACAAGTCTGAAAATCAAAAGGTAGAAATGGAAGTGGTTTCTTTCACTATTACCCTTAAAAATTCAACTTTGACCTCGGCTTGTTGAAAGATTTTAGTGTCTAAACTACATACGCCACCACCAGAGCATACAATGATAGTTCCATTAAACAACAAGCTGAGGTTGGCACCTGACCCCTTAGCATTTCTCATGCCATTAAATGAGACAATAAGCGAGTTACAGTAGTGACAGGCGATGGATCCTGCTTATCAAGTGCAAACCGGGTCCTTACTCTGCAACATGCCAAGGAAGAGTGTTGCACTTATTTTATATTGCTGTGTAGCAAGCTGCCACAAACTTGGTGACTTAAAACCATACTATTTAATTTAGTTCACAATTCTGTAGGTCAGAAGTTGGGCACTTTGTGGTCAGCCACTCCAAACAGGCTGAGAGTGTGACTGACGGAGCAAGGAGGCTTGACAGGAAACGGGGATCATGTTGCGGGGAAGTGCTCTTCACACGGTTCTCACTCTGCCTCACACATTTACAGTCATGTGCCACACAACGGCACTCTGGCCCACAGACCACACGTGCCATTGTGACCCCATAAGATGAATCCACCTAGTGACATCACAGCCGTACTTCTGCAAGTACGTGCTAGGATGGTTACAGAATGACACATTTCTCAGAAGCACCCTAGTCACTTAGGGACACAGGACTGTAAGCTTACAGGGGCACTTTCCTTCTGTGGATTTTCATTTTACCATGTACAAAATGCGATCATCAAGCTAGATCAGTCGTTGGCCCTGTGTGCATATTGGCCTGCAAGCTGACAATGGTCTTCTTGTAAAGATTATCAAAGCAGAAACAAAACTACACAAAACAAAAGCAAAGGCAAACACGCCACAGAGACTATTTATTTTCTGGATCTTTGCCCTCCAAAAATGTGTGCCAACCTCTAATTTAAAGCAATAGTTGCCAACCTGAACATTTTTTTAAAGCAGAAAAATGCCAATTTCTACTAAGTGAAATCTCATTTGGAACCCAATCCAAATACAGATTCTGCTTGACTTACAATGGGGATGTATCCTGATAAACCCATTATAAGATGAAAATACCCTTAAGTTGAAAATGTAGTTGATAAATCTAACATAATAAATATCACAGCATGGCTCAGCCTACATTCACACAAGCTTGGAACACATTAACCTATAGTTGGGCAAAATTCTGAAACCTAAGGCTATTTCATAACAAAGCACTGAATATCTCATGTCCAGCATCACAAGGGAGAACTCTGCACCACATATTACTAAAACAAGGAAAAAACCATAATCTAGAATTTCAAGCATGAGTAGTACTGAGTACATATCCCTTCTGTATCATAATAAATTTTTTAAAAGTCTTAAATCATTGCAAGCCAGGGACAGCTTAAGAAGAACTCATTGGTAGAACTCTTCTGGCTGTAGGGATGAGTGGTTTTAGTGGAGGGATCAGCACCCTGTTCCCGCAGGTTCCCTCTGGTTTTCCTCATGGGTGGATAGCTCTTCAGAACCCATGGGCTTTGCAGAATCTGGGTTGAAAGCACTGAGCTTAGAAGGTTTCCAAGCTCTGTCAGCATTAAATTTCTGATACTGTTCTCCACACTGGCCAGCACTGCTAGAGAACACTGCCCTCTCAAACCTGAATTTGACTTAATAGTATAATCCAATAACTACCAGCATAGTGCAAGGTTATGAACTGTCATGGGTTCCAACAAAGTTACACAACCATGAGCAAAACCATTAGATCTCTGCCTTCTTTTCCCGAGAGGTTCCGGAAAGTGTCAGTTTTCATCCTTAAATAAGCCTGGCAGAACAGGGCCCCCCTCCAACCCCAGACAGGATTTCTAACCTGTTGTCAGACGCAGAGTTGCTGACCACAGGCCCAATTTGGAAAGCTTTTTTCCATTTGGAAAGTCTGCTTTTGTAATACAAGAAATGAAGTTATGTTCAAGTTTTTCTGAAGTTCTTTAAAACACAGAAACTAAGTACAACAGTCACTGCTCTCTGCTATGTAACAATTCGTATTTTGCCCAAATCCCAGGCAAACTCCAGTTTCCTAGTTCGCAGAGGCCTTCCTCTCTTATTCCAAGGAAAGAAGAGCGTGTGACCTCCAAGAGTTACACAAAGGTTTAATTCGCCTATGACATATCCTTTCTGGAACGTGTCTGCAACATAGTGGCCTGTATCTCAATACCATCATCCATCCAATGAACCACGGAGTTTTCCAGAAATCCAGAAGGAAATGAGGTGGACCTGATCCCTGTCTATTGATGTCCTGGAAATACTAATGCTGTCCTAAGATTTCACATTTTTCAGAGGGCTAGCATTTTATAATTATCTCTGGCACTAACTTCCTGCAATTACTCAACCCTGTATGAGGTACAATGTCCTTTTTTTTTTTTTTTTTTTTTTCTGGTTTCTAAACTGATTGGTTTTCAATTAGTGTATCCTAACATGGATTTATTTGCTTCTCCTTTCAATCCTATCTGTGTTTGCTTTATGCATTTTGAAGTTCTCATGTCAAGAGCGTATGTATTTGCGGACTTAATTTCCAATGAAACCCACCAATGGGTCTGTCAGAGTGGCAATAAAAGGAGATCTGCAGACTCATTTTAAGAGAATGAGCATAACCAACAAGTAAAATGACACACAGACTCACAGACAGACAGAAGCAGACATATTATAATGTGTGTTATCTCACATCAATCATTTAAAGTATCGGGAAAGGGCACTAGAAATACAGAAATATTTGTAGAGAAAAGAATATCTATGGAAGACAAATGAATTTGTGGCACTTGAATCATGACTCATTCGCTCTTCCCTTTACCACCTCAGCCTGACAAACACTCCACTCAAGTAGGTATGGCTAAAAGTATAGGACACTCTCTTCTCTGCAGTCAATCAATAGGTATTTCACTGGCAAGGTCAGGCCATAAAGTTTTCTCCAACTCCCCCAACTCCAAATCATAGGGATGAAATTCCTGGTGCATATACCCAAGAGGTCAGTGTCTCCCTTGTTCCCGCCATTCAGCTGCAACTCATAGCACAAAGGTTTTCCTCAAGCATGGACCACCGGTAACAGCAAGGCTCTGTTCACTCTCACCCCAGCATACTCCTATGATAGGGAGAAGCTCCCCACTGGGAGGATGAAGCCAAAAAACAGCAGGTGCCTGAAGTAGCGGATCAGAGATGCTTGTACAGGGGAACAGGCTATCCTTAGTATAGCTATCATGTGTTAAATCATGAGCCATCAGTCCACCAGATAACCAGGGAAAAATGATAGCTCAGAATCGTGCTGGTGTCGAAAACATTCAAAGATTGGCCTGGAAAGATATCTTTCTTCAGTTTTAATTAGATCAGACTGTGGAACAATGTATGCCTAAGGGTATTATAAAAAACAGTGGAGTAATTAGTTTGCAATTAGTGTAGTCTAACCTGGATTTATCTATCTATTCTTACAACTTCGGTGTTTGCTTTATGTATTTTAAAGATCTGTTATTGGTAGCATACAAATTTAAGTCTTTTTCTTGGAGAATTTATCATTGTATTATTATCCAATGCTTTTCTTAATTCCTGATAATATTTTTTGCTCTGAATTCTACTTTGCTTAATATCAATATAACTATTCCCTTCTTTTTAAGTGCCTAAGTGGTATATCTTTTTTCAGTTGTTTATTTTCAGTCTATTCTGTGTTTAAATTGAGTTTCTCATAAGCAGCATAAAGTTCAGTCTTGTTTCTTAGTGAGTCTGATAATCTCAGGATTTTAACTGATGGACTTAGATCACTCAAATTTAATAAGATGACAGTATGATTAATATCTATCACATTGTTAGCTTTTTTCTATTTAGTTTATCTGTTTTTCTTTTCTTTCCCTATTTTATGATTTCTTTGAGTTCAATGTTTATATGCTTTGTTTTTGTTCTGCTTTATTGGCTTATAAATTATACCCTTTCATTTATTTATTTATTTATTTATTATCTTTTTGAGACAGGGTCTTACTATGCAGTTCAGGCTGGCCTTGAGCTCGCTTTGTAGCCCAGGCTGGCCTCAAACTAGCAGTGATCCTCCTGCCTCAGCCTCCTGAATGCTGGGATTACAGGCACACACCACCACACTCAGCTTAATTATACCCTTTCATTTAAAAATTTTGTGAATTTTCTAGATTTTACAGTGTATAATTTTAGTCAGAGTATATGTTCAAATAGTATATACTTTCATACATAATTTGAGAAACATAAAATATTCCATATTCTTTTCTTCTATTTTTCCTATATTAGTATTTTACTTTCATGTTGAAGCTTTATTATTCTTTATTGTCACCCATTCATTCTTCCACCAAATATTTATTGAACACCTGTACAATGTGAGGCTTTGAACCAAGAACCTGAGTTATTATTACTCAGTAATAATATCAATAGGGATAGGTGAGTTGATGGAGTCAGACACGAAGGGTGGCTATTATAAAAGCTCAAGTAGAAGATAAGATTAACAAAATCAATTGGGAAGTTAACTGGTTAGGAGATGCTTGATATGCTACATACATTCCTCTAAAGTCTTCATTACACTCAGTTTGGTATGTGTGTTAGTCTATTCAAGCTGCTATAACAAAATACTATAAGCTGGTAGTTCAGAAGCAAGATGTTTACTTCTCCCAGTTTTGGAGATTGGGAAGTCCAAAATCAAGACACTGGCAGATTCAGTGTCTGGTGAGGACTTTCTAGCTCATGCAGGAAGCTTTTTTACTGTGTCCTCACATTGTGTAAGAGGCTCACCTGATCTCTACCATCTCTTCCGTGAAGGCACTGAAGTCTTTCATGAGGGTTCTACTCTTATGACATGAACATCTCTCAAAGGTTCCGCTTTGCAGTACCATCATTTTAGAGGATAGTTCAGTATATGAATTTGGGGTGACACAAACATTTAAACCATAATAATATGAGAAGGTGAGATAATGCTAAAGGATCCCTAGATTACAAATTGAGGCAACTGGGTGGAGGTTTTGTGGTACCATTAGGTAGGAGGGGACTCTAGAAGCAGGAGCACAGGAGGGGACATGATACCGTGTAGTATAGGAGTCCCGGTAACCCTATGTCAGTGGTGTGATCCCCGATAGGGCCACAGATGGACCTGAGTTATCCTCACAGAAAGCACTACAAAAAAATTGGAAATACTTTTGTTGTGGTTATTTTTAAAGTACCTTTACATCGAACTGAAATTCTGACTCTGCACCTTCTACTCACTGGTTTATTTGAGTGGCAACTCAAACCACTGTAAATCTAATTTGGAGAGTTCTTGAAGTTTAATTTCCAAATAAATGCCTGTAAAATAAGTGTTCAGACACCTAATTCTCTTGACTTCCATTATCACCTGTCTTTATTTCTGAGGACCTGCCATTTGGCAAAGGTAGTCCACATCTTAGTTCTTCCATTTTCCTTTAGTTCTTATGGGTGGTTTTAATGATTAAAAAGTGAACATTTACATGTATCAAAAAAGCTTGTGCTAAGAAACTTTAGAATCATCTTTTGTAAAAAAGAAAGTCGCTATTCCTTTCTGTAGCCATAGTGTAAATTTCTTTATTAATCAGGCTTAAAATAAATGCAACCCCCATATACAAACACAAACAAAATCCTCTTGTCATCCTGACTAGACTGTAAGCTGTTTCCTCATCCTTTGGTTTTCTAACATATATTTCCTTTAGGTTTTTATTCACACTCAGAGAAAGTGTTTTACCGGCTCAAAAATATCATCATCACAAGTTTTTCTTAAAAAACAGAACAGTGCAGACCTCCAGGCACCAACTGTCCTTTTATCCTTAACATTATTTCTATCCTCCTGAGGCAGAATAACACCAGCGGACAAAGGTCTGGTCTTCAGAATCACTCAGAGCAGTGAGTTGTTCTAGGTTTACAGGCCAAATTGTGCTGTCTCGGTCCTGGGAGGCTACTGAGAATATTAAATAGAATATACATCAGAAAAACACCCTACTCCCTCAGCTTTTTTCTTTTCCTCTTTAAAACAAGTATTTTCAGATATTACAATTAGCACAAAAGAAAAAAAATTGAAACATGAAAAAGCATAAAAGAGTATATTAAGTATTTCAGAAATCACATTTTATTTTATTGTATTTTCTTTCTGAATTTTTTTTTGAGGGGGGTGTATCAGGAATCAAACTCACAACCTCATCCCTGCCAGGCAGGCACTGTACTGATGAGCTATATCCCACCCCCTTCTTCCTGAACTTCTTTATGCATATATTTTTTTCAAATTAAGACTAGACCTTTTTTATTTCCTGTTTTTTATCTTACTTGACACATACATATCTTTGCATGTTTACTAAAATTCTTTTTCAACATCATTTTTTTTTTTTTTTTTTTTTTTTGGTTTTTCTCCGGTACCGGGAACCGAACTCACGACCTTACGCTTGCCAGGCAGGCACTTTTGCCGCTGAGCTAAATCCCCAGCCCCTTCAACATCATTTTTAATAGTTCCAAAACAATCTGCCCTATGAACATAGCAAATTCTAGCTTAGCAGTTCCCAAATTCAGAATCATTTAGTCAGTTTCTAGTGTTTGGGCTATTAAAATAATACTGTAGCAAAAATCTTAGGGTATGAATCTTTATCTAAATTTAGGGTGGAAAGGTATAGATTCCCAAGAACAGAATTTCTGATCTGAGGAAATAAACTTTCCAAAGCATTGAGAAATCTCTTTCCCTATTGTGTATCCATTTTTACTAATTTGGGATCTTACTACACATAGGTATTGATTTTGCTTTTTTCACTTTATATCATAACAGTATTTTCTTTTTAATTAAAAGCTCTCCAAATGTTGGATACTTCATATTTGATGACACTTTTATAAAAATTTCTGTGCATAAATTTGGTTACATCTAACTTTTTTCCCTAGTATAAAATTAACAAGAGTGTAATTTAGCAAGGGTTGTTGAGACCTCTTGTTATTTTTAGTTTCAGTGATCGATAAAGAAACTGCGTTTTTCACGGCGTGGGGTGCAACTTTTCCTATTCTCCTTTTATTTTTACTTCACTTAAAACCCATAGGACATTCACATTCTTCTTAATGGTTATGTTGTTATGCTTTGGTGTGGATATACTGTAATTCATTTAATGACATTTTTATAGGTTAACATGTTTCTAGTTTTTGATACTTTAAGCAGTGCTGAAAGGCTTCCTGTTTTGAGTCATGCTTAGCAAAAATTTTCCCTTTCAGGATTATAAAACTTTTTCCTACAGTTTCTTCTTCTAGTTTATAGAGTTAATTTTATATAGACACATTTGGAATTTATATTTAGGCCCACTGAAAATTGAGATCTACTTTTATTTTCCACCAAGCAGCCAAGAGTCTTCATAATTTATTGAATTATATGTGCTTTCCTCACTGTTTATTATGTCTATATTTGTGTATACATTTGGATCTTCTAATAGGCTCTCTTCATATTCTCTAATCTATTTATTTGTCTATTCTTCAAATTCCTTTAATCATAGGATCTCTATAATACATTTAAAATCTGATAGGGAAAGTCTTGATGCATAAATCTATTCCAAAAAGTTTTGCCTAGATCCCTCAGCAAATGCTAAAATTAGCATTGAGAAGCTAAGCAGAGATAGGACGTTGTTTGCAGTCTTATATGAATATTTAGTAATTAGGAGGGCGAGGAATACATTTAAAGAGAATACTGCTAGATAGCACTAACACATGATCAAGGTTAGACTCAGTAGAAACACACGTCAGCAGCACACACCTCCCACTTGATACTCTTTGAAGAAGCATCCTTCCAAGTGACACCTAACCTCAGTCTCATCAGAGAAAACATTGGACAAACCCAAACTGAAAGACATTCTAGACAAGACGGAACTCTACACATGTGTTAAATGTATGAAAGGTAAGGAAAGACTGAGGAACTGTCACACATACTGGAAGAGACCAGAGAAACACATGGCAGTGAAATGCAGAGTGAGATCCTGACACAGCACCTGTATGGAAAACTTGGTGAAATTAGAGAATCCAGCACATACCTGACCCGGTCCCCAGCAATTCTTCAAGTTCCTTGATTTGTAGACCCATCAATCGAGTCTCTGCCTTGGTCTTCACAAGGCAATCTCCCTATGTGCCAGTGCATCTTTCATCTGTCTCTTGTAAGGACATCTTTATTGGGTTTAGGGTCCACCTTAATCATGCACAATCTCATCACCATTCTGACCTTCATTATGCCTGCAAAGACCCTTATGTCCAAATAAGGTCAGAGTCTGAGGTGCTGGGTGGACATGAATGGGAGGGGGTGGTGCCATTCAACCCACAACACAGAATCTTGTTTTCTTAGCCACAGCAGTTCCAGTGCCAAGGAGGCTGCTTGGCACTGGCACACAATCTATGGCACTGGGTACAGGTTTAACAAGTATTTGCCTAGTGTTGATGAAATCAAATTCCCTTCCTTCAAAAATGATTTGGAGCTGAGTACTTACTGCTCCCTACATGCCATTCTGCCCATAGATCTCCTCAAATGGACTGCACTTACTTAGCTCATCTGATGGGGCTTGTAAGTATTGGATTTAAGATCCTTGCTCATGAAGTTTGAAGTACTGAGAGTCTTCTCCCAAGTGAAGTGGGGAGAAAGATTGGGGCACAGTGGAGAGGGGAAGAATGCATTGGAGAACTCAGGAAGGACAGTGCTAGTACGGCCAGGGGCCTGATTCCAATCCTGCCTCTGCCCCTAACTCCTTGTAGGTCCTAACCAATGCCAAGTCCTCCCTCTGTAAAATGGGGATGATGATAATTCCTACTACCTTGTTCTGATGATTAAAGAAATTGATAGATTAAGTACACAATCTAAAGGTACAGAGCACGCTGGTATAAAAATTTAAGCGATTATGCCAGTGCTTTGATGGACAAAGCTAAACGTTCTTAACACCCTGACCTACAGGGATACAACAGATTTTGCTTACTTATTACAGTGTGAGACAATATCACACACTTAAACCAACATTTACATTTTAAATGAGAACCACACCCATCTACTTCTTTGTAATCACCTCCAGATGAGAAAGAGATTTTCTTTTTAAGCTAAAATTGAATCGTATTACAATAATGTAATTACTCTAGGGAAAGAATTTTCTTGAATGAAACTGAAGAGTGAGTTTCTTGGATAATGTGTCCGTGTCTCCAGCTTGAGATTTCCTACTGTTAGGCTTTCTATCATCTCACTTTTCTCCCTCTTATTCACGCTTTGCCCATTGCTAAGGGCTAAAAAGAAGGAAAAGCCAGTGATGTCTGAGTACTAGAGATTCTCTTAAGCAGTTTGCTAACGTTTTTCATTTAAATCTATAACATGTGCATTACTACTCTCATTTAACAAATCAACTAAGACTTAAAGGTACTTTGAGAAGTAACTTGTGCAAAGTTATCCAAATATTCATGACGAAACTGTTAGTTGATAAAGTTTGTCTGACTACAAAATCTGCTATATTTATTATACAGTACAATGTGCAGTAGTTATGATACCATGTTATCAGTACACTAACACACAAACACACACATGCACACCTCTGTGTGCATTTTTCCTCTAACGTGTTGTGTATGTCAGCGTATGTATCATTAAGCTGACTTTAACAAGTTGCCTTATATTTGAATAAAGATAAGAAAACACAGGAAAGTTTAGGAGAATAGCTAGCCTGGGATTAACACTATTGCTTGAAGCAAAGCTAAGCTATACCTCATGTTCCAAAAACCTTATCACATAAGCAGATTAATTTTAACAGGGTACACTGCACATGTTTTTATTATTATGTAAATGTGTTTTGAATACCACTTTAAAAGAAAACAATCTAATTTGCTTTTCCCTGTGCTTCTTTTTAATTTTCTCCATCCTTTAAACAAATGAGCTAATACTGAGTATATGAAAGAATGAGAAAGAACAGGAAACTTGGAACCATGCCTTCACAACCTTTCACTTGTAGCTGAATTAGGTGGCAAAAATTAAGCAGACAGTATAATTAAATAGCTGAAGACTTTCAGGTGATGGTATAGCTCTCTGTAAAGAGGGAAACATTGCTTAAATGTATTCCTTGAGGTCTACCAAAGAGCGAGATAGGGAAACTAGCAGAGAACCTTACTAGGACTTAATATATTGAAAGTACAAATGTAATTGCTTGTCCAACAATAACACAGGCTGCCTTGGGGACTCGTCAGGTCCTTGAAAGTGGCTGGCCCAGTCAGTTAGAAGTGACCAAAAGGAAGTAAATACCCTAGAAATGTCATTCAAGACATCTCTGAAGCTTCTTCCAAACCTAAGCTTCCATAACTCACACATCTGTGCCACATAAATGACATCATCCTCTGGACCACTTTGTATGTTCTCCCTCTGCTTTTAGGATCAGCCAACTGGCCATTGTGGATTAATTCATCCTCTCCTCTCTCTGTCCCATAGGAACCAACAGGGACCTACAGGCAACAGTCAAATCTGGAATTACACCTTTTTTGGGTACAACCTACCAGCCAAGTACAGTTTGTACATTTTCAAATGATCAGTAACATTCAAAAGAAGAGTGATATTTGGTGACATGTAAAAATGATATGAAACTCAATGTCCAATCTCCATGTAGTTTTATTGGGACACAGCCACGTTTGCTCATGTGTGGTCTATGGATGTCTCAGTGCTTAGCAACCAGCGTAGAATAGTTGCATAGGCAGAGGATGCTTTAGTGCTTAGCAACAGGCTTAAAGTAGTTGCATAGTCAGTTCCCATGGCTATGACAAAATAGCTGAGGTAGACAATTTAAAAGAGGAAAGGTTTATTTGGGCTCATAGTTTTAGAGGTTTTGGTCCATGGTTGGGTTAAAACTATGCTGGTTCCATTGTTTTGGGCCCTTTGGTGAGGCAGTACATCATGGCAGAAAGATGTGGAACAGTAGAGCTGCCCACCCCATGCAGCTGGGAAGCAGAGAAAACAGGGATGTATCAGCCCTAGACAAGAGACTCCACTAGGGCTAATACTGACACACAGTACACCTGTGCAGTATAACGCCTGGCTTCTGTTTGGATCAGCCTGGGACACGTCTGAAGAAGTCACTGAAAACTTTGGAAATCATCCTTATACACACTGCTGGTTCTTATCTTAAACACTTAGGACTTCCTGAGACCTTGCTGAATTCCCAAAATACCTTAGGAAATTTTGTCTTTTCGGGCCTTCATCGGCTGGCAAATTTAATTCTCCCTGGAGGAATAATTGTAGGGAATTATTCTCTCTTTTCAACACAGAGCCAAAGCCAGCTCAGCAATTCAATGACATTTGCTGCAGGTTAGGTGAACATCAACACCCTTCTCCTCCCTCCACACAAAGAGAGCATTAACACACTGAGCCACGCTGAGCAAAAATCTCCCGAACATTTCATCACCAACTTCTCTTGGAGACCCATTCTAGAATGTTAAAGGATGCTCACGCTAACGTTCATTCCCCCTCCCACTTTTAACTATTAGCTGCACGGTGCTAATTATCCAGCTGGCACTGGCATTTTGCAGCAGAAAGTTCTCTAAGTTGCCTCCCCAGTTCGAAGCTGTCAAGAGAGGAGCTGAAGACTTGCGTCCCCGCCTACAGCTTGGTGCACTAATTAAAGCAATAAATACAGTTCCCTTCAAGGGAGAAGTAGGCAGGGAGGAAAGATCTCTTTCGATCCAATAGTCCCACATGGCAGTCTGTAGAATTTCTATTCCAATTCACCTTCAGTGGTGGAACAACCTGTACCTACTGGGTAGAGGAAAAGAGGCAGGTGATGGGCAGAGGAGGGAGGGAGGAGGAGAGGAAGCACCCGGTGGGGACGGGCCAGTGAGGACCAGTACGTCCTTGAGGGCCAGGGACTCACCTCTCACCAGTTTCCTCTTTCCTCATTAGTTCGAACCAGCCTGATACAATTTAGAATTGCAGACGTCTCAATGATTATTTGAATCACACTAAGCTTATGGAATGAGCCACATGATTTTATTTATGTGCTGCTAATTCTAAGAGGAAGAAAAATGGCTAAAGCTCCTATCACATTTTTATATGATGATTATAAGTAATAGTCATGGGGAATAGTGTAAAATAGAAAACTTTTATGTCCCATTAAATTTTTCACCAAGAAATAATTATTGTTATTAAGGGAATATACTTTCAGATATTACTTTTTACATATGCATAAAAACATAAGTGCATTGGAAACCATATATAAAAGGATAATGCTAGGACAGTCTTTTGCAAAAAATCTTTCACTGTCACTTGATCCTGATAGAAAAGGAAAAAGTATAGTGACCCTATTTCTTATTTTTCTTCAGTATCCCTCTGAGACTGATGAAAGACTGAAAGTAGATATTTTCCCAAAAGAGTTCAAAGCATTGTATTATAGTGATACCATGCACGCATGTCCATGTACAAAGCAGCAAAATTTATAATGGCTAAATCTTGGAAGCGGCCTACATGTTTATCAATAGATGAGTGGATAAAGAAACTGCGGTATTCATACACAATGGAGTACTACTCTGCTATAAAGATAAGCTTCAGTCATTTGTAGGAAAACAGATGCACCTTGAGACCATAATGTTAAACAAAATAAATCAAACCCACAGCTATAATATTGCATGCTTTCTCTTTTAGGAGAAAAGCAAAGTATAAATAAAGAGCAAAATAAAAGATAGATAGTAGGATGTAGGGAGATAGATCTTTCTCAAATGGGAAGGGGATTGAGAGACAGAGGGAGGGGAGAGGATGAGGAGGGAAAGAGGACAAAAAAGGAACTGAGCTGTGTTATGTACATGTACCACCTCCACATAAAGAACGTGAGCATTATGTACTGCAAACATGTACTAGTAAAAAGGAAATTTAGAAAAGACAAACTACATTCCAACTTTGACCTTATCACTTACCAAAAAACAGCCTCATACCTTCTCCTACATCCCATATTGCATTTTAAAAAAAATTTAAAGCAAGCCTGGCATGGTGGCAGACTTCTGTAATCTCAGCACTTAGCAGGCTGAGGCAGGAGAATCGCTACGAGTTTGAGGCCAGCTCAGGCTAAATAGTGAGTTCTAGACTAGTCTGAACTACATAGTAGGACCCTTTCACAAAATAAATCAATAAAAATTTTAAAGCAAGTTTATTATGCTTTATTGTATTTTGTCATATGAGTAGTTTATTCTGTAAATATTATTTGCATGGTCGGTTCATGTTAGTTTTAGATTTTAAAAGGTGCAGTACATACCACTAATACTTTTCTTATTGTGGCTCCTTCAGCTCTTATTTGAATTCATGTTTACTAGCCAAATTTGTCGCCAAGTTTATGTGCATGTCTGTGATAAGAAGAGCTGCTGGATGCCAAAATGCTTCATGTATGTGTATCTCACTGAAATCCTCTGCATGAAATACATCTTGACTCTATTCTTTACTCTTGGTCATACTCCCCAAACTTTCTATAAAACTTTGCAATTGAAAACTGTTATGGGTTTTACTATTTTAATGTAGTTTTATTTATGTCTATGTGTTTGTTAATATGTCTTGGTTCTTTTATCTTTAAAACAAAAAAAAAAAGAAAACTCCTATGGCAAAGAGAAATGTCAATGTGATTTCCTGTTCTTAGCGCCTGTAGGCAGGAATTTGAGTTTGTAACATCTGAATTGAGTCCTACTCCTTCTTTACACCAAAAAAGTCAAATTATTTTCAATATAAATTCTCACCAGTGGTAAAAAGATTTCATTTTTGACATTCTGATAAATAAATGAAATTATATGATGTGATTACTTATCTGGCATGTCTCTGATCCCTATGATGAGTTCAACATCTTTTATTAGATTGAATGAGAATTAATTGCATTTGCTTTTTGCAAAATAATTTAACAGAGATTCATCTGATCATGCACGTATAGATCACATATGTAAAGTAATGTAATATACATGTATTACATATATACGTAAAATAATGCAGTGTACATATATTACATATATGTGTAAATTGATGTAACTAGACCAATCTAATGGGGCCGCTGCATGAAGGTCTGAGTGCCAAGTTAACCTGCTTAGATCATTCTGACCCTTGTAGGATGACAATGCAATTTGATAATACCAAGATATCTAGAAGGATGGAATCTCAGAATTGGAAGAAAACAGGTCTTCTAATACAGTGATTTTCTTTGTGTGGGTACCAGGAATCAAACTCATGACCTTGTGCTTGCCAGGCAGGCATTATCCCTCTGGGCTATATCCTGGGCCCTAATACAGTGATTTTAAAGCACTGCTTCAGCACCCAAATTCTTTTCAAACAAAATTTTTCTTACAATAAACCCTAATGAATAAAACAGAAAATAGATGTGCTCTAAATAAAATGAAATTGGATGGCAGGAGAACGGTTTCATGGGATAAAATATTACCAAACATTTAAATATTAAATTCAATTCTACATAATATCTTTCAGAAATGAAAAGAGGAAGGGACGTTTGCAAAATCAACAAGACCAGCATTACCCTCATCCCAACATATTCAAATGTATAAAAGAGGACACTGCAGGTGCTTGGTGAACATGATTACAATAATATTTTAAAAAAATACTAGCAGGTCAAAGCAAACCAAAATATTACTAAATGTAATAATCTCATGTAGCAAAAGCTTGGTATCTTTTTGATATGATTTGGATCTAGAATTTCCCCCCAAAAGCTCTTGTGTTCAGAGGTGAGATTTTGAAGGTGATTGGGTTGTGCAGGCTCCAACTTAATGAGCAGATTAATCCATCCATGAGACCGCGATTTGATGGGATTATTGGAAGGTGCTAGCAACTGGAGGAAGAGCTTAATCACGGGGAGTACATCTCGGGGGCATAACTGTGGCGACTCTACTGGATCTCCAGCCCCTTCCTCTCTAGATCTTCTTCCCCTCCTTGCTGGATGCCGCGAGGTGAACGGCTCTCCTTTGCCATGCTCTTTCTCTACAGTGCTTCTTCCTCAACCACAGACCTAAAACTGACTGAGCCAGCTCACCAGCAACTGGGACCGCTAAAGCTAAGAGTGAAAATAAACCTTTCCTCCCTTAAACTGTTTTTCTTAGGTATCTTGTCATGGTGACAAAAAGCTAACATATTGCTGCTGCTTTAAGCAGTTGCCCAGGTGAGGTGGCACATGCCTTTCATCCCAGCACTCTGAGAGGCTGAGGCAGGTTGATCAAAAATTCAAGTCTAGTCTGGGCAAGTTAGTGACTTAGCAAAACTGTGTCTCAAAACAAAAAGACTCTCCTGGGGTGTGGTCAGTGTGAAGGCCCTGGGTTCAGCCCATGAGTAGAAAGAAAGAAAGAAAGAAAGAAAGAAAGAAAGAAAGAAAGAAAGAAAGAAAGAAAGAAAGAAAGAGAGAGAGAAAGAGAGAGACAGAAGGAAGGAGAAAGAAAGAAAGAAAGAAAGAAAGAAAGAAAGAAAGAAAGAAAGAAAGAAAGAAAGATGGAAGGAAGAAAGAAAGAAAGAAAGATGGAAGGAAGAAAAGAAAGGAAGGAAGGAAGGAAGGAAGGAAGAAAGAAAGAAAGAAAGAAAGAAAGAAAGAAAGAAAGAAAGAAAGAAAGAAAGAAAGAAAAAGTCAAGTATCATTTAAATAAGTAACAAAAATAGATCATGTTCTTCTATTCTAACTCATTTATTTATCACTTACAGTGTTTTTCAATTTTGCCTTTGATCTGTTTCTGACTTGTTTCATTTTTACTTTCACCTGAAACTATTTTTGACACATCTCATAGTACATGTCTGCTGACACTAAACTCTTTCAGCTTTTGTTAATCAGAAGATGTCTTTAATTTGCCTTCATCTTTGAAATACATTTCTAGTGGATATTAATTTCAAAACTGGTGATTTTTAAAAATTTGTCTCCACATAGTGGTGCGAAGATGCCATTCTGTTTTAATTGGGCTTGCCTTATTTCTAAAAAGAATTGGCTATTAGTCTTATTGATCCACTTGTGATAAATCTTTCCTCCTCTTACGCTCTTCTCCTTGGGTCTTTTAAAATTTTCTCTTTATTTTCTTTTAGGATTCGTCTTTATTTTTCAGTGGTTTAAATGTGTTGTACATATGTGTGGTTTTCACTATATTTAGCCTGCTTTGGGATTTTCTAGCTTTCAGTATTTGTGGTTTGCTATTTTCATCAAATTTTGAAATCTTTTGTGTGCTATTTTTAGAGTTATTTTCTGTTGCATTCTTTTCCTGGGAATCGGATGGCATGTATGTCGTGCTGCTTGATATTGTCCCATAGGGGAATGATGTTCTGTACAGTCTTTGCTTCAGTCTTTCCTCTATGCTTCATACTGGGCATTTTAAAAAAAATCAGACTGACACTGAGTTCACTAATTCTTCCTAGGGGGTTCACTCTGCTGTTAAGTCCATCTGATGTTTGTTTGTTTTAAAAACAATAGATTTAATGAAGACAATTCCGCTAGAGTTACTCAAATCCTTTCCACAAACAATATAGCCCTACACTTCACCATCTTCATATGAATAGTAAAAGTGTCACAGAAAAAGCCAGCCATTATTTATGCCAGTAGAAAAGGAACCAGGGATCCCACTCACAGAGCTATGTATAAAAATCATTTAGCAAATATTTATTGGGGGCTTCTTGGGTGCCAGGTACTGGGATTGCAATGGAAACAATGACCTAAAATATTGTTTCCGTGCAAAAGAATGTACAAACTTGCCAGAAAAAAGAAAGTAGATATAGCATAACCCATCCACATTGCTGTGACCAGCGTGACATAGGGTGGATGTACTTTAGATGTCACAACCCTTGGGTCCTTAAAACTTTTAATGATGCTAAGTGTCTATTGGTTTTCAGTTAAGTTAACCATCAGGAAAGTGAAATTGCTAGCAGCAAGAATCCTCTCTTTTACCTTCTGCCTGTAGATTTCACTGGACACAGGCTCTGCAAGGCTGGGGATGTATCTGCTCATGGGTAGAGAAAGCCAAGCTCCGTGCCCTGCATACAGTGGGTGTACCATTAATATTTGTTGAATAGTCTTGAGGGAAGGAGCTGTGGGAACTAATTCTAAGTTAGCCTTTGATACCTCCCAACATTTTGTAAGGATTCTTTATCTGAGTCGGGGGTGCTGTGGCAGCACGGCCTGTGAAAATGGATGCTTGTGTGAGAAGATAAAATGAATTACTTATCCTGGACAAAATACATAAACTAACTTCAATAAACTACCTAAGATAACAGAGGGGGGTGTTAGTAAAATAAGCCTTTCTAAACATTGGAATGAGACCCAGAGGAAAAATATTTGCCTTACTAAGTAAATGTAATCTGCCAATATGGAGGTTCAAGAGCACAAAGGAGATGGGTGCATATTTCCATGTGTAAATAGAAGGAATAAGAATCTACATGGTAGAGGTCCAACAGCTGCCACTCTCCCTGTGTTGACTGCCCATCTTTGTAGGGAATTTCCCATGAGTGCCTTGGAGATGGGGAACTTCCCAGACTACTTCCAAACTGGAATTCAGTTTTGAGGAACTAAGGTTGCTTCTCTGCTCACATATCCAGAGATGCTGTGGTTCGTTCTTGTCATCAGTAATGATGACAGTATTTTCTTTCATCATTGTAAAATGAGCTTAGTTGAGAAGTTGCATGCCTTTCCCTTTCCCATTTTCGGATTCTCTTACATCACAGGAATGAGTAGGAAGAAAATAGGTACATGAGTAATCTTAGCCCTTGGATTAATACTGGTTCTTGCAGGATAATTAGACTTAGGGTAAAATTGCTCACTGGTAGGAAAGAAAATAATGGAAATTTAAGTAGGGCATTCAAATTCATACTCAAAAAATAAAAGAACAAAACACTTCATAGGTGAGTGTTCAAAAACAGAACACCCAAGTCAGAAAGACATTGAGCAGAAATATACTACTTCAAGCATTTCCAGATTGGAATCCTGTATTGTTGAGATACAGTTACCTGCTCTAGAAGATAAAATCCCCAAGGTCAGTAGGCCATTGCAAGTTTTTAATCTCTTATAATGTACAAGCAAATGTTCCAAAAGGGAAAAAAAGAAGGGGGAAATTATGTATATATGTAGACACAGGATAGCTAACATGGTTGTACTACTGACTTCTGTTGCTTTGTTGAAAGGAACAGTTAATGTTTAAGAATGTTCAAGAGGGAAAATGGCTCTTCTCCAAAAGTGATAAAGAACCCCAAGCTCCTTTCTTCTCTTGACTTTAACTCCAGCCCCTGGTTCACTGGTGACCTCAGGGTAACTTCCTTCCAGCCAATCAGAAGGGAAATAGTGGGTAAACAATCAGTCGTGAAAGGTAACTGTTGGTGTGACTCTCTGCCTACATTCCACCAGTTAGACCTTAGTCACGTGGTTGCACCACCTGTTGGGCTTTACATCCATGTTAATTTTGACATAATTTTGTTTAAGGTGATATTGGCAAAATTGGCGCATTTTGTCTATGTTTAATTGTTTCAGCGTTTGCCTTGAAGAGACTACCCGTTGCCTACTTAATTGCTTTTGTCACTTTCTCAAAAACCAGTTGGCTATATTTATGTGGGTCCAGTTCTGGACTCTGTCCTGCTTCATCGATGCATGTGTCTCTACCACAAGCAGACTGTCCTGATTAATATAAAGATTAAGCCTTCAAGTCAAGTAGCTTCCTCCAACTTTATTCTTCTTTTTCAAAACCGTTTTAGCTATTCTAATTCTCTTGACACACAATATAAATTTTTGAGTCAGCTGGTTTCTATCTCCAAATGTCTCACTGGAATTTTGATAGGAATTCTGTGTTAACTTGGAAAGAATTGACATCTTTATTATGTTTGATTTTCCATCTGTGGATGCAGTGTGTCTATTTAAATTTCTTTATACTTTATCATTGTAATGTTCTGTAGTTTTCAGCATATCTATTCTGGGCATATTTTGTTAGATTTACATACAACTGTTTTTTTTTTTTCAGGGCTAAGGCTATTTGTAATATTTTATTGTTCAGGGTAATACTCTTGTTTTTAAATTTGGTTTTCTATTGTTAATGCTATTATGTAGAATAAGCTTGATTTTTGCATATTGACCTTGCGTTTTATGACAATGTTAATTAGTGTTGGAATTAGAAATTTTACATGTATCTACATGGATTCCTTGGGATTTTCTACATAGACAATCACCTCACCTGCAAATAAATACAGTTTTTTTCTTCCTTCTTAATTGGCGTGAATTTATTTTTTCTTATGTTATTGTACTGAGATGAAGACAGTGGAAGTCCTTTCCTTTTTCCCGTTCTTTTTCGAGACAGGGGCTCACTATGCAGTTCACACTGGCCTTGAGCTCACTTTGTAGCCCAGGATGGTCTTGAACTTGCCATGATCGTCCTGCCTCACCCTCCCAAGTGCTGGGATTACAGGGGTGTGCCACCACTCTCTGTCCAGACTTTTGTGTTAGTTGATATTTGAAGTATATAATGTTTACTTATATACTGTTTCCTTGCATGTGGTTAGTACATGTGCATAACACACCTTCATTCTTTCTTTCATTCCCTTTCTTTCCCTTTTCCCCTCACCACTATGGCTTGACCCCTTTGCCATTTGAGAAAGATCTATTTCCCTATTTTTCTATTATCTGTGTTTTACTCTGCTCTTTATTTTTACTTTGGGATTCTCATTGAAGAGAATTATGTGATATTGAAACTTATAGTCTGATTTATTTCACTTAACATTATGGTCTCAAGGGTATCCATTTTCATACAAATGACAGAACTTTATCTTTTTTATGCCAGGCGGTGTTCCAGTCTATGTGTGCACATATCACATTGTCTTTATCCATTCATCTATTGATGGACATATCAGTTATTCTCAAGATTTAATTATTATAAATTATGCTGCTATAACCATGGGTGAGCATATATCCCTGCAGTATGATGTCTTGAACTCTTCCCCCAAAGATACCTAGAAGGGGAATAGCTGGATCAAAAAGAATTTCTAGTTTTAGTTTTTTAAGGAATCTCCATACTGCTTTCCACAGTGCTTGTATTCGTTTACATTCACACCAATGATGTAAAAGAGTTCCTCTATCCCTGCAGTCTCTCCATCATTTATTATTGGATTTCTCGATGACAGCCATTCTTTCTTGGGTAAGATGGAAACTCAGTGTTGTCTTAATTTGAATTTGTCTCCCAGCCAGCAATACTGAACATTTCTTCTTGCATTTACTGACAATTTTTATGCCTTTGGTGATGTGTCTACTTAGTTCACTTTTTTTTTTTTTTTTGATTGGGTCTTTTATTTTGGGCTATCTTATTTTTTTGAGTTCTGTATATGTTCTAGATATGAGTCCTATGTTTGAGGAACAGTTGGCAAACTTTTTTCCCTTTCTATAGGTTGTCTTTTCACTTTGTTGTTGTTTCTTTTGCTATGCAGAAATTTTTACTTTGATACGACACCACTTATTGATTCACAGTACTATTTCCTGTTCAGTTGGGGTTCTCTACAGGAGGTCCTTCCTTAAACTTATGACTTAAAAATGTTTACCTATTTGGTCTTCTAGTAAGTTTTGTCGTTTTCAATATTCAATTCTTTGATCCATTTTGATTTTAATTTAGTGCATGTTGAGAGACATCGGCTTAGATTCAATCTTTGCATGTGGATAGCCAGTTTTTCTACCAATTATTACAGATGTTATCTTTCTTCCAATGTGTTTTAAGCCTCTCTGTTAAACATCAACTAGTTTAATGTGCTTGGGGATGTTTCTGTATCCTCTATTATGTTCCATTCATTCTTTTGTCTGTTTTTGTGCCGCTACCCTGCTGTTTTATTGCTGTAGCTTTGTAATATAACTTCAAGTCTGGCAGTGTGATGCCTCCCCCTTTGCTCTTATTACCCAGGATTACTTTGCTATCCTGGTTCCATATAAATTTTAGGATTATTTCTTCCAGCTCAGTGAAGAATGCTGTTGGTATTTCATTGGGATTGCTATAAATCTGCATATCCATTTTAGAAGTATGGCCATTTTGACTATATTTATCCTGCCTGTCCAAAATCAGGGGTTATCTTTCTTGGGTAAGATGGAAACTCTTACCCAAGAGTTTTGCTTTCACTATATTTATCCTGCCTATCCAAAATCAGGGGTTATCTTTTTCATGTCCTCTTCAATTTCTTTTCTCAGAGTGCTGTAGTTTTCATCACGGAGGTCTTTCACTTCCTTAGGCTAAATCCTAAGTATTTAATTTTTCTTGGTACTCTTGAAAAGGGTATTTTTTCTTAATTTCATTCTCAGTGGGTTCATTACTAGTGTACAAGAATGCTATTGATTTTGTGTTGATTTTGTATTCTGCTATATAAATGAATTTTGTTATTAAATCTAAAAGGTTTTGATGGGTTTTTTTGGGGGGTTCTTCTATGGAGAGGAACATGTTATCTGCAAATGATGATAATTTAACTTTTTCCTTTAGCATTCAAGCCAGGTGTGGTGGCACACACCCGTAATTCCAGCACACAGGAGGCTAAGGAAGGAGGACTGCTGCAAGTTTACACAGTGAGTTCAAGGATAGGCTGAAATACATAATAAGACCCTGTCTCAGAAATATGCAATCTTTCATCCTGAAAGCTATCACATTTTTGTAGTCTTTTTTAGCAATTTGATGACATTCCCTTGTGTTCCTACCTTGCTGAAAATTTTTTTAAAATTATGAATAAGCATTGAATATTTTTGAATGTTTGTCTGGCATCAATGAATATGATCACTTATTCTTTATTATTTAGATGTTTAATATGTATAATAAATAATGTTTTGGTTAATATAAAATAAAATAACTATAATATTTTGGATTATAGGTTTTTTTAACATATTGAAACAGCCTTGAATCCCCAGAGAAAATTCTTCATAGTTATGATGTATTTTTGAATGCAGGAATTTAATTTACTACTTTGTTTGAGAATTTCTGAATATATAAAAATGTGTGACTTGTAGTTTTAAAATTTTGGCACTGTCCATGTCTGGTTTTAGTGTTAGGGTAATGCTGGCTTCATAAAATGATTTGAATTTCCCCTCTTATTTTATTGTCTGGGACAGACTATATAGAATTCATGTTATTTCTTCTTTATAAGTTTGGTAGAATTTGTCAGTAAAACCATCTGGACCTGGATATTTATTTTTCAGCCATGTAATAAGTATTTTTTTAAAAAATTAGCTACTGTACTTTTAAGCTCTTGAATTTCTCTTTTGGTTCTTTTAAAAATAATTTCCAGATCTCTCTTGAGATTCTTTGCCTACTCATTTATTTGTATCTTTTCCCATATATTCTTGAGCATGATAATAATAATATACAAATTTCTTAATGGTCTGTTTGTTGTAACATCTGGTTCATCTGAGATATAGTTTCTGTTGAATTTGGGGGGTTGATGGGTATTATTTTCTAGTTTCTTCACATTTCTCACAACATTTTACTGGATGAAGCTGGATATAGAATTGCAATGGAGACTAAATTATATTACTATTTTGTCTGTTTTATTCCAGAGTGTGAAGTCTATTCTACATGCAATAGTTCAATTACTTATAATTTAACATTTGATAAGTTAATCTGGGATTGATCCCAGCGTTAGAACTCTGAACACATTTCTGGCTGCCAGAATCCCTCCACTTGCTGCTGGAGGCATTAGTACGTAAGAGTTTGTCTCTTTGTATCCATGTTTGATCCTGAAGGGTTTGAGCTGAATGTTTCAGATCAACTTCAAAACACAAAAGACTGCTTAAGAGGGCACACATGGCGGGGGGCGGGATTTGGTCCTGCCTTTCCTGTCATTTTTTTGCAGCAAAATTAAGGTGGAGGTTAATACTGAAGGTCACAATTATTTCAAGAAAATTACTGGTGCATATGAGATTTTCCTGAATCTAATCTGTCCTATCTGCCCCCATCATTGCGGTGAGCTCCATGCTTCCTATGAACCCAGGAGAAAGGAAGCTTTCTTCTCCCCCTGCCTACAACAAGACCAAACAGTTTACCCTCCCCCCAGAAGCTGCCACACCTGTGAGATACTCTTTCTCTGTAAGCTAGTCCTTCAGGATTTCCATACATAAACTCCTCTTTGATAGTCTGATAGGTGATATGATGGTGAATTATACATGTCAACTTGATTGGGCCATAGAGTGCCCAGATATTTAGTGATTACTCTAGGTATCTAGGAGGTTCCTTTAGGACAAGATTAACATTTACATTGGTAGACAAAGCAGATTTCTCCTCTAAATATGGAAGAGCCTTATTCACTTGGTTAAAGGTCTGAGTAAAACAAAAATGCTGAGTTCCAGAAAGAGGGAACTCCGCCTGACTGCTCTGAGTTGATACATTAGGGGTTTTGTGCGTGTGTGTGTGTGTGTGTGTGTGTGTGTGTGTGTGTGTGTTTATAGCTGCCAGACTTAAAATGAAATATTGGCTCTTCTTGCATCTCAGTCTTGCTGGCTTTTTGACTGATACTTATGCCCTCAGGTCTCTTGGTTCTCAGGCCTTTAGACTCAAACTGAAACCTCACTGATGGCCTTACTGCGTCTCCAGCTTGCCACCTACAAATCATGGAACTTGGCCTTCATAATTATGTGAGCCCATTGTCTACATGCTTCTCTGGAGACCCTTAACCAGTACAGATAAGTGCTTGCCTTATATTACTACCATTTCTTGTTGGGCAGATGTGTGAAACTCTTCTGAAAATCTTTTCTCTCTTACCTGGAAGTCCATCTTGTAAACATAGTTATTTTTATGACCAGTCTAGTTAAACAAGAGAATGTAGGAGGAGCTGAAGGGTTAAGGAAGAAACATACCTATGTAAAAAATAAATACATAAATAACAAGGAGGTGATAATGTAAGAAAGTATATTCATATCTGGTTGAATTACCATGCCCAACCGATCTCAACTAGTGATTCAAGTTAAGAGTTTCAAAATCACAGCTATGATGTTTAACAGAGAGAAGAACTGGAAAATTAGAGCTATTTTCACACTCAGATTTAATGATTGTAAGATTGTCCTTATATGAGATATTAGGTTTGTTCAGACCAATGAGCAAAAATTTAGGGAAGTTTTTTTTAACCTCGATTAATTCATTCAATAGACGTACTCTGCAAAGCTACTACGTGGCAGTCGTTGTTCCTGACACTTGAGATAGATGCATTGCTGAGCAAAGAAGGCAAAATTCCTGCCCAATGCAATTTACAGTCTAAAAAGGGAAACCTAAGAATCTAAGAATCAATGGAAAGAAAACTTGGAACTGTCAAGGGTGGAAAAAGTGATTCTTGAATGGCTAAGTCCGTAATAATTCTGTAGTATATTTTTGAAGTGATTCCTAAATACAAAGAGAGTTAAATCAGATGACTGCTGAGGTCTCCTCTCATGGTGAGATACTCTGAATCTTTGACAAGTTGTCTTCAGGAAACAGCATGGACGTTGCTGTTAGCATCCCCTGCAACTTAGAATGGACTAATGCCTTCCTTGGATGTCAAAAGATGGGGTTACTGCTATCGTTTTCAACAGCCTTCATCATCAATACTTTGGCTTCAGTTTCTGGTTGTTATCCATACTTTTCCAGGCAGATACACTGCTTGGCAACCTTCCACATAGTCTTTGTATCTTAGCTAGGAAAAAAAAAATCACTCCCCCAGTCCCTGATCCTTAATTCTAAATTGGGTCCCCTCTATACTTTATCTTAGCTATCCTTTCTTTTTCCCGCATAGCACTCACACAATTTGCAATCTCACCGACCCTATGTGTGACTGTTTGCACAGAGGGTATATCCCCACTGATTGGCAAGCTCCGTGAGCAGGGCCTGTGCCTTCCTCACAGTATCTTTTGTATGTAGGACTTGGCTTTTTTCCTGACACATTGTAAGGCACAGTGACTATTTGGTGCCAGATGTTAACTGATTGGGATACCTGGAGAAAGGAATTGTTCATCTTGAAGGTATCAACAGTGTTGAGTGACTGGGTTAACTGTGTGAAGCCACAGCAAAAGAAAGGATATCCTCGAATTTTGGGTCTTTCCATAGACTTCTATCTATCTTGGAACAGCTTGAACTCTAGAATATAAGTGCTGGGAGGAGCCTTAGAATTGACCTAATTCTTTATTTGATAGAGAAAAAAAATTGAAGCTACAGAGAAAAGCAGGTTATGAATATACATGAATCCATGGATACATGAGGTGCATTTTAAGAGCTATTTTCTTAAAGATGTCTTGGAAATGGAGCAGGGATGTAGTTCAGCGGCGCAACACCTGCCTGGCAAGCACAAGGCCCTGAGTTTGATTTCTAGTACCTAAAAACAAAGACATCTTGGAAAACACACACACATACCAACAAAATCAATCCTCTCAGACTATCCAACTTAGGTTTGAAATTCATTCTAAACTGTTGATCCCAAGTGCCAAGATGGTAGCGTGATTGCATGTGTGTGTGTGTGTGTGTGTGTGTGTGTGTGTGTGAGAGAGAGAGGAGGGTGGCGCTGTGCGGTTCAGACTGTGACTTTCTCTGGAGACCAAGCTCTCATGCTCACAAGGTCCCCAGGACCTTAGAAGGAGCCTGCAGGACCTGATCCTCCTAGCTGAGGGCTGACAGCTCTCTGACTGCGGTGGTCATCACAGTAACTTTCCGAAACCTCCCACGACGGGAGTGGGGGAGGGGAAACCCATAATCCCAAATATAATTTAATTTCCAGGGTAAACATTTTCCTGTAAAAATGGCCAAGCTTTCCTGGAGGCGAGCGCTTCCTTCAGCATTACCACACTGCCCCCTTGAGCATTCTGTGGAAGTCCTGCACCGAGCCGGCTTGGGCTGCAGAGAGAAGAGCCGGATGTGCAAGTCCAGCTGCAGTAGACTGGAAGGATGGATGGATGGATGGATGGATGGATGGATGGATGGATGGACTGATGGATGGAGAAAGGTTAGGACCTACAGGCACAAGTAAGATGAGGCAGAAGTGGCTTCTTTTGTCAGATGTGCAGAACGCAAATAACCAAAACATAAATGATGAGGTACATTCCGTTTATCTTGAAAATCTTATGAGCAAAATGTGCTGTAAGTGGTCACAAGAAGGAAAAGCTAGGGCAGATTTGACGCCAAAATTTTACTCTGGGCCTAAGCATCCCCCCACAGGATCCCGTCCAAGACCCCAGCCTGGCATGAGGGCGATAAATTGTTCAGCATGCATTGAGTGCTCAGCACAGTCACGAGCTGTGCTAACTCCATGATACGTTTATTTTCTTGTTAAATTTTTGTAAGCAGCCAGTAAGGTAGAAGCTGTCGTTTCTGGATTTTGCAGAGGACAAAGGAGAGACTCTGGGGGCTTAAATAACTTTTCTATAAGGATACGATCAGTGATTGGCTGACTGGGAATTAGAATGCAGCTTTATAGGGGCATGCCTGGATATCAGGGAGAACCCGGATGTTAGTTCTGCCTCTGTCAGCTGTATTTGGGCTGGTTACTTCTGTTTGGATCTGCGATGACTCCTCTGTAAAATGAATGAACTACATCAGACCTTAAGGATTACAATTCTGACAAATCAAAAGAAACAGAAAGAGGAAAAAGATAGGGAGGCACTGGTAGGAGGTGATATAGCAGTGGAGGTCAGCTTTGCACAAGACACCATAGTAGAAAACCCAGAATCTAAAAAGGCAAAATAGAGACCTTCAAAGAAAAGCCAGGTGCAGCCACGTGCCATGTGACTCTACAGATTCAACCTGCTTCCTAATTTGAGGAGAAAGTCACCTATCACACATAAGGCTGTTGGCTGTTCTACCTTAGGTCAAAGGTAAACTTTCCACCGTCCTACAAGTTGATCAATTTCACTTCCAGAACATTGTCCACGTGGGTTGGAGCTTATACGAAGACAGTGGGAAGTGCCATTTAAAAGTGGCGACAGTAAATGAAATTGGAAAGCCATTTATTGCACCCCCTACAAATCTATCTAACCCCTGCTGGGTTGTGGAGAAGTCAGTAGGACTTAGTAACTGCCCCTGGTGAGCTGCTGAGCTTAGAAAATTGCTTTTTACAATAACAGATATGATTTATTGAGCTCCACCCCTGCCACTAACACTATTTTAATGGTTAGCATGAAATTGCCAAGTTCTTTACATTGTGGGTGCTGAACTATTTCAAACCTCTGATGCTTCAGTTCAGAGCTGCACATAGACATACACAGAGCTGCTACAGGTGCTGGGCATCATGGTCCTTTTTCAGAAGCTGAAGCAAGAGATCATTTCAATTGTGTCCTCAAAAAATCCCTAGTCTGTAGTGTAAGAAAATGAAAAGAGAAATTATGAGACGTCAAGCAGGTAAGGGCCATGACGACCCAGGTAGGTCCGGGGTCCTTCGGTGCTTGCAAACCAACTCAGCCTGCAGGAAAAAGTTGGGGAAGTTATCAAGAGGAAGCGACAAATCCAGCTGGGTGGGTGACAGTGAAAACGATCACCTAGCAGAAGGACGCTAAAGAGGAGACAGTGCTACCTGGATCAGTGTGATTTATTCAGGGAACTGCGTAATTGTTCTGGCAGCGAGAAAGATGCCTGCGTGAGTGTGGCAGAGGGCATTTGGAGAGATAGGCTGGAGACAAATCAAAAGGACTTTATAGTCCTGAAAGCTTTTTGAATCTTATCCCAAAGGAGATGGGAAGATGCAGATTTTATGCAGTATAATCATCCTTAAATATAATCAGAAAACATTCCAATGGTCCTGATGCCCAAGACCTGAAAGAAACAAGATCAAGACCAGAAGAAAGAAGATAATATGACCTTATATAAAAGATAAAATATTACAGATCTTTAACATAAATAATCAGAAATTTTTAGGTTGTTTACAGTTTCTGGGCTTTGTCATTATAGGATAGACTGGAATATGCATCATCCTCTTTACTTGACTTTTAACATGTTTATAGCACAATGTTGGTATCTATGTGTCAGATTCTTGGGTTTAGAATGTGCTTTTACAAACACTAAATAATTCCATTTTTGTGTTTCTTTTCAGCTTTGGCAGGATGTGGTCACACCACATACACTTTCTGGGACTGTCTTATGTATGTGTCTCTTCTCTTTGCAGTGAGCTGGTCTCTAATCAGAACAATTCTCTAGGTTATGGGCAGGATGAGCCTTTTTTCATTCAGCCTATCTTTGAAATTCCAGCATCATTCTTCTGGTTTTCCTCTGGAAACAAAAGCCCTTAGCAGTATCTTTGAAGAGCCCAAGATCCATAAAACAGAGAACAGCATAAACTGAAAATAAAACCAGGAAACGTATTTGTTCTTTCCCTTGAGCTCTTGTGCAGAGCAGGAGTTATGAAGCAACCTCAGTGGCTGGCCATAAATTGTCCAATTTCTTCACGCCTCCAGACTGACGCCAACCTGTCATCAAGATCTGCTCTTGATCTTTCCAGTCTGGCTCTTCAATTTTTCAGCTCAAGCCTGGCTCGTTGCAGCCTCTTTCTGATTAACTTAGGATCTGGAATTTCTCAGTCAAATTTTGCCCATTCAAGTAATAATCTAAGGATGCACAGTTTCCTGGGTCTTCCAAAAGCTCAGTGAAAATAAGGCAATGGAAAAATCATGTTACTTCAACAGTTTCCATTTGGCCTGAGAGGTAAGAGCCAGCCTTGAGTAATACGGACTGTACCCATTCAAGTGTCTCTTCACTGTGGACCTTCCTGACCATCTTATTTAAAATTGCAACCTGCCTGTTACTCCCATTCCACTCGCTCCACCCAAATTCTTGTATATTTATTATTGAAATGTGTTTATTTTCCCTGTTGTTTTCTGTCTATTCCCTACCATGAAAATATTATGCCCACAAGGTAAGACTTGTCTTTTTGCTTTTGCTGGCATTTGGTGAAGTCACTCAAGAATGTAAAAGTGGCTTGTTTGTAATATATATGCCATAGTTTTCTGAATACCTAGGTGTGCTTGGTTCAATAGATCTTTTCCCATGTATACATATTCGCACCTAAACTTCAACAATGGGAGAAGTGAACAGACAGGTAAGCAGGTCGATAGAGATATATTTGTGTTTCCATGATGGTACAGGAAAAGATACAGCAAGGAAGATAGAACATCATATCAGAGCCAGCCAGGATGAGAATCGCCATGTCCGTATCTCTGGTCCCAGTGGTTGCTGCAGAGATAGCTGGCGCATCCAATTCCACAGTTACCTACAGAATTACAGAGGTGCTCAGAGGGAAGACTCTCACAGGAAGTAAGACTCTTCCAGGACAGCCATTGAGCTCTTTGTTCACACCGCATCCACGGAGTAGTGGCCGGGGAGATAAACCTGGGATCTGGAGCCATCTGTTCTTAGAGCAGCTCCAAAACCACAAACCTTGTCATCAGTCTCACTTGAAGAGGGGAGGAAAAATACTAGGGTGGGGAAAAGAGTCCTAGCCTGCAGCTGTGTCAAGGGATGACCTAGGAGACCTTCAGCACACCCCATGTGGAAAGTGAATATAAATACAATATATGTAAAAATCCTGAGAGGTTTTAATTCAAATATTTTGAGACACCTCCATGCCCCCATCCCATCCACAACTTCTCACCACATGGTGACCTGCCCAAGGGACTTACAGCACAGCAGTGCTCTGCTTCCTGCCCTGCAGGGCCACAGTCTAGAATCCAGTCTCCACTCAGGGGCCTCTGCTGTACTAAGGGCCCAAGCGCTTCCATAAGAAGGGTACTTGGGCAGCTGTAATGCGGAAGGGAGACTGCTGTTTAGATGGATCTCCCTCCAAGTTGCCATGCACCATGACTTCAAGTTTCTTTTTCTCATCTCTTTACCTTGCTCTGTCTCAACTGTCTCTGACACACACACACACACACACACACACACACACACATGCATGCACACATATGTATACTTAACTGTGATAGATTATGAGAGATTATTTTCCAGCGGCCTTCGTGAGCCCAGCATTCATTTCTGGTGATTATGAATTTGTTTAGAATAATTACCTAAACAGCACTCAGAGCCCTGTTTTTGCAGCTGTGAACTGAACTAATACAAGCTTTCTTTTTTCCTTTTTCAATTAAAGGTGCACAAAGGTATGGTTTATTTCATTTTTCCTCTAGGGAATTTACATATTCATGTTGTGTGCAGGGAGGAGGTTGCTATGGCAATGATTATGGCTTTACTACATTCAGTAGCAAGCAAGTCAGCAGGCAGAAAACTGGTTTTATTTACCATTCGGTCATGCTCCCTCCCTGCCTCTGCACTCCCTATGTCCTGAAGTCTGCCAGGAGTCATTGCTCCACGTCTAATTTCGCCATGACCCTGGGCCAGGTGGCCACTTAGGGCAATTGTGGGTGGCTCAAATTAAACTAAAGTCTATTGTGTCACTGCTTCCATTCTTTATTAAAGGATCAAATTGACACGTGACAATAGAATAAAACACGATCAGGAGAGATTTCATTTCTACCTGTGCTCTCTCGCTTTGCTCTGTATGAATTTATATGTTTTGCTTTTCAGCCGTAAGCCTCGAGCTTCCATCTCAGTAGGATAATGGCATTAGATCAAATACTTGGCCATTTCCTTCCAGCCTCAACCTTTTCTATGTGATTGTTGAAACAGCAGAGCCTGTTTCAGACACAGGCAGGCCTAGACTTTAATTCCTGGATAGATAGCATTTCTGAGCTCTATAACCTCTGGCAAGTGCACTTCACCAAGCTCCTGTTTTCCTGTTTTAAAAGAAAAATACTACCTGTTTTCCAGATTGTAGTAGCACTTGTAAATTGTGAAGTAATGTGTGTAAAGTGCTGGGTTTGCCTTAGATGTTCAACAGAAAGCACCATTTGATCCATGTTTATGCATTCATTTTTACTCAACAAATAAAACCAAAGTTCTAGGAGACTCAGGTCTACAACACTGGGAAAAAAAAAACTAGGGTTAAGTCTTCCTTCCTGGAACTTAGAATCCAGTGGGGAAAAAAGAATTTCACTTGGACAGATGCAACCTGCAACCACAAGTACTAAGACGGAGCTAGGAAGTATAAGAAGATTTGTGCTGGGCAGAGAAGTGAGAAGTAGCTTCCTGCACGGAAAGATGAAGTAGGAATGTGAGTTAACTAAATGAAGAGCGTAGGGCAGAGAGGAGAGTGTGGGCAAAGCTCTGTAGCAAAATTTACTCAGAGTGGATGCTACGGAGATGAGGCTGAGAGGTGATTATAGACTGGATGTTGAGGGGGCATGGAGGCCAAGAGGAGGGATTCTATCTTGCTCTTGAGAGCAGAGGTAGTCATTACAAGATGCTAAGCAGGAGGACAGTATGATTACTGCTGCACGTTGAAGCGGTAACCCCACTGTGACTTTCAGGTTACATGGGAGTGGGCAGAAGAGGGACGTTAGATGAGCAGAAGCAAAGGCCTCTGGGAAAGATGGAATGGTGGTTCCTGGAAGAGGTGACAGGTATGGAGAGGCATGATAGATTGGAGAGCTAATTAGGGGTCAAATAAATAATTTAGGGGAAGGGTTTAGAATAGGAGGTGGTGAGGAAGAGGAAGAAAAAAAGAAATATGAAGATTTGGGGTTTCAAACTCCAAGATAGTGTCATAACATGCCATGTAAGTTTGGGTTTTTATGGGGAGTGAGAGGTATTGGAGAGAGTCTCTATACAGGTTGAGTAGTCTTGCAGGAGACATAGTGCTATGGTGGATACGTTGTGTAATTTTGAGGAAGCTTAACTAATTAACTCCGCAATTCTACATCCCAGGGTGCAAAGGACATGCCCTTCCTGCTCTAGGATGCTGTTCATTGTGTCAAGTTGAGAAATTTAGAAGGTTAACTACGAGACTCAGCAGTGAGCTGGGATCCTTACTTTGTATTCATCCTGAGCCTGTGCAAGAGGAGGGCCTGGAGTTGTTGTAGGGGTGGGTGGAGAGCCGATATACAGTATAAGGGAGTGCTTTCGCAGCTTTTGCTCTTGTGCCACCTTAAAGTGTTGTCCCTGTGCCCTACCACCCTGCCTTGGAGCCAGCTGATTATAGACTGAAACCTCCAGAAACTGTAAGCTACATAAACCTGTCCTTGCTTAAATTTAGGTGCTGAGTATTTTGTCTCAGCAACGAGTGAAAAGTAACCAAGACATATCTACCAAAGAGGAATATCACTGTAGGTACCCAAAAAAAGTTGGCTCCAGTGACACTACAACATCACACACACACAGTGTAAGTCCTCCACACCCTTTCTTGCCCCACCCCAATTCATTATACCCACAGCTAGGCCCGCGGTTTCCAGTGTAAATCAATCTGGGATGCTGTTGTCTAAAATCTTCCTGTTGCCACCTACTGTTTGTTGCGTTATGTCTAAAGTCTTTAGTGTGACTCACAAAGATCTCCATCCCTGGCTGCCCCTCCTTCCTTGAATCATCTCTTCCCATACACTACATGCCAGCCGCATAGTGGTCCTTTCATCTCTCAAACATGCAGACTCTTTCCTGCTGCTGCTTCCACCAAAAAAGAAGACCTGAATCCACCCAGCCAGGGCACAGCACCCGCAGCATTAGACTGGCCCTGCTGTTCCTCCAAGATGGATTTAAAACTGGGTCAGCTCACCCTCATGGGCACGTCCACCCAGAGCTCTCCTTGTCAGCACTTTTCACGTTTGGAAGTGTAGCATTCTTGGTATAATTTTAGTTTATCATTAGTCAGCCTCACTAGAACAGGAGCTCTGTATTTATTCACTGGTTCCATCTTCTCAATAAGATGACCAGGGAAGGCTTCCTGGAGCTGACAGTGGAATTTTAACTGAGCTTTGAATGCCTTCCAGGAAGAGACAATGGCAGGACAAAGGCGCGAAGCTGAGACCACACAGATATTCAAAAACATATCTGATAACTCAGCCTGAGACCCAAGAAAGAAAGGAATGTTGTGTCTGTGAATAGGAACAGTCTGTTTTGCTAAAGATCACCCAGGAGGCTTCTGAGCTCAGCACAGAACATGCCTTAAGTAGGCACCGGGAGAAACTGCCTCAAAGTGATAGACAAGGCCAGAACAGAGCAGACCCTTCTCCTCCCCAGCAGGTGGAAACGCATAGACTCAACTCAGCTTGTCCTCAGACATGCCCTGATTCTGATCCAGAAAATATACTAAGATTTTTTTTAAAAAAAGATACTTAAATAGTCAAGAGACTGAGGTTGGAGGATCCCAAGTTTGAGGCCAACATGGGGAACTTAATGAGAATCTGTTATATAAAAGGCTGGGGTTGTAGCACAGAACTCCCTTGGGTCAAAGACCAGTCACACACACACACACACACACACACACACACACACACACACACACATATCTAAATATATAATGATGGACTAAAGCAGACACTGTCTTCTTACACTTCTAGTAAATATAAATGGTATCCGTTGTCATGTTTTTCAAAAATCTTTTTGGAAGAAAAATATGAAACTCCTCAAATTCTATCCATTAACCTATGTCGGTAGCTTCCCTATGAATTGGAAAATATTCATGCCATTGCTTGATTTTCGTGAAAAAAGGCCTTGGTCAGACTTACAAGGCACTTGTTTTCTTGCTTCCCCTGCAAGGTGGAGAAAAACTAAGGGAATCTAAGCAGGGCCTTGATGAAGCAGGACAGGAATTCAGTAGTTCACTGCAGCCCAGAAGGACAGAAACATCAAGTGAGGTGGCAGGTCTGTGAGATGCCTCGTCTGCGCCTTCCCAGTGCCGCTCTCTCGTGTTGCAAGAACATTTTGTATATGTTTGATTCACAGGAGGTGTGATCAAAATGATGCTTAAATTTCAAATGCTTCAATTTGAAAATTTATTACAGTCAAAAGCACATCACCATTAATTCCCCTCAAAATACTCCCCCTTGCTGTGGACACACTTACCCCATTACTCTCACCACTTTTGGAAATAGTTTTCTAAGTCCTTTGGTGTGTAACTGTACAGGGTAAGATAAAAAGTACAGTGAATGCCACTGCTGAGTGCCATCCAAAGGCAAAGCAAGCTCATAAAAAAGTTAGAGTCTAGGCCCTGGGATGTAACTCAGTAGGATAAGCGCCTGCTTAGCCAAGCACAAGGTCCTGAGTTTGATTCCCGGTATCATAAAGAAAAAAAAATTAGGGTCTGTTCTCATACACCTTATTCACCAGATCTGGCACTGTGTGACTTCTGGCTATTGCCTTTCCAGATGAAAACTAAGCATTTTGCCTCGATTCTGAACATGAAGGCAGCTACATCAGCATGACAAAAGACACTTGTGAATGAGGACTTCTAGAACTGCTTCATAAAATGAGAAAAATGGTAGGTAAATATATTCAAAGTGAGGAGGAGTATTTTGAGGGGTATGGATGACTATATATCTTTTACTGCAATGATTTTTTTTTAACTTAAGCATTCATGGTATTTTTGTCACATCTGCTTTTCGGCTTACTTCATCACAAAGCCCCAAGATCTGACACAAGACCCAGGGTGAGCGATTGCTTTAACATGTTCATGTTTCCTAAATTGTACTTACTGGTGGCTTGGTAGCCTGAAACAGTGTTCCCAGTTCCTATTGGGACTGTCAAGAGAAAGGTAATGTCATACCAGGAATTCTGCTGGTGAAACACCAGCCTAGCACTTTAGCAGGCACACTTTTCCCATTCAGAAGTGTCTGTGAGCCTAGAGCCAATGGTGAGAACAGAGCCCTGAGATAAAGGGAGGCTGACTTCCTACTGACAGTGTGCGAATTTCTACATTCAACTGTTCCAGAAGTGAGGTCGCCCTTGAATTTCATCACGGAAGCCGATCAATCCTCTGTATTTGCTTAAGTTAGCTACCTGTTCCCAGAAACTCTTACGATTTGGAAAGAGTATACCAGTTGGTACGGGGTGTCAAAATTAAAAAGTATCCAGACCTGGAAAGGTAGCAAATCACTGGGGCAGAAGCCCACTGCAAAGTGGAGGGTTAAGTGTTAAGCAAAAGGTTAATGATTGTTGATTTTCATAACTAAAGCTAGAAAAAGTGGGAGGGTGCCAGACTGCTGGCCTTTTGTGATGCTTTTGTGGGACTTGGGGCAGGTGGCAGTTCACTAGGCATGAAAGGGCTGAAGAATACAATTTCCTAGGGTTGTCTTAACAAAGTTCTCCAAACTGACTGCCCGCAAGTAACAGAACCATACTGTCTCACACACTTCTAGAGGCTGGAAGACCAAAATCAAGGTACAGGGAGGGCCACACTCCCTCCAGTATCCCCTTCAGAGTCAGCACACTAGGCATTCCTTCATTCTTAGCCGGTGGTAACAAAATTCCAAGTTCTGCCTACAGCTTCACATGGCTCTCTTCTGTGCATCTCTGTGCCAAGTTTCTTCTTCCTATAAAGATTCTAGGGATATTTTATTTAAGATCTACTGTAATCCAGTATGAACTTGCTGTGACTTATCTCATGATGTTGCAAAGATGCTCTCCCCAAATAACATTACCTTTGGAGGTACCAGAGATTAAGATTTCAGCGTAACTTTGGGGGAAACGTGATTCAATTCCTAACAAATAGTGACTTTCCTAAACCCTTAGAATTATTGTCCAGGAAACTCATGTTCCTGCATCTCTTTTCTCTCCTCCCCTTTTCTTAGACCCCCTCCACCCTTCAATAGAACTCACCTAATTTCCTTCCAGAACAGGTTAAACTCTGAGTCCTTCCTTCTTCTTAGAAACTATACATCCACCATCCTCATCATGAAAGCTGTACAATTTCCAAAGGCCATGTTCCAGTCAGTCAACATGAAGTTAACTAATCTCAGATAGCCGAGATGTTCCTCTTTGGGCTGAAATCCCTTCCTAAGAATTTGGGATTGAGCCCTGAGAGAGGCATGTGGGTTCTGTCTTGGGGGCAGTTGTAGGCAGTACTATTTTCTCCCACATGGACAGAGACACAGAGGAAGCTGGAGGTCTGCAAGAAGAGGAAAATGCAGATTCTTAGAATAGACCAGATGTAAGAGGTGAGCAGCAGCGCTGCGCACATTCTAGCTGCTGACTTGTGTCACTTCCTGCCACCTGCTGCCTCCCTCTCTGTGTTCCATGAGACCCTCCTCCTCCCTTACACTAAATTCTTCAGCTTCTTTGTAACTGTTGACTTCAGTCAGTGTCATTCACAAATAAGCTGTAAATACCTTATCAATACATTCTTTCAAAATCCACTCTTAAAGGAGCTTCTAGTAAGGTTATACATACCGATATAGGGAGGATTGGAAGGTAAAGCACGTTTTCTATTTGAGGATAATCTAGAGCTGAACTCTGAGGGGTGGAGGTTTCTAGTCACAGAAGGCTTCCAGAAGGAAGGGTTTGGGAGACGGGAATATTCTAATTGTTTCTAAATGACATGTGATGGGAGTTTAAAATTACAAACTTGAGCAGGCATGATAGTCACCTAGAAGTCTTGTAAAAATGCAGAGTTTATGATTTAGTAGGTCTGGAAGCAACCTTTATGTCTACCAATAGCTCAATGATTTGATGTTGGTCTAGGGACACTATAAGAACCACCACATCTGGCATTGCTTAAAGAAGCACCTAAGTGATACATCAGAGTGATATATCAGAGCACTTAAACACTGTATTCTCAGTGAAGGAAGATGCTGGGCTTTTCTTATTTCTACCAGCTCTGTGGAACGAGTGTTTATTTTTTAAATATTATTTGGAGAAATTCAGATGTTATATGGTGAAGTCACAATTTGAGTTTCTTTTCAAACTGTTCCCTTAAAAGAAAAAAAATCCCAGTGTACCTGGAATATTCAGGGGAAAAATGCTGGCTTCCAAGTGTGGGAACGTTGGCTCTGGGCTTCATCCTAACTTCATAATGTCTTTGGGTCTTAGGTCTCTTAATTGCCAATGAGGGAATTGAGTTCTTCTATCTCTCAGTTTGCTGTGGGATTCCACATCCTCAGTTGTATGGTTTTGCTCAGTCTGAGCTCCAGAAACTCCCAAAAGTCTTCTTTCCTGAGTGCACACCGCCGTAGACCATTTCTCACAGGCCCCCACCCCTTACCGCGCTGGCTTAGTGGGGTGAAATGTGAAGCCAGCAGCACCTGTGTCCTTCTGGGGAGCATATGATAGTGATGTGGAACCAAGAGAAACTTACCTGGGAGAGGATAGACTCCTCACACCCTTGAACCACTTGCATTGAATGGGGTGGAGTTCTTTCAGCCATTGAGAGCTTCACAAATCCTTCGCTTAGCTACTGGTGCTGGTCAAATCTTGTGGGCTGCTGTAAACCAAGTTCCAATGTGCTGTACCCAGCAGGACACAAGCTATCATGGTTATCTAGCAAAGCTTTCGTTAGCACATCAAACATACTGATTAAAGGAATATTTCCTTGTGCCCAGAATGCTTGGGCCCAGTTTGCTAAAGGCATGTCTAAGCCATATTGTTAGATACTAAACACACAACTCTCAAAGGCCAGCAACACAATGCATCACACACAGTTTTAGAAAAGACACTTTATGTGAGGCCAGAGCCTCTCATTCTGCAGTACATTCAAACATTTTTGTCTCAGAAAGAACTGGGAGCAAAGGGCCCACACAGAAGCATGAGCAGGCAAGAGACTTGAGAACTAGGACTGGGGGAAAAGAGAGAGAACTCTTTTCTATTGGCATTGTCTCTCATTCCTAGCCTTCCTGGAGTAGAAATATCTCCTCTTCTTTGTCCCTTCAAATGTTCCAAGGCAGCAACCATTTTTAAAAGGTAGGTCTGGACATTGCAGTGATAGCAATAGCATAGTATTTTGTGGAGTCAGTCTCCCAGACACCAGGGAGTACAGATGATGGAGCCCCGGTGCTGCCCTCTAGGATCTCCTGTCCTCATCCAAGTAAGAACCTTAAAACTGACCTCCAATAGCATATGAAGGATGGACTGGAATATGCCACAAACTCAAGAAGTGGGGGACAACCTCCCAATTTCACTGGGGTGCTGCTGATTCCGTGGCAAGATGTCTGATTAAAAGAGGTGCAAATATTTGGTGTTGTAATCCAAGTGGACTTACTGGTTTCTGGAAGGTGTAAGGGCAGCTGGGCTCCGGCTGTGTTTCGTGTGGGTGGGGAAGGATTCCAGCAAGATAGCTGTGAGTACATGCTGGACCTTCCACACTGGGGTCTATGCAGTTCTTAGAAATGGACCAGAAGTCAGCTGCACTGGAATCTTTTGGGGTGTTTGTTAACAACCCAAGACCCCAGACCTCTGCTCAGACCCAAATAATCAAACTGTCAAGGAGAATGAATTCTTGCAAACATGTGAATGGCAGAAAGATCATGACCATTTATCTTCACCAACCTCTTAGCTGAATGATCTCCCTCAAAGAGGATAGATACAAAGTGGGTGTTGGAATTTGCAGCTTTTGAAAGGCTACAGACCTCACCTTCTCTTTACTCACTTAAAAACAATAAAGACAAAACAAACTTTCTCAAAGGCAGCCCAGGAAGAGTCAACATGAGATCTAGACTCCCCTATTTACAGCGAAAGTCAGGGAAAGTGTTTCTCTCCTGCCAGAAACGTTAGAACCTTTAATAGGTTTATGTGTACTGTGAAAACACAAAGCAGGGTATCAGTCAAATTCAGCTGTAGATAACAAAACCACTCTTGTCGTTTTAATTAGCAAGGGATTTGATCCAGGGAATTGGGAGCTTTTAAAATTGTGGGAACACTGGCAAAGCAAGCTCCCTGCTGGGCCTGCAGAAATAATTTTCACAAGCAGAGAAGTGGCTTGCTAAGGGAACTCAGCCACAGTCAGGAAGCTGCCCCAGAAATGGTGCCATGCCAGGCAGATGGATGTCTCTGCCTCCTCGCCTCACTTCCAGAATCGTGTCTTGCACAGTGTATCTTACGGGTGGCCTAAAGCATATTTGCAAGTCAAGTGCAAAGGACTTTGGAACATAAGGCATTTAGGTCATGAACTCCAGGAATGTGGGAACAGACACTGAATGAAGCGATTTGGTGCATCCATCACAGTCAGGTAGGCATAGAGCACTTCCTGGAGTTAGTTAAGGACACAGAGTTGTTTACCTAGTGAGGCTTCTTGAGAGACAAGTGCTCCAGAGAACACACTTTGGAAAATACTGATCCAGTTCTGATCTCTCTTTGGTAAGGAGGGATGTGAATACTCAGAGAGGTTAGCTGCTTGGCTGATGCCAGCTGGTTCTTGCCAAGGGACCGCTTGGAAGATGGTCCTTTGGAACTAAAAGCAAAGAAGAGGCTTTTAAGGAAGCTCGAACTGAACTGCTGAATTATGCAACAATAGAGCAAGCTAATAAGCTCTCTTGAACCTCCAATTAAGTACCGCGGTAATTGTACCCTGGAGCTGGGAGAAGAACTGAGACTGAGAGTATTCGTGGACTGTCTGTAACTGAGCTGCTTTTGGAATTTAGTGCAGGGTGATTCCACTCTGGCGTTTTGTCCTCGCTCTTTGGGGGTCTAGGGCGGAGAGGAGGAGGAAAGCCACTTGGTCTCAGCTCTTTGCCCATTCTGTAACTGACTGAATGAAATCTTCTCCTGTTTTGGCTAAAGGAAGGAGGCTCTGTCCCTGCCTACAACAAACCCTGACTGGAAGAGAAGGCGCTGACAGCCCACAAGAAAGGTTGCTGTTAGGAACACATTTGCCTTTGTAAACGGGTGCTGACCTCAGGCTTTCAGCGACTCTTTTCCCAAGTCTGAATTTTTTTTTTTCACCTACCGGGCGATTCCATTCATCCTTGAAGCAGCCAGCCTTGAGCAGGCAGGAGCATTCCTGGGCATGTTTAAACCTCTCCCGGAGCTCTTCTTTCATCCTGGCACCCTCCACCTACTCTTTTCCCCCAAAAGATTCATTTTCTTGGTGTTTTGCTGCTCGCCACTCATGAATGTGTTTTGCACTGCTTCATTTAGTTTGATTAATATCACGTGTTATTCTAAAGTGTAACTGGGGCCTCCTAAGATATCTCAGATCACTGAAAGCTAAAAGCAATTGTTGCCGTGGTGGAAAGGAAACCCTCTTCCAGGTTTAGCCTAACGATGTTGTTTTTCCGGTCAGAATTTGGAATCTTCAGCCCAGTTTCATTTTCAAGGCGACAGGTATACTTTTGGGTGGCAATCTGAAAATCGTAAATGAGTTGATCAAAATTGACAAAAATTGGGCTAAGAAAGAGCACTAGCTAGACAGAGAATTAGATTCAAGTCAATAAAATGGCATTGCAGGTAGTGACTATCACCGTTTGCGCCCAGCAGCAGAAATTTTCACTCTATGATTTTCAACCCAACCAGCCCACAACTCTACGCAGTAAAATCTCTGCAAGCTTTGAAATCCCTAGTGATGCCGAGGTTGTAATGTAGACCAATAAGTGGGGTTCTCTGAGGGTAGAATCCAGACACTAGGGTATTTAAAACTTTCCGGGGATTTCACATGTACAGAGCTGGTTGCTGACCACATATTATCACCAGTAGCGATTCATGTAACATAAACTCTAACACTTAAGCCAACATGCCATGTCTATTTGCTATTATACAAACACACTCAATAGGAAACATGCCTGAAATATTTTACAAGTATAAAGCGCTTTACAAAATACAAAGCAATTTCACACCTCATTTAATCTTCCCATTAGCCCCCTGCCTCACAGCTCTGTTTTGTAGACAAGGAAGCTAAGGTTAAGGAAAAGCTGAATGCATTATCTGATCCCATTCCATCAAGAAGTAGCAAAACAGCATACCAGCCACGGATGCTGGCCTCAGTAGTAACAGCACCTGATAACTTAGAAAGTCATTTCACAGTCTTGTAGAGGATACGTGTGAGGTGCAAGTATATGTGTTTTAAATTATTACCCAAACTGTACCGATGAAATAGCTTATGTGCAGAGGTAGTAAAAGATTTTCCAGAGTCAGGCAGTTTAGACATGAACTCCTCTAATTCCTTCCAAACCATCTCACTTACTAGGGGGAGTGTGTGCTTGTAGTATTCTTTCTCCCTTGCTGGTCTTTGAAGCATCTTTCTGTACCTCTTGATCATATCTTAAGCAAATTTCAAACCTGGACTTCCATTCAGGTTTTACAAATGTGGTGTAATCCAGTCTGGTTTAACATGTCAATCTCCTACTGAATTCAGCGCTCACGTTTTCCTTCTTGCTCTGTGGTGCTATTTTTTCTCCAGGGTTTGGTCCTGAGAAGGAACCATCAGTATCTTCTTCTTCTTCATCCTGGGACAATTCATCCTCCTCTTGCATCTCTGCCTCTTCTGGTGTGCAGGGGACTGGGAGGGCATGAGGGAAATGGGGAAAGGTGGTTTTATTTGACTAGGCCACCTCTAATTCTGTCTTGACCATATGCTCATGGTGAAGCAAGAGTCCAAAGTAACTTCAGGAGGCCATGCACTGCAGTACTTCCTGCCCTTCTCCCTCAGCTCCTGCTCTAGTCATGCGCTGCTACAGCTCTTACTACTGAGCTCCCTTTCCAGCAGCCAACTCATTTGACACTGTCTTGAGCTGCATTATGTCCCCCCACACACACACACAAAAAGATGCATTGACATCTTCCCTTCTGGGCCTGTGATGCGAATTTTATCTGGAAATAAATTCTTTCCAGTTATAATCAAGTAAGGGTAACTGGTGTTCTTACAAGAAGAAGAAAAGTTAGAAATAGACACTTGATGATGGTGATGGAGCATGGAGTGATGCTGCTACAAGCCAGGGACACTTGGAGCTATAAGCAAATGAAAGAGGCAAGCAGAGATTCCCTCCAGAGGTCTTAGAGAGAACCTAGGGTTGCTGGACCTTTAATTTCTGACCTTTAAAACTGTGACAGAATGCATTTCAGTTCTTTTAAGTTGCCAAGTTTGTGGTACTTTGTTACAGCAGCCCTGGAAAACTAATGCAGATGCTGTACTAGTAACCAAATGAGTTCATGTCCAACTACCTCTTCCCTTCTCTCATAGCACTTCACACCTCTTCTCTAGTTAGTTGTAGAAGAGACTACTATGGTAATTATTTCTCCTTTGGCTGATATTATGAAATACTACAGAAAATTTCCAGCCTTCGAAATTTCACAAGAAGCAGGAATGAAGCACTACATTCATATGCATCCTCAAATTCCTCAACATAAAAGCCAGCTTCTCTCAGAACTCCCCCATTGTGCTTAGCTTACCTGGGAGCGATGAAGTGGCCTTGTATGTTAACAAGTATCTATGCATAGAACGATATGCCAAATCTCACTTCTTGGTCTCTTTTTCCATTCCCACCAATTTCTGCTAGCATTTTTCTCAAAGCATTCTCTTGATTAGCTTGGGCTGTGGGTAGAAACGTCCTTAAGCTTCATCCAGGGAGGTAGAATAAATTCTTATTAGGAACATTGAAGGCTTCCTATAAATTTTTAACTCGATCCTACTGGAGCCTTCTTTATTGAAGCAATCCTCTGATTTTTTGATATTATAGTAAATTTATTAATTGTTTCTGCCACCTCCTTAGTAAGTCCTAATGCAGTATGTCTAGTAGATCTCTTTAGAAAAGACATGTGTCAGTTAGCTAATGCTGCATAAAGAGTTGGCCTAAAATTTTACAGTTGAAAATCCTGACTATCTTTGGACATATTGCCACCAGCTGGGCAGTTTTGCTGCTGTGGTCCATGTTTAATTGAATTTATCTGAGCTTATTTTTGTTTCTATAGTTAACTGGTGGGTGAATAGAAAGCTAGGTGAGCATTGAACTAGGATGGCCTCGTTCACCCACGTCGTATTGGCTGGGATGACTTGACCTCATGTCTCTCATCATTCAGCAGACCAAAACTTGTCAGAGATCTGGGTAAAATTCTAAAGGAGTTACAGAAGTATCAAAGTCTTTAAAGACCTAGAATGTAAACAGGACATACTGTACTGTTATTGTTTGCATTGTATTTGCTTAAAGAAATCACAGGGGCTGAGAGTCAAAGTGTAGGGAAATAGACTGCCTCTTTGGAAAGAGAAAGTGCAAAGTCAAATCATAAAACGTCTAGATACAAGGATGAGCAAATAATTTTTTGGTTAATTTCTGCAATCTTCCACAAGGGGTCTTTCTTATCCACTGTTGTATAGCAATTAGGTTAAATACATCAGTGATACAACAAACAGGTCCACAACATCTCAATGACATTCTCTTGTTGACAGTCCAGTCCAGTGAAGGCTATTGTGTACCGATGAGAAAAGAATCTCTGCTTCAGATGTCTTGCAAAGCCCCGGATTTGATTCCCTTCTCTGTGACCACACAGTTACCCTCTGAGTGCTCTCCATGTAACCGTCAGGATAAATAAGAGACATAGAAGATCTTGCAGGAGGTTGGAGGCCAGGTCTGGAATGACTTACATCATTTCAACTGGTCTGAACCTGGCCAAACTTTCATTGAAGATCTAATTGCAAAGGCAGTTAGGAAGCTTTCTTGATGCCAAGGAAGAAAAGGAAATGAGTTCATCTATATCATCTTCAGCTTTCTGGTTCCAGTCTAAATTTCAAGGCAAGAGAAGTGCATTCATATCCTGTCCACTTCCTTCAGTGTTCTTACCTCTTTATCCAGAGGGGACCACTGAGGTTGTGCTTGGATCATCTTTTTTCTTCTTTCTTGCCTTTTTAGAGATGGATACCCTCCTGAAACATTGAGGTTCTTCAGATAGGAGCACGGGAAGATATGGGATTTGTGCCTCAGAGTCATTATCTGTTTCAAGCAGTCCTGTTGTGTGTGTGAGTTTGTTTGTTCATCTAAAACCTTCCAACCCTTGGCGTTCAGTGACAGCTGTGCTTCCCGTGCACTTTTACACAAACCACAGAACACCATGGGAGGAGGTCCTTGAACTTAGCTCCTTCACAAGCAGAGCAAGGACTTCCCACTCTCACACACACTCGGCACCCCTTTCCTAACAATGTATCATGTGCTTATTATGCCACCAAGCACTCCCCAGACTATGAGTGTGGATACATTGAGCTTGAGCCCCTGCTCCCCTGTTAGAGTTAACTGATCACTGGCTGGTGACCTAACAATTCTGACCCTAAGTCCCTCCTCTGTCACATTGGGATGATCCCACATTGTGGGGTTGTTATGGTTGATACATTGTGTCAACTTGGGGAGTCTAGAGGTTTGGCTAAGTAGCTCAGCAGGAAGACAGGATACTTACTTTGTATATATCCTAAGCCTGTTGCAGAGGAGGGCATGGAGATTATGTGAGAGCTACATGCCCCTTAGGTGGGGGTAGTCTGTTTACAAAGTAAGACAGGGAAAAAGAAGCTACTTGCCGCCATTCCTCCGGTTTGCTCTGGCTGCTTTGCTGT
>NW_004955451.1:6830519-6850149 GCF_000276665.1 Chinchilla lanigera
ACCAAGACAGGGGTCATGCTGAGGGCAGCCATAACTGTAAAGCCTCTGATCCAGTGTAGACAATCTACTCTGTCCTCAGACACAGTATTCTCACTTTCCTTCCTCCCTCTTTGTCCTTCCCTCCAGCTGTCAGCGGTGCAATGAGAATGAGGAGGGATGTGCTTGAATTGCACCTCTATTAAGTGGTGCATAGAGATAGGATTTATGAAACAGATACCATAGAGAGATGGGCTATCTCTTGTCCTCTGTGAACATGTGAACATGCATTAGCGATCATAGGGTCATAGTTAAAGAGATACCTACTTCACTGCTCCAACAAAGAATTGTTTAAATGATTATTATGAGTAGACAGGCTTAGGATTTCATATAAAGATACGCATGGCCCTCACATCTTTAAAGAGTGGTCCTTTTCACCATAGTACCTTTCTCAGGTAACCGGAGCTCCAGCAGATGCCACCTCCGTTTCCAAACCTGTGAGTCTGAGCTATAAGGCTGCCCCTACCTTTGTGGTGAAAAGATGACTCTCTCAGGTGTTAAATCAGCACTAGGTGGCAGTAACATCTAACACTTAATTTTTTTATCAATATCAAACCATTTCGCCTTTGTTTTCCCTTTGCGACTCAATTTTGGGAAACTAATCATTCAGCGTAGACAAACGCAAAGAAATGCCTTGGGTTTGTCTCCCTCGTTATTCTGAAGTTGACTTGGGAGACTTGCAGTGTTTCAAAAGGCAGGAAATGGGCAATTTCTCAAGCTACAAAAAACACATTTCTCCCTGGGCTCTCAGAGCTCCAATTAAGAGACTCTGCCCTGGACATGGATGAAGAGGTCAAGTACCTAGTACCTTCTGTACTTAAAAAGGAGTCAAGAACTTGGATCCATTTTTATTTTTCTTCAACAAGAACAAAAAGATATTAAAATGTAATCTGTGCACCTGGTGGGAGGAAGCTGACTTGCCTCAAACCATTTGGTTTTCTCAGCAAATTTTTCTCTAACTTTACTTTTATTTTCTCTCCCAGATCTCTCCTTCCAACTCCCAAATTCAGTTTTGCACCCCATGTTGAATTTTTTAAAGGCACCATTAGAATAGAGATGAAAGAAAAACATAGCAATGTTGAAAAGAACTGGAAATAATGAAATGTAGGTTGCGCTCTGGGTAAGCCAAAGGGCCTGGTCTTAGCATGTGACAAGAAAGAGTACAAAGGGGACTTCAGTAAGTCCCGGAGAACTTCCAGACTATTGCTGGCTTAAAAGCCTTGGCCTCCTCCAAAAACTGAGGCAACTATGAGAGCCCTGGCTGCCCATGATGGGAACCAAGTGACCTTGGAAAATATCTACCAGGTCTAACAAATATTGCCAGCAAATCCTCCCTCCTGTAATAAAGTGGCTCCAATTACGGATTATCATTATTGTAGATCAGGAACTAGGAAACTTTGCATTGTTGCCAACACTATTGTCAGCTGGGCTGAGAATGGAGGGGGAATTAGCTGGAGATGTGCACACCGAGAGAAGACAATGGATAACTCAAGGTCCTGGAGGTCAGCTTGTACCCACTGTCCATGGGGCTACATGAGTCTCCATCCTGACTTTGGAGATGGATCCACCAACCCTGAAGTAGGTAGAGCTTAGAACTAGATTGGTGGGCAGCAACCTATCTAACAAGTAGGTGGGCACACACACCAAGATCTTCCTCTCAGCAAGAAGACCCAGATCTCTAATCAGTAAACTAGAGCAAAGATTTCCAGAACTGAGACTACCACACTACATACATTGATTGATTGCATTAAGGAGAGGACATGAAAATTTCAGTTCTGTTCCATAGACTGAGTGCATGTAGAGGAAGAAGATACAAAAATAAAAGAGAACTGCAATCCAAACTTATTATTATTTTGGTATTCAATATGTCCAGTAGATGTAAGACCTTACTGGCAGCAATTAGTGTGGGAACACGCTACTCATCCAGGGCCATTGAGTCTTGAGTCTGGGAAGTGGACTTATTGAATTACCATCCTAGAATGGGAGTCATGCTGCATTATCCATTCCATCAGGAATAGCTTGGGAGGAGCTGATCCTGCATCTGGGGAGCATTAACGGAACCAGCTGTGACCATCTGGGTACTCATGTGAAAACAAGGTTGGCAAAAGCACGGCTTTAAAAAAAACTATGTGTCTCCTGACACATACACATTACTTATCATCCAGAAGCTCCCCTGATAATTACTTGGACCAGTAATTATTCACTAAAAAAAGATTTACTATATTAATATTCACATGCAGAAGTGGAAGGAAGGTGAGACTAGACACTATCTTTTTCCTTGAAGGAAAAATCCTAAGTTGCTGACTACCTCTCCCTCAAGCATTAACTTTTCTGTTAAACTTTACCTCCTTGCTGAATAAAACAAATTAGATGAGAAGATGGAGAAAAGGAAGGAGAATGCTGCAGAGGAGGTTTTAGTTCCACGTTAACATAAGCGTTTCTCAATCAGTGTTTGTTAGTCATTTGGGGAAAATATTTTAAAGGAAGGATTTAGTTGATTTCCATTCTCAGAAAATTTAACTTTGGCCATAAGACATAATGTCAGTGGAAAAGACAATGTGTCTCATTTGGAGTGACAGTAGCTGTCAATGCTAAACATTATCCACAAAATAGAAAGAAAAATACTTGTATTAGTAGGGTAAAATTTATGAAAATGAACCACAGATACCTGTAAGGTAAACACTTAAATTCTATTCCTTTTTTCACCAAGTAATCAATTGATCTCTTATAAACGTCAGGAATGTAACACTATAACCCACGAATGACAGTGACATTTTATCCACTAGATAGTAAACTCTAGGAGGGTAGAGAACTTTTCCTCTTTTATTTACTGCCATTCTTGTAGTGGATACACCATAGTAAATACTCAGGAAATACTGGGAATAGGTGAATTAGCTCAGAGACTCTGAGAGAAATGGATTTAAAAGCATGACCTCTCTTGAACATCATTTTGGTGTTACAGCAAGAACTCAGTACCTCTTGCCACATCTTTTTTTATTGCCTTTCTTCTCTTCCTATCACAGAGTGCTTCAGCTTGCTGGAAACTAGAGATTTCTGATTCAGAGCATCCCCTTTGATTCTGCCCTGATTCCAAAGAATCCGATGGAAAGACCAAAGGATGAAAGTGAGGGATGCCACAAAAGTTCCTGAAAATTCTCCAGCACGCACAGAATAAGGTGTTTGTGTCACTTATGAAAGGACATAATTCCCTTTCTGTCCTTGGCTCTTGATCAGATGGAGCAGACAGAAGACGTTGCTTCCCTCTAGGTCTTGAATTCCGTTACTTGAGTTTATTTTCACCTTTGCTACTCAAACACCCATGATTCTAACCATGTATCTGGTTAGTAATCCCACTGAAATATTTCAGCTGATAAAGGTGCCATTGTCCCACTTCCCAATCATGCTTGTGGCTTCTTCTAGGCGTGGATCATTGTAGTCTGATCAGTCACCTTTGTCCTAGAAAGGAGGACCACAGGCAGGGTATGGTTCTGCCAAGCTCATTCAAACATTCTGAAATATTTTCCAATGTTTGAAATTTGACAAGATCCCAAGCACACTTGGCTTTTGTCTCCCTTTTCCCTTAATTGCTGAGCCCAAACAGAAAATGTAATCCATCTGCCTTAGAATCATTTTCCCCGAACTCATCCAAATTTGCCTTAGTGAGAGCTATTTGACATCTTTGTCTTCGTGGGTCTAACACCTTCCTTCTCATGTTTTATTTCTTGGAAATAGGAAGAAGATGCAGCCAACAGTAACAGGACTGTTTCAAACCCAAGACATAATCTATAAGAGCAGGTGCTGGCCGTGGAGGATCATGAATCACACTCCCAGAATTATAGCTTAGAGACATCAGAAGGAGAGTTAAGGGAGTGTACAGAACAAATGCGTCCGGGGGCTGGGGATTTAGCTCAGCAGCAAAAGCGCGTGCCTGGCAAGGTCGTGAGTTTGGTTCCCGGTACCAGAGAAAAACCAAAAAAAAAAAAAAAAAAAAGAACGAATGCATCCTGACAAGGTCAAAGAACACACTAAATTGAGGGTAGATTTCTTTCCACTCCATATCTAGTAGCTACAGGGAGCCAACCACTCACTCTGCTCCATAACGAAGAAGCAGATGCAGATACACCATGGATTTCTACAGTTTGATGGTTGGTCACTATTGTGAGCACCCCATAATAGTGGGGACACAAAAAGGCTCACAAGATCCATCTAAGACCATTTTTAAGAACTGAAAATCAAAGTAAGAGACAATGGGCCAAAATCCTAATGAGGGTCTTACTCATTTGTGATCTCAGGCAAGCTCCTTACTCTCCCTGAATTTATATTTTTTCTTTGTAAATAAAGATTGTAAAACCTTTCTGGTATATTCACAGTGCTAGGTAAAATTGTATATCTTAGCACAATGTCTAGCATTTAGACAACACTAATGACAACTATTTGGATTATTGTTGTTATTTTATAATAGTTTATTGAGGTATAACTCATAACAATCCAATTCACCCATTTAAAGTGAACAATCCCATAGTTTTTAGTATAGTCACATAATTGTGCAACCATCCTGACAATAAATTTCAGAACATATCAACACCTCCCAAATAAAACTTCATGTCCATTAGAAGCAATCAATCTTCTTATCCACTCAGTTCTAGGTAACCATTAAACTACTCTTCATCTCTATGAATTTTCCTATTATAGACATTTCATCTAAATACTATGATATAATATATAGTCCTTTGTGATTGACTTCTTTTACTCAATATAATATTCTCAAAGTTCACCCATGTTATAGCATGTATTAGTATTTCTTTCTATTATTGTCTAATACTCAATTGTACATGTCTGCCATATTTTATTCATTTATCCAACAGCCATTGGAAATTTAGGTTGTTTCCATTACTTGACTGTGATGAGTTGTGCTGCTTCATGTAGAAATTTGCAGGAAGGCCTATATCTTCATTTCTCTTGGATATATACTTAAGAGTGGATTCATATCAACTCTACCTTTCCTCTTTTAAGGAGCCACCAGATGTTTCCAAAAGTGGCAGCACTGTTTTACTTTCCCTTCAGCAGTGTATAAGGACTTCAACTTTTCTGTGTCTTCACCAATACTTGTTACTGCATTTTTGATCACAGCTGTCCCAGGGGGTGTGAAGGCAGTTTGAATTTGCATTTCCTTGAAAGTTAGGAGCACTGAGCAAATTTTATGTGTTTTTCTTGTATTTCTTCTTTGGACAAATGTCTAATCCATTATCTGCATTTTTTATTAGATGTTTGTCTCTAGTAAATAGTTGTAGGTGTTCTTCATAGGTTTCATACAGCCCTGCTATGCTCTGAATGTATCATCTCAGAATTCATATTTTGAAACTTAATCGTCAATGTAGTAGTATTAAGAGATGGAGTGGGGCTCAGGAGATGATTAAAACATGAGGCTGGAGCCCACATAAATGAACTTAACAACCTTTAAAGGGATGTGCAAAGGAGCTGAGCAGCTCTTTTGCCCTTTTGTCCCTTCTACAAGGTGTCATCTTGAAAGCAGACAGCAGCTCTCCTCAGACACTGAATCTGCTGGAACCTTGATCTGTGGCTTCCCAACCTCCAGAACCATGAGAAATAAACACATTTGTATTATTTATAAAGAACTTCATCTGTCATATTTTGTTATAGCAGCAAAACCAGACTGAGACAAGCCCCTTATCAAGTATCATTTGCAAAAGCTGTCCCTCTTCTATAGGTTTTGTTTTCATTTTCTTGAGGGTATACTTTGAAGCACAGAATTTACTAATTTTAATGAAGTCCAACTTACCTATTTTTTCCTTTTGTTGCTCAAACAATTGCCTAAGTCAATGTCATGAAGAGTTCTCTGTTTCTTCTAAGAGTTTTGTAGTTTTAGCTCTTACATTTTAGGTCTGTGATGCATTTTGAGTTAATATCTATATATGATGTGGGATATGGGTCCAACTCCATTCTTTTATATGTGGGTATCTCATTGTCCCAGCACCATTTATGGGAAAGATGATTCCTTTCCCATAGAATTTTCTTGACACCCACTATGGAAAAATCAGTTACAATGAAGAGGGTTATGGCCAGACCTAGCAAATACCATAGAGTGCATGTTGAATTCTATTCCGTTGATTTATCTACCTATTCTCCTACCAGCACAACACCATCTTGATTACTCTAACTTTGTAGTAAGTTTTGAAACTAGGAACTGAATCTTCTTAATCTGCTCTTCTTTTTCAATATAACTTTTTTTTATAACACATTATCTGCAAATAGGTAGTTTTACTTATTCATTTCCATTTCATTTTTTTTGGATGCATTTCATTTTTTTTCTTCTCTAATTGCCTTCCAGTACAAGTTTTGGATGGAACTGGTAAAGGTAGACAACTTTATTTTATTCTTGATCTTGGGGGGAAGTACTCATTCATTCACCATTAAATATGATGTTAGCTGTGGATTGTTCATGGGTACTCCTGATCAATTGAAGGAGCTCCCTTCTATTCCTAATTTTTTAGGTGGTTTCACCATAAAGGGTGTTATTGTTCTTATGTAAAAACACAGCTGTTCTTTCTCTTTTTCCTCTATTCTTTCCCTTTTTTTTTTGATTTCTTTCCAGAGACCAGTAGGACATCAGAATAACATCAGGAAAGAGGAAGTGACAGGCTGCTATGCATCCATTCCCTGTGGTGCCCCAGGAGCAAGCATCTGCCACCTTCTCCCTCCCGGGCCCCTCTGACCTAACAGTGTCCCTGCTGCTCTGGCACAAGATGTACTTCTACAACTTTGATCTGCCTCACTGACTTACTGTCTCCTGGTTCTGGATGTATGGCTTCCTGTCACCCTTCTTTTGGGCTCAGATCCCTTTTCTGCCTCTTTCCAGGTGTCCTGTGCTGCTTTGGCAGCTGTTGGAATTTGGGAAGCCAAAGGCTATTTTTCAGACAGTACAATTTCCTTTTCACACTTGTACCCAGCCGAATTCCACAAATATTTCATGAACACTTTTTTATGCTAAGCATCATTTCTGTTAGATTCTGAGAATACTCAAAATAACTTTATGAAGTTGTTCTTGTTTTGGCCCCATTTTACAGAAGAAAAACCAAAGGTTTCCTGTAGCTAAGTAATTTGTTCAAGTCTACATACATAATAAGTTGCAGAGCCAGAATTTCATTACACATTTGTCCATGTGGAGCACCCGTATAGTCACAAATGCTGAGGTAGAACTCAGGATCCCAGTGCTCATACTGGAATGACCAGGAGGACCTGCAAAGTGGTACATCTTGTTTCAAATACAAGGGTCCTATTCATCTCAACTTTACCAACTTTTGGGGCCTTATCTTCCAAAAGCACACCTCTCCAGGATACTTCATGCTGTCTCTATGTCTATTTTTTCATAGGGTGTCTGCTCTGCCTCCATCAAACTGCTTCTCTCACACAATTCCCAACTTTAATTGCCCAGCCAATTAAATGAAGTTCTTACATCAAGACTCAATCTAGGACTCGCTTCCCCCTTCAAGTCTTTCTGACTTACCCCAGGCTGTGCTTTTTCACATCCTGTGCATTCCTATATCACAGAACTCACCACACTTATGTTCTCCTCTTCCTCACCCATATAACCAATCACCAGCAAATCACAAGAACTTCGATGCAGCCTGTCATTAGTTCTCCTCTGTAGCCCTAAGATCCAGCACACTTCCTGGTCCATAGTAGGTTCTTAGCCAATGTTTCTTAAAGAACTAATTGACGTTTGTAGGATGGGCTTTTATAGACAGACTGTCTCTCTAGCTAAGAGATTTAAATACCTCTCTGCCCAAATAGATTAGTGGGAGAGGGGGTTTTTCTTGTCCCCTTCCTTTCTGGAGAATTTGAATTTGACACTAAGGAGTTCAAGTCTGTGAAATTTACACTTCAGACAGTAAAACTAATTTATTTTAACACTGAATAACATAACTCTCAGTTACCGGGTCACCATGCAGGAAACTCAAGAAAGATAGTTATGCAAAAGAGGAAGCAAAAGGCCTTGCTCTAAATGCTCAGCAAAAGCACCCCAACCTTTGTGTCACTTGGCTTACATTCTTTGCCCATCAAGGGATCTTCTGTCAAGGTCAGAGATCACCTCTATATTAAAGCACAAGCTGTTCATTTCTTTAACTAGTGGACAAAATAATAAGTTGACTTCTGTCTCAAATGCCAGCTCAGTGAAAACAAGCCAATGGCAAGAAGTGGAACTTTGTGAGCTCTTGGTGGTAACACTTTGAGCAAAACTTCAGCTTTCTCCTCTGAGAGATGGCTGTGAGGTCAGAACTAGCATGGCAATGCCTAATAGCCCCCCAAAGACTCCTGGTACTAATCCTCGCCAATTTCCCTCCAAGCCCTGGCACAAGTTGGGCTGAAGGCACACATGTTACTTCATTTAAGTTTGAGCACTGCACCATTGGGTATTTTTTTCTTCTGGGCTTTCTGTTAACTTTGTCTACAAAATGTGGTTTTAAGAAATATTACTCCTGGTCATTTATCTAACAGACCTACTGTGATCATGAACTCCATCCTTCTCCCAGCTTTCACATTCTATTCAAATGGGATCTTTTACCAGGAAATTCACTTGGACAGGGGAGTTCATTTGAGGTTGAAACTGTAAAGTGGCCAATTATCTCTCAGGCATTGGTTGCATATGATCTTTACCCCAAGCTTTGGAAATAAAGACAACATTTAGCAAACGTTCTCCTCCAAAGCTAATGTTTTGGAAAGAGTAACAGCATGTTAGGAATAAATTACATGGTCTTTAGTGCATTTCTTTTTTTTTTTTTTTTTTGGTTTTTCTCCGGTACCGGGAACCGAACTCACGACCTTGCGCTTGCCAGGCAGGCGCTTTTGCCGCTGAGCTAAATCCCCAGCCCGGTCTTTAGTGCATTTTAGGGTGATTGCCTGTTAACAGGCAGTGTGATGTGCCAACTCATGCGAGAACTCCAGCCTTCTGAGGCACTGATTTCTGAGTTGTTGAGCTTATGGCATCCGAGTTGTGTCACTGAACAGTCTGAGGGCCCTGGGGTCCTGTCTGTGGGACCTGACCTGGGAATGCCACGAATCACAGGCGAGCCTTCCATTCCTATCTAGACCATTAGCACATTCTGGATAATAGACCATTAGCACATCTGAGGACTTTCATCTAAAACTACCCATTTTGCCACTCATGGACTATCCTGATCCTAAAAAAGAGTCTTCTAGTATACCTAACGAAAGTAACAATTTTGGACCTACTAAGTATAAGTTCTTCTGCCAGGAACTATAGAAGAATAATAGAATGTTTAAAAACAACTTTGATTCCATATAAGAAATGTCCTGAATAAGCAAAACCAGAGACACAGAAAGTAGATTCATGGTTTCCTAGTGCCGGGAGGAGAGGGTCATTGGCAAGTGTTGGCTAAAGAAGGAGGGTATTTATTTTGGAGAAAGTAAAGATGATCTAAAACTGATTATGGTGATGAGAAAGAGTGCCTTTTCCAATGTATGCCACCAGCCACCTTCCAGGACAATGCAAGCACTGGCTTTGGGAAGCTGCCAAGCTTCTGGTGTGGCACTTGAACCCCTGGCCTCCCATGCAAAGGCAATGATGCTACTGGCCTAGTGACACTGACCTATTTCCTATGTTAGTGACTAAACAGATTCAAAGGTGTGGGAGACATTCCCCCCCACACACACGCAGAATTCACCCATCCCAACATAGCTGTGGACTCAATCAGAGGTGGCTGCCCCCGGGCACTGGCCAAGCCTCTGAGAACAAAGCCTTTTGTCAGCTGGTTAGTGCATTTCTTTGCCCTCGATTTTCCTGACTTGAACAGCAATTCGCTTTAATGAACAGTTTCAACCTTTCTGTTGCTGTTCTTTCTCTTTCTCCTCCTATCTAATGGATATTTTATGCTTAATGGAAACCATAAACATGACAGAGTAGACCACTTTGCGTTGCCCTGAATTTCAGGTTTTGCCCAATCTCTACAGTGGGTAAGAATAAATTTCCATTCTAGAATGGAGATGAAAATATCAGAATATCAGTGTAAAAAAGACAGGAAAGAAGCAATAGGTGTGGTAATCTATACATCATGTTATCTTCTGATAAGGCATATTTTTGAGAAATGATACAACATAAAAAGTCTATTCTGTGATTATAGTTACATACAAATGAATGATACATGAGCAAAGATTAGCAAGGATCATTAAAAACCAAAATCAGTATGTGCATACTTTCTGTTGCATGTCTTTTAACGCTGTTATTTATCGCTCAAGTAATAAAGATTTTAACGTAAGAGGAAAGGAACACAGTGTAATAAATCATGAACTCACATAAAACAAGCCTGCTCATTTTTAACTTTGTGCATTAATAACTGGATATAAAACTAATTCTATTTCTGCCATTCCTTGCTTTTCTCCCTTTCATTTTTGCCATGTAAAATCTAACCCCTTCGTCTCGGAGAGGTGAGGACCTGGGCAGCTACCCATCCATTGTGGCTGTGCAACCACCCCTCTCCCCCGCCCATAGCTGCAGATGGCCACATTATTTCTTCTCTTCCAGAAAAGGAGACTGAAAACTCTTTCTTTCTGTCTATCTAAAGGGTACTGTTCATATCTCAATGACAGGCTTGTGAGTTCCCAAAGGCTCGACACGTCCCCTGAATTTCCTGTGCAATTTGCTTCCCTTGAGAGGAGATGAGAAGGACTAAATGACAAAAGTGACTTGATCTAGGCATCTTGACTTCAGACCAGTCTGCTTCTTAATAACCCCATCACCTACCTGAGAATCAGTCTATAATTTTCTTAAGTCAGCCTCCTAAGGCTCAAAGTTGAGAGGTCAAAGTTGAGAATGGCGGCTTTGGCTGAACGGGTAAAACTGGCTGTGTTCAAAGTGTTGACCTCACACTTTGTCTTGGTGAAACCTCAGAAGGCCTAGATAAGGGGATGATCCCAACCCAGTACTCTCACATTGTGTGTTTCTATAGAACTGTTGTAGCAAGATGTGGTGACGAAATTAAAAACTGTGCTTAAGTCTTGGCACTATTATTTGCTAGTTTGAACAAATAATTTAACATCTCTAAGCATCCTTTACCTTCTTTGTAACATGAGGAAATACTAGTGTCTATCTCTTGTGGCTGCTGTGAAAGTGAAATGGAGTGACACTTGCAAGGTGTTCCTACATGCCTAGCTCATAGTGAGAACTCAATAAAGGTTACCAATGACATTTGAAATTATTATGATTATTGTCTTTATTATACCACCCCTTCCTTCTTTATCCACATCAAAGTGAGCTTGTAGTGTCTTGATATAGAGGCAAAGACAAGGAACCTTGGATCAGACTCTTCTATTCTACTAATTCAATGACCTTTGGCAGGTCACTTGGCACATCTGAATCTACTATATCTGCAAAATAAAGTAACACTCACCCCACAGGGCTTTTTAGGAAGATTTATTGTAGTAAGATACAGGAAACTGCTTGATGCACGGTTAAGTATTCAGTAAATGAAGGTTGAATCAAGATTTCAGTTTGTATAATGCGCTAGTTTGTCCTTTTTTATCTTAGGTTTGCAACTAAAGAAGGCATCTCACTCTGCCCTATGCTGCTTCCAGCAAAGAGCAGCAGGACAGGGAGCCAAAGCATTAGCAAGCTTTTGGCAGAAGCCTGACAAGGAGTGTGATCACAAGACCTCCATGCAGAACTTTGACAACTGAATGTGCAAATTACGCTTATTCAAGCTGGAATATCACCCAAGTGGCTCTTGGAACCACACTGACCACATCCCAGCTGGACTGGGGAAGTGAATCTGTCCAGCCAAGGGTTTTATTGTTTTTATTTAAAAGTGTGAATCACCAGACAAGCAATTCTCCCCAGCCAGGTGCTGTATTCTGATTATATGTCAACATCTACCTCTCTGGCAAGTGATCAAGGCAACAGTGCCAATGAGAAATTGTTCTAAGTCTGGGGAGATCTCAAAGGTCAATATCTTAGTGGTTTGAACAGGACGACTTGGGGATATCACTTAAAACTGAGACTCAAACTTTCCTTTGTGTAAAATAGGATAATAATAGGAAATACTGTGTAGGTTGTTTTCAAAATTAAGTGAGATAATGTGTGAAAAGTGCTTGGAAGAGAACATGATGCTTCATAAATGATGGTCATGTGTTTGCTATAATGATAATAATTAGTGTGCTGAGGTTCTTGGAACTTTCAAAAGGCATCATGTTTTCACCTCTGCTGTAATAAATTTACATTTTGTGGGGGGAGAAAAGACTATGCAACAAAGGAAAAGATGACACAGAGCTGCTGGAAATATATGAGCACTGAGAACAATCCTTACGTCCGGGTGGCTGGAAATAATTCTGTGCAGGAAAAAAAGAAAAAAACATTAGACAGAGGCCTTGCCGGAAACTTAGAAATAGAAGTAGGGGATGAAAGAGGGAAAGGGGAATTTTGTGGATGGTGAGTATCTTGGCAAAAACTGTCTAGCTTATCCTAATATCTTTAATGAGCTCTGGCAGTTTGGATTAAACTCCACAAAAAATAAAAGAAATATCCAAGGTTTCCAGACTTTGCTTAAACTACCTAATATCACCTGTTCTGTACATCAGTCCTTGTGTTCATTCCCCCACCCATTTGGCCACTAGCTTTCATGACCTAACTATTGCTTTATTGCCCTGTTAGCTCACCACATAACACTGCCTTTCAGGTGTTAATCTGTTTCCGCACAATGATGGTTTCCTCTAATAGATTCTTGGAGAAACATCCTAACAGGTTGATATTCTCAGAATCCCTTTCCCAAACATCCACAGGGAGCTCTTACAAGTTTCAGGAGCAGGAAGTACAGTAGTTTAAGGAGAAGCTCACTACTGTGACCAAAGCATATGGGAAAACCAAAACTACAGATTATAAGTGGCTGGATACTCACATACTCCACGAAACCTCCCTTACACCTCTGCCAGTTCTATCACTGGTTCAGTCAATCTTCCCAGCTCTTAAAACAAGACTTTGCTTCCTCTAAGAGGTAATTTTGTGTCTCTATCTACTGGCTAGGATATAATATCTAGTTAGTAGCAACTGTATTTTTTGTTTTGTTTTGCTGCTAATGTTTCTATGAAGCAAAGATATGTATTTGCTGTGTATTGGGAAAACACACAATAAAAACAGTAACAAAAGCAAGACAGAAGCACTCAGAGAGTGCTCTGATACTGAGAAACAACAGGAAGTCAGAACTTTTAGGTTCTCATTCTAGTTCCACAATTTAATAGTTGAGAGATGCTGACATGTTCTGAAGTTTCCTAAGCTTTCTTCTCCTTCTGCAGAATAGATTTTATGGTACTAATTTTACCTACTCCAAAGGTTGTCATTTTTCAGAGAGATAGCAGACATAAAACCATGTACACAGAACTTTTTCAAACAAGGGAAAAATAAGAATGAACTCTATCTCAATTCGTAGAAAGTTTTTGTTTGTTTGGAATGAGGAAAGAAAATGAGGACAATCACTATTTTAAAGATTATAAGAAAATTCTACATATTATTTTATGTTGGAATCTTTTTTTCTCATTTGGAGACAGAGAAGAAGAAAAGTAGTGTGTTATTTTGTAGTCTTCTGCCAAAAATCTTTTATTCACCCCAACATTGGAGAGGAGTAGTGATGCAGGCGTGAGGCTTGGCTTGGTTTCTTGCTCACGTTGCATTGCTTAGCTGCATCTTGGACACTGCTGCCTCACCAGGTACTAAAGGGAAACGTGTTGAAGTAGTTGCCTAATACTGGGTTGGCTTACTCCCATTATACTTAGCTGACCTCTTGGGAACTATTCATAAAATGTATCAGTAGGGAAAAAGGGAATTTCTTCACTCTCTTGGAGGAAGTAAGAATATAGGATCATTTTAGGACTGACCTCCAACAGTTCTTCACTTTTCTCATCTCTCAGACATCTTCCTTAGGATATTTTATTGCCAACTAGCAGAGACAGGATTAAGGTCTAGTGAGTGTTTCCGGGTGCTCTGGACACAGAGAGGTGTATCACCTATTCTAGCAAGAAGGGCCTTGTATGCACCAGACCTGGACCACAAGGCAGAAGAAGCTAGTTCTAAAATTTTTAGTACTTATGGGCTAAGTGATCTTGGAAAAATCACTCCAAATATTTATATTTTTGTTATTCACCTCTTAAGTTGTGGGAGGATTAAATGATATGTATGTATAAAGAAACAACGCTAAGACTTAGAACATAGGAAGCATTTAATAAATTGTAGTAACTATCACTATTAAGGCATTACTCTCACCAACACCAATTTATGATTACCACTCTTATCTATTTATTAGAACTTTTTGGTGATTATAAAGATAATGTTGTAAAAATGTTTTGCATCAAACAAAACACTGTGAAACATTTAAAATTGTTCAGATTTATTTTAAATATGGAAAAACCTCAAATATAACTTTCAAATGTAAGTTGAATTCAAGACAATTACTATGCATTTTGCAGTTGTGTCAGATTTTATTATCCCAGAGAACTCTAAGAATGTTGACATAGGACTTAAAATGAAGAACAAGCTCATTTCACCATCTTTGCAGGCCATGTTTGTGTGTATAAAGACCAACTATTTATGCATTCCCTAATTCATCAGTAGTATCATGTAGAAGCTTTAGCAAGAATATTGGTCAAATGTCCTACAGTACATTCTGCCAAAAAAGAGTAGGAGATCAGTCAGAGATTTATTCTTCTTTACAAGGCAAGGTTCAGGTAACCTATGAAGAGAGGAAAAACTATAAGGATTTGGGAATTCTTTTTGGGGCCAGAGGAGATAAGGCACAGGAAAGGAGAGTGTATGTTAAACCAAAAAAATCACAAAATTATATATATTGTTCTGATTGTTTGCCAGTCTTGAGAAACCCCAAGTGAAAAGGAAACAGGGTCTAAGGCACTCCGGAACACTGCAATTGACTTTTACTGATAAAAACCTTTATGTTATACTTGCTTTATAAACATTTTTGAGATCTCAGCCTTAATTAGCACAACTGCTACAAACACAGTGGTTCCCAAGTACCCGTCATGCTAAGGAAAAAAAAAATTCACCATAACCCATCAACATCGATATTGCTTTCAGGATTAGATTATCGGTAACAGCTTATTTTTTGTAGACTCCATTAGGGCTTTATCTTTCCCATCAAATGAGAATTCTGGAAATGAGGGAGGGACTTCTACAAACACAGATACAGTTCCTGTTATAGCAATTCTTCACATGTTTTGACTTTAAGATTTCTACATAGCTATGTAAATTTTATTTTCAATGTAGGGAAAAGTGTACCAAATATACCCTGAGTCATGAACGGAATGACATTCATTCATGACCTGTGTAGAATTCAGGAACATGGGAGGTCAGTGCTCCACAGAACTCAAGTGGGGAGCCCTAGTTTCTTCCACAAACTTCTTTTTAATGATGAATCTATCTACATGTTCCTGTTACACAAAGTATCTGAAATGGGAGGAACTATCTTATCTAAATATTTACACAAATATTGTAATCAGGATGTCCATACCCTTATGCAATACACAGCCTGCTGACATGTCCCTATGCAGTCCCAGAGTTTATGTATGAGAATTCCTATCTCAACCTCCTCTGCCTTTGTTGTGTCAGAGGTTGATACAACACATGAAACAAGTCTCAAGTATGAGAATCTTCATAGAGGAGGGTGTGGTTTTCTGTCTTTTGCAGAAGAGGATAACTATGGATATTTGCTATGGGTACAGAAAGAGTGAGAGATGCCTAGCAAGTGATGACTGAATAAATACTGATTAAGATCCAATGGGCAGCCAGGCTCACCAATAGATTGTGTCTCCAAAAAGCAACATTCTCTGGTAAATAGTTAAGTGACAATGTAGCTAGCATCCTTTCCCTATTTATGTATAGTTCTTGGGCATTCTGTTGCTAGTTCTCCAGAAGTGGTGTACTGGTAGATGTTTAACAACCAGTTCCCCCTGAAATCTTGTAATATTTACAATTTCTGTAATGTACATACTCTTACCAGATGAATTTAAAATACCATGTGAAATACTGAAGTTGGAGTTGGGATGAAATGTACAGAAGAGAGTCTTGTGAGCAGTATGAACCTGTAGCTCCAGCACAACACCCTCATGAGGTCTTTCTCCTGGTTAACTAGCCTGGCATTTTTCCTAGGGTTTTATTCTTAAGATGACCAGATATTCTCTCCTTGCTTGCTTTCTTGACTGCAAAACTTCTCATTGTCTCTATTTTCAAATAATGGAACTCAGAAGTTGATTTTAAAGAACTTAATGGCCTGGGGCTGGGGATTTAGCTCAGCAGCACAGCGCCTCCCTGGCAAGCCAAGTGAAAGATCGAGTTCGAGTCTTGATACCGGAAGAAAAACAAAACAAAACAAAACAAAACAAACAAACAAAAAAGAACTTAATGGCCTTATAGAAAAGTTTCCGAGCATTTAGCAACTTATTTATCTTTCTTCTATCCATTAGAAATATTAATCTGTTTCCTTTCACTCAAAGAGAATAAAAATATGTTCATTCTGTAGGATGTACCGGTCTCACTCAAAAGGGACCAAAGAGAGTTGTCTAAAGTCATACAGTCAGAAAAGTACACACAGAAGCAAATGCAACTCCAGTTCTCATATACTATTTCCCAAGCAAAGCTAAACAAAACAAAATTCCCTTCCAAAACGTTTAATAGGCACAATATGAGGATCTAGTGCTAGCAATGTAAAAAGAGCTAAATATGATCCTAGATGACATAATTTCTTACTGTATGGATCTGTATTTTTACTAAATTTGTTTGCTTGGCTTTCACCTACTGACAAATATATGTTAAAGTCCCCTACTGTGATTCTGGATTTGTCCATTTCTCATTCGAATTTGATCAAGTTTTGGTTTATGCGTTGTGAAATGGTATCTGCCACATGCAAATTTATGACTGTGCTGTCTTCCCACTGGGTTAAACTCTTTTAATCATTATGAATTTTAAAAATATTTAGTGACTTGGGGCTGGGGATTTAGCTCAGCAGCACAGCACCTGCCTGGCAAGCTCAAGGTAGTGAGTTCAGTTCCAGGTACCAGAAAAAAGCACCCCCCCCAAAAAAAATATATAAAATATTTAGTGACTTAGCTTCAATTCTATTTTGTATGACATTACTATAGATGCACAATCTTCCTTTAGATTTCTACTTTATTCTTTTTTACATTTAACTTGTGTCCCTTGAAAACACATAGTTTGGTTTTTAGCATGTGAACTTTTGTCTATAGTTTGAATATTCAATCCATTTACACTGGATTTAAATTAATTTCTATGTTTTTTCTCCTCTCTAGCTTCCTTTACATTAACTGAATATTTCAAAAATGTTCCACTTTCATTTTTATTAGCTTGTTAATTCTACATACTTTTGAAAATCTTTTCATGTATAGTCCTTGAGATTCAAATTCAGTCTTAACTTATGAAGGTCTACTATAAATTTTTGGTATTTTTCAAGACTATAAAAAATTCTAAATTTCTTATTCCCTGATGTCTTTTGTGCTATTTTTATTGATCTGAATTACACACATATTTTGAACCTGATATGGCATTATTGTTGTTTTTAATGCCATTGACATTAATTTAGATTTAAACACAAATTTAGTGTTCCAGGTGCTCTTCATTATTTTCTTCTTTCATCCACCATGATTTTGCTTCTACCTGAAGATGCCATGTAGTATGGTCTGCTGGTGAAAAATTCTCTCAGTTTATGTTTTCTGGGAAAAAAAAATCACTCCAACATTTTTGAAGATTTTCTTCCAATCATATACTTCTAGATGAGTAGATTTTATTCTTTTGTTGTTTTGAAAATGCCATTCAGTTTTCTTTTAGGTTTTGTAATTTCAATGAGAAAAAGGTTGTAAGTCTTAGTGCTGTCTCTGTAGAGCTACAGTATCTTCTTTCCTTTGATTACTTTAATATTTTCATTTTGCAAGCTAATAATATGATTAATTTAACTGTAGTTCCTTTATATGTTTTTTTTTTTCCTATTTGGTGCTTGTGACATTTTTTGAACCTCTCACTTGAAATCTTTTACAGTTTTAGAAGTTTTCATCCACTGTCTCTTAAATAGTGATTCTGCCGTGTTTTTCTTCACATTCTTACAGAGTTGCAGTTACTCATATTTTAGACCTTTTCATTTTGTACCATCTATTACTTAGACTCTTTATTTTGTTTCTTTTGTCTCCATGATTCTACCTGCATATTTCCCACTCATGTATCTTACATTCATTAATTCTCCCTTCACTTGTGTTATGGTGAATTATTGTGATCATAATTTGTTTTATTATGTCTGTGAAATATGTTTAATTGCTTAATAGATTCTAGTTGACAGCCAAAATCTTCAATCTTAACTATTTTAGACATACAATTTTCAGTCACATAAAAATCAAGTAAATTCAACATCTGAATCACATACAAGTCTGGTACTCTTATCTACATTTATTCTTATTTTTAATCATTATATCTAGTAATCTTGCATGCCTGGTAAGATTTTATTGAAAGCTATTTGCTCCAGGAAATAAATATAGAAAGAATTTGAGTTTCTGAGTGACATTTTCCTCTGCAAGAGGGACTTGATTTTACTTATAGCAGGAAGCTAGTAAAGGCTATTAGTAAACAAGTTTATTTTTGCACAATAACATTTTGGATTCGTGTATCTTAGTGCTGAGCTTTTAAAAAATAAAACATTTCCACTTTCTAGATAAACTTCAAGTGTAACAGTAAGAGTCATGACTAGGGTGAAAGAAGTAAGCCACAAGCTCTAATAATTGAGTGCCTCCTAAATTCTGAGTGATATATATACATACATTTGTCTCACCCTAATCTTTGCCTTGATACCAACTAAAACCCTATGATTTACCAAGTGTCTATTCCTAAATGTTCAAACTTTCATATTTTGCTTCACAATCCCCTGAGAGTGCCTAAATTTTGCTTAGTTTCTCAGCCATTTTGTCTATACTTGCAAATCATTTTTTAATAAAGAGGAAATATATCAATATCACCTCTTGGTCGTTCTTACCCTTAAACACCACTTTTTGTAGCCCTCTGTGCTTTGAAAGTTTTTTTCTAACTTAGTTTTTCCAGTTATCCTCCACAGAAGATTGATCCAATACAGTATCAGAGTCAGAAGTAGAAATCCCTTGTGGTTTTCTGAAACCAATTTTACATTTTTCTCAAAGTAGAAATACCCTTTATGGAGGTTTTAAAACATCCACATGGATCTGCTCTTTCATACATCATTTGCCATTGTTTGCCAAAGTTTGTTCTTGAGCAGTAGCATCCTGACATTGCATGAAATGATGTTGCTTATATTTGTTTGAACCCCACAAGCATATTGCTGTTTCAGAACGTTCCCCTGGGCTTCAAACTCGTATTTAAGCACTGTTTGAGATACCCGCACTAGATATCCCTTGTGCTCCTAGAACCTAGAATACCTAATGTTAAAATAATCATCTTCTTTTACTATTATTCACCGCTATAAATTCATTTTCTGCCCTTTTCCCTGTCTTAACTAATAATTTTCTCAAAGATCCTGCCCTAAACTATAAACTT
>NW_004955451.1:6850532-6860916 GCF_000276665.1 Chinchilla lanigera
TGTCACGGATGCATAGCGGTGCTGCAGTCTAAGCACCTCTCTCGCCCTGACAACATATAGCGCTTGCGCTAGTGCGTTAAAATATTCCTCACCGCGCTTTTCTTCATGCTTTCTTTGTGTAAAATATCATAACCACAGCTCCAAAGAAAGTCAGTGACGTTTTTAATTCTTCTGGGAAAATACCCAGAAGGGGACTAGCTGGGTTAAGTGGGACTTCTAATCCTAGTTTAGTGAGGAATCTCCACCCTGAGTGATACCAGTGATGAAGCTAAGAGGAAAATTATGAGGCGCACAAGAGAGTTAAAGAAAGACATTATTGCAAAATTTGTTAAAGTCCCAGAAAAAGGAATTTATATTTGTAATTTTGGGGCCTCTTTACCAGTCATTTGGTTTTCCATTATTTCTTATGGGGAAAATATGCTCAGTTCTCCCAACTTTTTGATGTGTGAACAGGAATTTGAAGCAAACTGAGTTCGACAACTGAAGGATCACTGTATATAAATCCACTCCTCCAACATCTCCCATCCATACATCGAAGTTGCCCTAATTTAAGATGAATTATACTTCACACAGACTTTCTTAACCCAGTGTTAACTCAAGCATAGCAAATGCGTAGTTTATACCTGCTGCCACTTTCCCTTCTGGCACTCGTGACAGGTCTGACTTTTTTATTATTTGAGACCCCAATGAATCCAGACACAGTGTCAAAATTCTTCTCAAAACAGCACTCCACAGAGACTCTACAAGGCTTGGTAAACAAATTTAAACTCCCTTTTCATCTCCTTTCTATATTTCTCTATTAAATGATACATAGACGGTAAAGACTGTCACCAAAGGGCAACCTAACCATGTCGCTCCCAAAATTAATAATCTGTAAGTCTCCTCTTGCTTACAGAATAAAGTAACAACTCATAGATTGGGTGTATTAAATCTTTCACAGTCCAGTTCTTTTGGAAATTTTCTAATTTGCCATTAAGGACACAAATACTCTAATCTTTCCCAGCAACCCATTTATCCCACTCCTTAAATTTGAAGGCCCTTTACACTTCCTTTGTTTATACTGTTACTTCTTTCCCCGACTTTCATCTCTATTCACTATCTACCTGTTTAACACCTATTTTCTCTTATTCTTTCTCAGACTTCTCTCAGAATCCTTTAATCTATCCTCTTGATCACCAAAATACTTTTTGAACCTTTAATAGAGCATATAGTACTTTTCATTAACATGTTTTTACACGTTTACACATATGTCTGTGAGATCATTCTAGCTAATAATGTGCACTGATTCAATGTAAATTGTCTAGCAGTTGCTCAATTAATACAAGATTTGCTAACAGAATAAGTAGAGGGGGCAAACTTCTCTTTGGAAAGAGTGACAGGAATAGTTGCTTATTTCTTTTCCATCATTAATTCAACAAATACTTCTTTGGAATATATGCCATGTGTTAGTAACTGAACAGCACCCATCGTGAAAATGTACAATTTCTTTTAAAGGATCGCACTGATCTAAAGCAACAAGAACCAAATAGGAACCTGTTTAAGTAGTTTTACACAAACATTTCAATCTGTCATGCTCCCTTGCATGGGTGAAGGAACTGTAAATGAAGTATTTGGCTCTTGGGGAGTTATGGCACAATTCTTGGCTCACCTTGATAAATATTGATCTTGTATAAATTACTCAGGAGAGGCAGACGATGGTTCTCTGGGCAACACACACAACCCCCGCTCCCCTTTATACAGAGACATAAATCATTTATGAATAGAGTCCCACATGCTCTATGAATAAGTCCCTTGGATTCCAAGATGACTGATACTCAAGTATTTTTCTCATGTGAGTACAGACCTAAACTTAAGCAAGCAGTCTGACTACATAAAGTTACAATGCCCTTTTGTCCCGGTAAGGTGAGAGAGGCATAATAGGCTTTCAAAGGTAGGCATCACATGTTTCAAAATAAACACCATTAAATGCCACCGCACATTTGTCCCTTTACTCAAGCTGATGGCAGGGGAAAGCTTTTTAGATGCATCTCATGTCATGTTCATTCAATATCAGGTTTTAGTTGCTGATGGAAACACGAGGGTTAGTGGTGTGTGTCGGTGTGTGCGCATGTGTATAGAATGGATTTTCTTTAACTAAGTTGGATTGAGCCTTTGGTTTCATCTGCAAAGTTGTGAATACCACAATGAGGGGTCTGTGTGTGGTGAGGAGTCATTAGAATAGGAACTCAAGGGCAGTGAACACTGGTTTTCTGGGATTCTTGTAGTAAGATTAATAATGAGAGGGTCTAACCTCTGGGGACTTTATCACTGAAGCGACAGAGGGAGGGTAAATAGACTGACAAATAGCTTGTAGACTCTTGGCAGGAGCTGCAATTCATTGTTGGAGCTCACACAAAGGGTCAAAATGCTGAAACTTCTTGGGAGAAATAAAGGAGTGTAACTTTGGCTTCTTAGGAACTTTTATTTATGGGATTTTCTCTGCCTTGAATATCTTGTCCTGGAATTCCAACTTGTTCATGTTCTGTGAATTTCTCCCTTTTCTTTTACAATTAAACTTGCATATACTCATGACGTAAAACACCTTATTTTTAGGAATTGATGGACAATAGAAAAATCTTTAATGAGGACTCAGAGACATATATATATATATATGGGGAGTGTTATTAAAGAATTATCTGTAACGGAGTTAATGGGAAATCATCTAAAAACCCATAATAGCAGACCAGCTAAAAATTATGAAGCAGTCTTACAAAAGAAAAAAATACAGCTGTTAAAAACAAAGAGGCAAAATGTAAATATGTTAAGTGAAATGTTGTCCTAAATTGTATTGACCCAAATAAAGAAGTGGAGGTTGCAGACCAAATATAAAGGAACCACCATATTGTGTGTGTATCTATCTATCTATCTATCTATCTATCTATCTATCTATATATATACACACACAGTCAGTGTATGATAGTACTGTCTTTAAAAAGTAATTAGAGAATATAAGGGGTAAGATGTCGCTTCTTACATTAAATACGGCTGTGCTGGTTCAATTTAATATAACAAACATTTTGGTGTGCTTTGCTTTTGATAATTGAACACAAATGTAAATAAAGCTCACTTCTCTTTAAGATTCAAGCTCTAATTTCTGAAAGCTAACTTCCATTTTAGCAAGCAGTAGACTTTTGAACCAACATTGCACATTTGCTGTATATTGTTGCAATATTGTGCAAGGAACACTTTTACGGAGTCTGCAGTTCAAATCCAATTCTGCCAGTTGTACTTGCTAGCTATGAAATAACATTGGGAACTGGTATAATTCCTCAGGCTACATTATCTCTCTACAAAATGGGAGAAACAATGCTGTCTCTATAAAACCTTGGAAGTAGTAAAGTGAGAAGCAGTAACATACTGCTTATTTGTGTCATTAGCTTGTGCATCCTATAACATTTTAATCCTGTGATGGTACCACCTACATTAATTCATTCAGTACACAAAATGTTTAGAATTTAAATGTCTTCGAAGGAACTCGAACACAAACTCAGGGCCAGAATATAGCTGAGTAGCACAAGCACCTGCCTGGCAAGTGCAAAGTCCTGAGTTCTCTTCCCAGTATCAAAAACAGAACTCAAACTCAACAGACACTAGAAGATAAAAGGGTTTGAGATTCAGAAATTCAGTATTATCTTAATACCGTGCCAGAATCTTAGCAGACTCCAGGATGCACAAATGCACTCTACCTCCTCCAGAAAGTTATAACACAGGACAGAAGGGATGTGCTAAGCTAGGTAATCTGAGGCATGAAGGGGAGAGGGGTTGTGAAGGGGATAGGGAGTGGCAATTTGTTGGGGATATAGTAATACCAGCAGAGCCACATCCTTGATGCAAAGCCACAGACCAATTGCCCCAGTGAAGAATGCACAAGCATCCACATCCCATTTGCTTAAAAATGAATAAAACTCTTGCAGAACTAGAGACCATACTCATAAGTGAAATAAATCAGACCCTCTTGTGTAGACATCATATTGTCTTCCTAGTGTAAGAACCTGGAAGAGTAAATAAAACCCAAAATATACAATACATATTATGCAAGAGCAAGAAATTGCCAAAAAAAAGGAACAACTGGGATGAGGGAAAGGAGAAAAAGAAAGAAACAAAGACACAGAGAAGAAACAGAGAAAGAAAACTAAAGAAAGAAAGAGGGAAAATATATATATGGGTAGCTGGGATAATTGTACTGCTGATGTCTATTGGTTTATTGAAAGGAACAGTTAATGCTTAATATTTTGATCAGTTTTGCATGCTTCTATCTGGTAATCTGAACAACTAATTTGAAAACAACAATATGCAACAACCATTGTTGAATTTCTATCATTTTGTTTAGTGAAGCTCTGTGTCACTTTTAATGTTTTTTAATATATCTTATTCTCATCAATTGTTTGATCAATCTTGCATCTTACATCTGGTAATCTGAGCAGTTTTGTTGAAGATAACAATATGTACTATAACCACCACTGTTAATTCCTGTCATTTTGTTCTGAAATCCTGTACATTTTTATTGTTCTTTCTTTCTTTTTTTTTTTTGTCTATGTTGTTGCTATTTTGTTATTGCATTTTTTATTCTCTCTAAAATAAAAAAAAATCCTCTTGCACATTTAGGAAGCTCCATAATTCAGAAAAATAGCTAAATTTGAAAAGATACAGAGACTTCCAGGAAGATGACAGAGTGATAAGCAGCAGAGAAACAGCCTCTGTGAGATTTGGTCTCTAGACATGGACTATAGCAACTCAAGGAAGAGAAGGAGGGAAGTGGGTCCTCCAGACTCAGAAAGGATCTGAAGCAAGAACTGAAGCCCATGGGAGAATGAAGAGAGAGACTTCAACAAAGAAGGAGGTGATGGGTTGCACCTTTTCCCTGAGTTGTGACCCACTGCATGGAATAAGCAGTTCAAACCTGCTCACACACAGTGACTGCTGGCAACCCCAGAGGCCTCCAAAGAGAGACACAGCAGTGCAATGCAGCAGTGTATGCCATGGACTGCACCATCTGGAGAGTGGCACAGATTTGGCCATCCCATGGGAGAGGGCTACTGGCCAGGAACCATCTTGGAGAGGGGCCAACTGAGCTCAGAAAACAGAACAACTGCTGGCTCCATCTAGTGGCTCCTGGCTGAGTTCAAATCCATAAAAGTAGCACTGACTGTGGGGCGTGGTGGCACAGGCCTGTAATCCCAGCACTTGGGAGGCTGAGGCAGGGGGATCATTGTGAGTTCGAGACCAGCCTGGGCTACAAAGTGAGCTCAAGGCCAGCCTGAACTACATAGCGAGACCCTGTCTCAAAAAGACAAAAAAAAAAAAAAAAGTAGCACTAACTGCTACAGGCTGAACAGGTCTGGTTCCACCCTCATAGCCAGAAACCAGCCTGAACTTCAGGGGAAATAATGATGTGCACTAGCTGAGATTATCCACTATACTGCCAGAAAGCTACTGCTGGCTTGCTAGGATAAATCAACGTGGATCTGGACTCTGTCTCCACACGTTGTCTACCAGTGACAGCAGAGACAAACCTGGAAGTGGATTCTCTCTCTCTCCTTGTTTTTTTTCTCCTTTTCCTTCATTGCTTGATCTTGTTCTTACATAGTGTGAATTTGGCTTCTAGTTTTTTGTAATTGTTGTTCTGTTCTGTTCTTCCTTTTATTTCTTTCTTCTCTCCTCACTCCTGTTTTCTGCACCAGTTTCCCAAACTCTGCATGATATTCTTTTGTCCTCCAGCCTTGCTTCTAAACTCTTCCTCTTCTGTTTCTGTATTTTCCCCTCTAATCCCTTTTAAATTTTCTTCCTGGAGTGTAAAATCAGCATATTGAAAGATATTTACTGCATAGAATTTTCTAATTTTGTTTTAGATTTTGTTCACACAGTTAAAGGTGGCAAATTAATGGTTACCTCAGTCTGGCATTTTCTAGGCTGTATTTGATGCCCTCATTATTGCTGATTGTACTACTTTAGCCAAAGTGACCTAACTGTTCTAACCAGCTGTTCTTCCTGGTGTACCAAGACTGAGATTGTGAAAGGTTCATATATGGCAAGTAAGTCAACCCAAAGAGCTGCAAAGAGGGACATTGGTATTGTTATAATTCCATCCATGAAGACTAAAACACGGCTTATGGAAGATAGGCAAAGGTTTCTTTAATATTGTATTATGATAATTTTCAAATATATAGTACATAAAGTCAAAAGAATTGTGCAACACATACCCATATACCCCATGACTTAGACACTACAGTGATCATATTAGTAAGTTTGCATTACCAAGATTGGTTGTTTTTAAAAACATAAAATTCTGATTATAAATTCCATGAGGTTGATGATGGTGCTTATTTATCTCTATCAAGCCACTGCCAGGCTTGGTTACTAACACACACTTGGCCTTTGAGAAATCTTTGTTGACTAAATATATAATGTAATCCCAGTGTGTAAAGCAGGTTTAGCTGAAGAGTATAATATAATATACTCTCAGGTAAATGAACAACAGAGGAGAAAGTATTCTACAGGTGAAAGGAACCACAGCTCACAGGGATCAATATATCAGAGGACTGTCAGGTTTGTAAAGACCAGCATATCTTGCACATCTAGACACAAGCTACAAAACACGGTGGGGAGGTTAATACTAACAAGGTAAAACTCACTAAGGTTTTGGGTTAAGTCCTTCATTTCTGTTAGTGATCAGTTGCACAAGTAGAGAAAACAACAGCCTTTGATTAGCAGAGCTGACACATTTCAAATGCAGAAAAGTAGTGGAAATAAATTGGTTATGAACTAATGGTATAAATATGTGATTCAGAAAGATAAGCCAGACTTAGTATTAACAGAGAAAGTATGAGAAGTGATATGAGAAGTGATAAACCTATTGTATGGTGAGCATTCTTGGCCATGGGGGAGCCAAGCTGGATAAGACTGATGTCGAGACAGATGAGGGGGGAATTTTAGGGGAGAAGAGGTCAAAAAATTATACCCGCAGAATCATTAATGAAACTGGAGATGTTTACGTGAAGGAAAAGAGTGTGGTAATTATCTTCAGATACATGAAGGACTAACAGAAAAGAAAATAGAATGGTTTCTGGTGGTGGATAAGCTTACTTACTTACTCAGATTCATATTTACATATCTTTAAAATATGAAATAGGACTATAAATGTATAAATATATGCACACACACAGACACAGGAATTAAAACATAGGGACTAGAACATAAGAGCTGTTACAATTTTTTTTGTGGTTTTTGTTTTTTTTCTGATACCAGGAATTGAACTCACAACATAGCGTTTGCCAGGCAGGCACTGTGCCGCCGAGCTAAATCCCCAGCCCCAAGAGCTGTTACAATTTGAGTCTGGAGATAAATACAAAATGGAGCAAGACACAGGGGGCAAACCAGTAACCCCAGCACTCTGGGAGGCTGAAATAAGAGGAGTACAAGTTTGACGGCAATTTACAACTTAGTGAGACCCTATCCCAAAATGAAAAATAATAAAGGGCTGGGGATATAGCTCAGCCCAAAATGCCCGGGTTTCCATCTCCAATACTAAAGAAAGAAGACAAGATACAATTGTGGAGAAAGCTGTAGGGTGGGTTGCCTGTGGATCGACCCAGCTGTAAAGGATGGGGGCAACAACAAGGATGATAGGTGCTGAGAGATCACCTGCCCCTGGTATTTCAGCGAGAGCAGGGCGGAATCAGGCTTGTTAACCCCACTTACGACTCCGGCCACGCATGCGTCCATGAGCTACTATGCATATACAGCTCGTGCACACGGCAGAAGAGACTCTGCCTTGAGACCCAGGGGTGTGGGTTTGAGGCAGACAGCTAGGGCAGTATCTAGGTGCTGGTGATGTGGGAGGTCACTCAGGGGACCCACCTCCCTGGAACCCAGGTGGCGACTGAGTCCTGGCGATAGCTCTGCCATCTGCTCTGGAGTAGAGAGTTAAACCTACAGTCTTAACCTCAAAAACTGGCATAAAATGAAAAAAAGAGAAACACTGAAGAACCTAGAAAAATATGTAACATAAAAAAGACAATCAATTCAAATCATGGTACTTAAGTGCTAGGAAATACTTAATGGAGCAACGACTAAAGTTCTTAAATGAATAAATAGATATATCCTCCTGAGTTATTTCTCAGAATAAAGCTAAGGTTAATAGAAGGAAGTAGGATGACAGACTTCAGCGGAGCATAAAGCAAGAACTCTCCAAATAATTATATTCATTCAACCATGGATATCAATAGCGTACATACAAGCTCTGCCCTTGACTTTAACCTTGACAGTATTTTAATCAAATGCTCAGTTAAAGGTGTACAAAGGTACATTATCCAAACAGAGCAGTGCAACAAAAAAGAAAAACACACACACAAACATGAAACAAAATCAGCTGAGCTGATGAACTGAAATTAATTGGCCCAGGTACCAGAGAACTACAGCCAAATACCCTCTCAACACTGGCCCTGGCATGTATTAGCCCTAATATGAATTTGTCAACTAATCCTTGTGGTAAATACACATCCATCTTGTTCTCCAGAAAAAGGACAGATGTGTTCAATGACTTTTCAGTCTGGTAAGGTAGGGAAATAGATGATATAAATGTAAGCAGCAATAATTTCTGTGAAGAAAACCAAATGCAGAGAAGGGGAAAAAAGTAATGTGTGATCAACCGTGCTTGTTTTGTTTAGTTTGGAGGTGAAAAACTCCTTTAGGGAGGGAGACAGTTGAGCAGAGGCCTAAATAAAGTGAAGCATTGTGTTAGTGATCAAATGCTGCATAACAAACTATTCCAAGATTTATTAGTTTAAAGCAATAGCATTTATTTATTTACTTACTTATTGAAGTACTGGAGATTGAACCTAAGGCCTTTGCACTGGGCTACTAAGCCCCTTTTTATTTTGAGACGGGATCTTGTTAAGTTGCTAAATTGCTGAGGCTGGGCTTGAACTTGCAATCCTCCCCAGGATCCTCCCCAAATTCTCCCCTAGGCCACCTCGCCCAATGATGTCAGCTGGGGAAGAGCCCTGCCAGCCCTCCCCACTCACAAGATGATGTCCAAGGGGAAATGGACACTGTCTTTGCTCAGGAAACATCTGGTTGATCCACTAGTCCTCAGGCGGGTCACAGGCTGTTTTATAAGTTGCTGAGGCTGGGCTTGAACTTGCAATCCTCCTTAGTCTCCCAGAAGGCTCGGATTACAGATGTGCACCAGCATTTCCATCTAATAATGTTTATTACTTCACAGTTTCAGTGTGCCTGGAGCCTGACCCTGGCTCAGCCGGGTCCTCTGACTCAGGAGCGCTCACAAGGCAGCCACTGTGGGACCTGTTAAAGCTGTGGTCATTGCTTGCTCTGCTGAGAAGGCTCTGCTACCAGTCTCACCCAGGAGGTGGATAGCAGGGTTCATCTCCTCCCACACCAGATCCCCGTCATGCTGTCCTCTCCACAGGGTACCCCACAAATGGCATCTTGCTTCATTGGAACAAGTAAGAAAAGCCAGAGAGTAATAAGCAAGCATGGGAGTCACGGTCTCATAGCTTGATCTTCGATGTGTGCATCATTTCTGTTCTGTTCTGTTCTTGAGAAGCACCTTGCTAGACCTTGCCCACAGTGGATGATGGCACACTAAGGAATTCATACCAGGCAATGGGGATGGCCAGGATCCGTGCCAGAAGGCTGCAACCCCTAACCACTGGTGCCACACACAGATCTGGGGAAGGTGCGGACAGCGAAATCAAAGGCTAAGATGTATTTGAGGAACAGAGGGAAATCTGGAGAGTAATAAGCAAAGGAGGAGGAGGAGGCATTCCAAGAGTAAGTGAGGGCCAGATCCTGGCTCAGATGGAAAACTGTAGACCTCAGTGATTCAGACTGGATGAAGAGCATAGGGAAAAGCCCCTGAATGGTTTGAGGCCGAGGAGGTTAAATTCTTTTATGAAACTATCATGATAGCGCACACATTCTATTTGCTCATTTATGCTTTCTTTTTAGTAACATTTCTACATGGAAGCCTGCCATTCTCTATCAATTGGTTTCTATATTTTAAAAAAAAAATTATATAACTGGATCTTCACACACCAGCTCTCACAAGCTATGATCTATAAGGAGTTGACTGAAAGTCATAGATTCTTTAGAACTTGTGTTGTTTAGGGAAGGAGCATTGGTGACGATTGTTACAAATTGTGATTAATTAAACCAGTTTCACTTCCAGCAAGAGGGAGGGGATGCAAGGAGTCCGGATGGGCAGCAATTGGACTCCGGCGCTGCATGTAGTCCTGCAAGAGGAAGGCTCCCCTAGCCATGGACATTCAGAAGGTGAGAAAGGCAGGCTACTTCATTCTGGAAAACAAACACAATTAAATTGCTA
>NW_004955451.1:6871756-6872607 GCF_000276665.1 Chinchilla lanigera
GGGGGGGGAGTAATAACTAATAGTTGATGATATTAATTAATCACTTATTAAATAGAATAAATCAGAGATGGTTGACTATGAAATGGCAGGCATAGGCCCAGGAGAACAGAGGTCTGTGAATGCAGAGGCATTTGAGCTGGTTATCGATCTTCTACTCTGAAGTCCTTTGTGCTATTTATTAGTTGGTTTAGGTAAAGCTGGTAATTTTGTTTTAATTGCTGGGAGTCATGGCACATGCCCATAATCCCAGCAACCTGAAAGACTGAGGCAAGAAGATCACAAGTTTAAGGAAGGTCTGGGTGACTTAGTGACTTAGCAAGACCTTGTTTCAAAAAACTAAAAGTGGTCTGGGAATGTAGTGTCTTGTAATGAACATGGGCTCAATCCTCTATATCACAAAAACAAATGAAAAACAAACAAACGCTTTGGCTGCAGTAAGAAGGAAGACTATTTCTTTCTCTAACAGTCACCAAAGTAGATGACTTAAAACAGACCAAGGAGGAAAGAAGTATTTGCAATCGCTAATCTTAGCTTTAATCTTTGAATCCAAGGTGTTTCTCATTTCCCAGACACAGGGGAAGGGACAAGGACCAAATGAGGTCACACCTTCTCCTTTTAGTATCTTGAGCTGGAAGTGACACATATGACTTACACAACACAGGCTGGAATTTAGTCCCATGATTATATGTCACTACACTGGGAGAGGTGGAGCTAGAAGACATGCACTCTGGTAAAACTCAGTTACTTTGGAGTGAGCAGGCAGCAGATCCTGTGGGATAATTAACAGTTTGCTACCAGCTACTAAATCGTTTTCCTTCCATATGTTGGTGAACACATACTTCCTCATTATC
>NW_004955451.1:6873187-6879410 GCF_000276665.1 Chinchilla lanigera
TCCCCACAAAACCTCATGTGCTCATATAGTCAGAGCTTCTGAAAGTGATTGGACTGTGGGGTGATGTAGCTAACTTTCTGCTGAAAGCATTTGGGTGGAAGTGGTAGATTACTTGGGGCATTACCTGGGAGGGTATATTTCCCTCCCCTGCTCCATACATCTCTCTCTGCTTCCTCAATTCTGTGACAGGCACAGCTTGTCTCTCGCTACACCCCTCTGCCATGTCATCCCACCTTGGAGCCAGCTAACTGTGGACTACAATTGTGAGCCAAAATAAACACCGCTGAAATTACGGTATTGGGTACTGTGTCCCAGTGGTGAAAAAGTGACTAAGACAGTGTAGAGAGAAACTGAAACTGGAACTGATCACACACATAGTGGTGAGGCAAGCCCAGTCCAAGAATAAAGAATGTCCGAAGCAAGCTATGTGAACAAGCTGCTTCAGTCCAGAGAATACCAAGCCTTGAGACTATCCAAGCAATGGGTTGCCAGGCGAAGGGGTGTCATGTGACATCAATCTGCCAAATGTATAAATAAAGAAACTACAGTGGTTGACCATCTCCTTATCTCCCAGCAAGAGAGATGGCTCCACCTGACCTCAGCTTTCTGTCTCATTTCTTTACTTCTCCATCCTCTCAATGTCTTAACCTCCAGGAACTTCAAGAGATTCACTGAACACAGCAAGACAGATGCCCTCTTCCATTTTCATTCTTTCCAGGTAAACATCACAAGCTAGTGCTCCACTTTGGAAATTCAATGTAAGTGTTGACATTCCTGTGTGCTCCCTGACAGTGAGGTGGATTCAAAGTAACAGAACTTAACACACTATGGTGGGTCTCCAGGGGCCATAATGGAGGGACCATAGGAGACGTGGGTTAGTCATAGAGAAAATGAGCATCTTTTACAAATTAATAAGTCATAGTAAATCACTCCTCAGCATAAATTCTTCAAAGCTTTTTGGTGCTCTTGGTGTTAAGTCCAGAACTCTTGTAGAGCTATCAAGGTCACCCATGGCCTACATGCCTATTTTTTCAGCCACATGCAAGTGCAGGACTCCTTTCCTTGGGAAAGACACAGGAAGGAGAAGGAAGAGGCAGGATAAGATCAAACTGTGCTATATGTATGTCTGAAAATATCACAATGAAACCTGTTATTCTGTACAATTAATATGCACTAGAATAAAAAGACCCCCTTCCTCAAGTCATTGCTCCAGCCATACTGGCCTTTTGTTGCTCTTCAGATGTCACGCTTTTGCTGAGGGGTTTTGTGCCAACGGGTCTCGGTCTGGAATGATTGTCTTCCTCTACCCTCTCCCAGCCAACCTGGATACCTTCTTCCCTGCCCCTCAACTTCGGCTGATGCCATGATAGTGTCCTCTGTTGATCCTTTCTGTGTGTTCATTATTCTCCAGCAGCTGGTTTGCTGTAGCTTTCCCATTAGGCCATAAGCACCTTGCAGGCCAGCACCAAGATGGTTTCGTTCACTCCAGAATTAAATGGGGTCCCATTCACTCCAGATACCACTGCTGCCTAGCTTCAAGAAGGATGCTCTCAGTCTTCTAAAAAATGCCTGTTAAATGATTAAATGTATCTGTTCTTGTAAATCTAATTCCCTGAGCCAGCTGGGTGGTGCTACCATAAACATGAGAACCCAATGGCCTCTTCCTGCTTTGTCTCCTCTAGATCCAGCTGGGAAGCAGGAGGTGTGAAGGGCAGGCATTATCGATGGGGATCCTGGGTGAGGAATCTCAGCCAGGGAGTGAGGCCAAGACTCTCACTGTGAAATAGGAATATTTTCAAGGGAAGTGACCTTCTGCTGGAACTCCTGAGCTCCAAGGTGGGCAATAACTTTGAATTGTTATGAGTGTGAGGAATTTGCCTGTGGAAAAAACAATCTCCATAGCATTGTTACTTGTCATTAAATTTCAACTGAAATCCTGACTTAGCTAAACAGTCCATACTGCGCCATCTCTGTGACATTATCGTATAGTACAACCCACAGCAATAGCTGCAGATTCAAGGAGGGACAGGACCTTGGTGTTTTCAAGAAAGAACCAACAGAACCCTAGGAAATCTAGAGCCCCCCACAATGCTGACCTAGGGGAACACTTTAGCTGGCCTCAATGGAGGATGAGCTGAAGTATCTCGATGGGTTTAGTTCTCAGGATTTGATATCATTTACTCAGTCTTTTCTACATCATTCATTCACTTAATTCCCATTTGAATACCTACAATATACTATGCTCAGGGGTCAATAATCAAAATAAACGGTTCTATCCCAAAAGGCTTCTTGGCTACTGAAAAGTCATAGCAATATCCTACAGAAATGATAATATATTTACAACTTCCAAATTCTTCTTGGGAAAAGAGCTAGGATCCATCCAGCTGCTGTGAAAATGGGTACCCTGAAGAATCAGGTGCAACACCAAAATACCAACTGGACTTTTTTGGCCCCCTTGGCACCTACTATAGTTCAAGGATTCTGTTTCCTGTGCACTTCATATTTTGATGCTGTGTTGGATTGCCCTGTAGTACTCAAATTGGCAAACATAAATAATAAAAAGTCAAAATTCCACTAATTATGCTATATTTGTTATCTTTTTTTTTCTAAGTACCTCACCTAAAAATTTGGTGTTCTTAAAATTCTCATAGTTCTTACCAATGATCAAATGCTGTTTAAAGAAATGGTTTCCAGAACAGCATTTCACATCAACTCTCTGTTCAAAGAGTATGATCTTGGCATGGGAGTATATGCTTATAATCTCAGTTATTTGGGAGGCTGAGGCAAGAGGAGCACAAGTTTATTGACAACCTGGGTAGTTTAGAAGATCTTGTCTCAAAAATAAAATTTAAAAGTCTAGGGATGTAGCTCAGTGCCAGAGTGTTTGCCTTACGTGTTAAAAGCCATGGGTTTAGCCCCACTACTACAAACAAACAAACAAACAAACAACTATAAACTTAGTACTTACATTTCCAAGAATTTATACATAAGATTTCAACTTATCCTCTACAACATGAGGCTTTTTTTATTTAATTTACCTAAAGTTAAATTCCAGGTACATTAGTGATACTGATATTTTAAAGATAAATCTAAGAAGAATTATTGTGTTTTCACAATCCTATCCATATGCCCTTAATGCTTATGGCACAGATAAGTGTATGTTTTAAGGAGCACCCAAATTATAGAAGTGGCACAGGACATTTTGAGAAAAATGCAATTTTATTTCTCTTGGCATGAGCCTAGGAAGATGTGGGGCTCTTTATAGCTTTTAGCTGCAATTCTATCCCCAAATCCAGACCAGTATCAAAGATAAATTGAACAGTACTGAATTTGATCTCAGTTTGAGCACATGTATCAATCTCTACCTCTATCCACCTATATTTACTCTTTCACTTAAATGAGCCCCAAATTCTTTGTGTGTTCAAGTCTACAAGTTAGCCCATGTGTCAAGTGCAAACAGAAGATATGTAATTAATTCACTCTCGCAAAACTAAAAGGATAAGAAGTAAGCAGTACACAAGTGTAAGTCACTCTGTTTATTCATAATGGATCATGCTTTTCTTCCCACAGATACAAAACACGGTTTGAAGACTCACATTTTAACGACCCCTTTCCTCTGACTCTCTGTCCATGAATCAAGGTCCAGACCATCCCAAATGGTGATTTAAAAATTTCCCTGAGATCACCATGGGTATATATATTGGGCCACAGATCATCTCACCCTACCAAAAATCAGGAGAAAGCATAGGCCAGTGATGGTCCTTTTGCTGAAGAAAAAAAGCAAAGTGTATGTAGAGTTCCTGAGCAAAAAATGGTGCAGAGTCAGTTGGGCCACTAATTAAAATCTATCTTCCTATGAAACATTATCACTTCTAAATCCCCGAACATTCTGGAAGGCAAATTCATCTTGTTGCATAGAAAGACACTTTATCACAGTGGTGTGCACAATGCATCTTTCCTTATGCTAATTGCCACAGCCATCTGGAAACCTTAATTTCCAGTAAAATGCAGAGCTACAGGTACAGGCAGCCTTTCTCTAAGGGCATATGAGAGGGAGAAAATTCCAGATATGGATGATGAGGAAATAATGGTCATCATATTATGTGCTCAGTCAAGACTTTAAAACTTGTCAAAATAGCCGGATATCACAACAGGTACTGAAGGAGTAGGGAAAATACTGAATGAGCCTCACAAATCCCAGTCTAGTCAAGTGAATAAAGCAGAAAGCAAATCAGCAGGTCTCCAATTTGAGGCCCCTAACATTAGCCCTGTACTGCCCCTCTGGGCTGCAAGAAAGCACATTTTCGGAGGAAGCCAGTTTACCAGGAATGGTCACTCTTACAAGTTGTTGTCATTCCTGCACCCACCTGTCACCCTGAAATGGCACAATGGAATGCTTGTGTTTTCTACTGAGGGCTTCCCTTTGAAAAAGAAGCAAAGGTTGCCTTAATTTGCTTCTTCTTCAATAGTGGAAGGAGACAGCTGATGCTGCACACGGTGACTGGGAAAAGAAGGAGGCAACTGAACCAGGCATCAGGCACCAGGCAGCCAGGCTTTGGATACATTCTGCAGTGTGTGCAGGCCTCTGGAGATATAAGTGTGAAAGGAGGGCTGAGCTTCAGTGGACTGTGGCACTTACAGAACTGTCATTCCATGGATGCACGGGTCCTAATTTTCTTTCTTAGGTTTTTTGTTTTTGTATCTGTGTGTGTGTGGACTGGGAATTGAGCCCATGGCTTTTGCACTGAGCTATATTCCCAGCACTCTTTTTGTATTTCATTTTCAGATAGGGTCTCACTAAGTTGCTAAGTTTCCTATGTTGGTCTCAAACTTATAACTCTCTTCCTTCAGCCTTCCAGAATCCTGGAATTACAGGCATGAAGCACTACACCCATCTATCTGTCTCAGCTTTTCTTGACATAGTTCTGACAGGCTTTCACCAACTCATTCAGGAAGTTCGGAATCCCACTCTGGAAAACAAAAAGAAACTGTCATTTTTATATCCTCCTAGTGATCACTCCTGTCATTTTTATATCCTCCTAGTGATCACTGATTCTTTGGGGTGAGCAACAGGGACGGAAAGATGGCTTTCAGCACAATAAAACACAGTAGGGACCTTGCACAGATTTCAACAGGATGCTGTCACAAATAATAATGAAAGACAACATTCAAGGCACAGGTAAGTCATGACGTCAGAAGATGCTGCTGCAACGAGCTGCCTTCCATGTCGGCTTCCACTAATAAAACACAGAGAACTTTCTGAGATTTTATTTCTTCAAGTGAAAGGAAACACAGGAAATGTGATCAGGATAAGTTGATGGAACTTCCAAAGGAGCAATAGAAAGGACTTGCTCTTCAGGATTAGAAAAAGTAAGGATTTGTGGTCAGAGTGAAGGATGCATTACTATTTAATAGTGTTGATCCAACCGCAAGACTTTTCATAAAATACTTCTCTATGGAGTAGAAAACTTGCATGTCTGCTTTTCTTAAAAAGGGAGTGATTCACGGCTTCCATAAATAAAATAGCAATCAGTAGCAGAGCTAGGATTCAAAATCACATCTCTACAACCTTAAAATTGGTGAGCATTTTTACTCTCCCATGAACATGTACTAAATAGGGTGAATGGTCCCCACAATGTCAGGGTCCTAGATGGTCTCCAGTAACCCAGGCCACCCTTGCAGTTTCTTTCCCTTACAGAGAAAAGTAAAGGTGGGGACAACAACAAAACTAGAGGCTTCCATCGGGCTTGAGCACATCTGGTTGTCTCAAAGTCTGGCTGTCCCCCTTAGCCAGGTCTGTCTTCCCCTTTTTAAAGCACACACTGGGTCCAAAAGCACGATTACTCCTGCAGAGAGCAGTATATTATCCAAATGTGCCACAGCGTGACCCTGGCCAGGTCTGGGGCCAGCAGCACGAAAGGGCTGCTATTTCAACTTATTAATTCTCTGTCTTTTGTCCCGTCTCTATCCCGGGTGTTGGCAACTCCAACCCTAACCAGAGTCACTCAACCAAGCTCTTCATAAAGGAACCTCACTCTGCCTGGGACAATGTATCTCTTCAGCCTGACAGCCTCCAGGCTACCTCAACATTTTTCAAACACCAATCCTCCCCCTGCACCCCCGCCAGCCCCTGGGATCTCACCTTGGCCACCCAGTTAATGAGCCAGGACGGAATTTGGCCACCCGGGTTATCGAAGTGATACATGAAAACTAGAGGAGGAAA
>NW_004955451.1:6879697-6882136 GCF_000276665.1 Chinchilla lanigera
AGCCCACTTTATTGATAAAACAGTCAGAGAAGTTGCGGGCTATGACAGCTACACAGGGTCAGAACACTGGTTCAGATTTTGTCTAAAGCATGAGCCACACAGAACCCAGTACAGCAGGTGGCTGGAGGTCTCTCTCTGCCCGCACCGGCCTCTCCAAGGGCTGAAACCTAAGACAGAGAGGTCCTCCTGAGTCTGGCTTTGCCCTGACAAGACAGATGTGCCCAACACTCTTGCCCACCCTCAGCTTGGCGTGTCTGGCCAGGGTAGCAGCCTGAAGAGAACTTCTGAGCCCTCTGGTCTAAGCCCTCTGGTTTCCTTCTGATGGGGTTTTATCAGGACCAGAGCAAGAGTTAGACCAGAGTGGGCTGGGTCGAATCGACCCTCTCTTCGTACTCTGGCCAAGTCTGGGGGTGGGTGAAGGCTCTCCTCAGGTGCCGATCCCTGTCAGCTTTGCACCTGTGCCTGCCCATCCGCTGACTGCCAGGGACAAGCTCCAAGCACCTCACTTGTCTCTTCATCAGTGTGGGCCCAGCTGGGCTGCCGACCTGCACCCCAGGCTTTACCTTTGCTACCCCCTTTGCCATCGCTCGCAATCGCCAGCTTCTGCTTGTACTCATTTACCCGGATCACACCCGACTTCTCGGGAAATTCAGGCAGACAGATGCTCTCTGCCAGGACCACGTAGAACTTCCGCCCATCCACGTCCAGGTCTCGCCGCTGCCGGATGTAGACATACTGCACTGCCAGTCAAGGCTTGGCATCACCAGCAGCACTGCCCAGGGGGAACCTCAAAAGCAGTGGGCCAAGCGAAAAAGGTCTGTGCTTCCCACGTGGCAGCTGCTCCCTTTGGTTGGTACTTCATTTAATGCCTTGCCTCCCCGTCTGCACTCTGAGGCGGTGTCTCATATACCTAGGCTTCTCATCACCTACCTGGAGGAGATTCACTGATGCTTTGAATCATGCAAGGAAACAATTCCTCCTTTCTCCCAAAGGCACTTGGAGAGGACAAGGGATTGCTCACTGGTCAGCTGTGACCTTGGGCAAGTCCTTTACCTCTCTGAGACTCAGTGTCTGTAGGTAAGAAAAGGGAGTAATACGCTCTCCATAGCCTTGGTGGGAGCTGGAGAGAAAGACTAGGGCAGAAGCACCGAGAGATAGTGGTGTCATTCTGCTTTGACCTGACCTCACCCAAGTGCTGATGGCAGATCTGAATGCAGGGATGTCGGCAATGCTGCAACCACTGGCAGCAGTAAGGAGCATGAGCGCCTGGGTATTTACTAAGAAGATGTCCTCTCTCAGTCAGCAGTGGTTTACTGTGCACAACAAAGCCATTTCCTCCCCATACACATCCACAGAACAACCACTAGATCTGTGCCTCTATTGGAGGGAAAGTAATTATACTCTAAGAAACAAGAGTCACTCCTTACCGAGCCTTTACTGTGTAACGAACACCACATGCCTATGCAATGTACTAAAAAATTTACATTTATTAAATTTATTAAATATACATTTATATTTAAATGAAAATTGAAAAATGTATTACAGTAAAAGACACATTGCCGTTAATCTCCCTCAAAATACTCCTCTTGCTTCAAATACACTTATCTCACAGTGCACCACTTTCGGCAGCAGCTCTAGGATTCCTCGTTGGTGAGTGTCTTTAGTTGTGCTGACTCCGCAGCTTCAGGGTGCTACACTGATTCAAATCCTCTACCTCTCATGCTCATCTTGACTCCGAGGAAGATCCAGAAATCACATGGTACCAGATCCAGTGCATAAGGTAGATGAGCACACACCACTATGTTTTTATTTGACAGAAATTTCCATAAACATCTTTAATTGATTCAAGACATCCAGACAGCTGCAACAGTAATGGCAATGTATTTTTTACTGTAATGATTTTTTAAATTTTTATTTAAACATTGACCATTTAAATGTTTAATTAAACATGGAATACCGTGGAGTATCCATTTTGATCTTACAGAATCAGTGCCGCAAGACCAGCCTCCCAGGCTCTGCATTGAGAGGGCAACCTAGACATTGCGGGCACAGACACGAGAGGCCCTAGCGATGGTGCTTTTTGCAGAAAGGATACATCTCTGTTGCACATAGGAGAGGGGTAACTCACTTCCCAGTACGTCACGATCTCTCCATTGCATTCTTTCTCATACACTCCTAAAGTGGAACAAAACAAGTTAGTACATTTAGAAACATCTTTAGCTTCAAGTAGCAGGAAGCTCAGTAGGATGACCTCAAAGTGTATGTTCAACCACCAACGCATGAGAATTCTTAAACCAACATTGAGCAGATTCATTCATTCTCACTGGAAGTGTGTTGCCCAGGAAAACAGCTAAACAGTAGACAAATAAAAGACCCTGGCAACTTGTCTACTGTACAGTGCAAACAGCATTCTGGGATGGAAAGCAATGCAACAAAATC